>NW_019268541.1:1083859-1160388 GCF_002738365.1 Cucurbita moschata
AAAAAAAAAAAAAAAAAAAAAAAAAAAAAAAAAAAAAAAAAAAAAAAAAAAAAAAAAAAAAAAAAAAATCTAAATTATTTCTATTAAAATTACAAATTAATATATATATAAAAAAAATCAATTTTTGATTATTTTCAACTTAATTAAGTTAGAAAACCGAAAAAAATTGAGTGGTTTGAGTCATTTATTTTTAATAAAAAGAAAATGTAAATTCGTAAAATATTTAATTAAATTTTGTTACTCAATTTTAATATATATTTTAAAAAATTAACCAGTTATAAAAAAGTTGTAGGATAATAAATAACAAAAAAAAAAAAAATAATTAAAAATAAAACAAAATATAATTGTATATTTTAAAATTAATTTTTTATTTATTTGAATTTAGCTAATTCCAAATAATTTACTTACCCAATCCAAAATAGTAATAATCATCACATAATTTAGAAGAAAGAGTAATATATTTATAAAAAAATTGTGAATTGACGCTTTTATAATAAAATCATTAAAAAATGATACAATAATTATCAGGATTTAAATTGATTATATTTATTATTAAAAAAAAAAAAAAAAACAGAGGGACAGAACTTGCAGAAACGTCAGTGTAATTGAATGTGTGTTTTTTCATGGAAGCTGGGTTTGAGTTTTTAGGCATACTTTGTTTGACCACGCTTCTTTCCTTATTCACTCTTCACCTTCCACCTTATAAAACCCTAATCTCTCCACAATTCTTCACAATTCAAACCTCTTCTTTAAGCGTTCTTTGAATCATTCAAACAAACGCTCTGATCTTTGATTTTGATTTTGATTTTACCCTCTGAAACGCATCTTCCTCTGTTTTTCGTTGAGCTTAAAAACAGAGTCTCTGTAACCAAATCTCAAGAACATCAAGAACCCATTTAGTTTCTGGGTTTTGATTCATTCCTCATGGGTTTGTCCCTTTCCCTCCTTGTTTCTGCCTGGAAGGAAATTTTAGACCAAGGACTTTTAATCATATGCAAAAATCGCAGTTTCTCTGCTCGAGAAACGGCTCTGATTTTGAGATCAAATAGCTTCAAAATTACGGAGCAACAACCCACCACGACCAGACCAACAAGAACCAAACCCAATAGCTTAAAAGGAAATAAGCCAGAGAGAGTGATTCTTGAAACGAATCTTTCGTTTAAGTCGCTGGTTGAAGATACGGGTTTCAGTTTCTCTGTTTCTGCTGACAAAAATGGTGGATCGGAGAGTTTTGAACCGGTGAGTCCGGCGGTTATGTACTCTCCGAGGCCGGTGAGTGAGTTGGATGCGGCGGCGGTGAAGTTGCAGAAGGTTTATAAAAGTTACAGAACGCGAAGGAACCTGGCGGATTGTGCGGTGGTGGTTGAAGAATTGTGGTGGAAGGCGATTGACTTTGCGAATTTGAAACGGAGCTCTGTTTCGTTTTTTAACATTGAGAAGCCGGAAACCGCCGTGTCGCGGTGGGCAAGAGCCAGAACAAGAGCGGCTAAGGTCGGAAAGGGTTTGAGTAAGGATGAAAAGGCTCAAAAATTGGCTCTTCAGCACTGGCTAGAAGCTGTAAGTTCTTCAAATTTCACCTCACAAAGTTCATAACATACCCAAAAACCTTACATTTTTGCTTACTTTTTTGGCTACAGATCGATCCACGCCACCGCTACGGCCACAATTTACACTTATACTACGACGTCTGGTTCGTGAGTGAAAGCAATCAGCCATTCTTTTACTGGTAAGTCAAGTTCTTACCTTTACTCTGTTTGGTTTCTCGGAAAATCCACCGGGAAAATACATCCACCGGAATTTTCTCAGTAACCAAACACAATTCCGATCAAAACCCATTTTCTAAAACACCTTGATTTGCTAAAATGCAGGCTGGATATCGGAGATGGCAAAGAATTAAGCCTGGAGAAGTGTCCAAGAGCAACACTTCAGAAGCAATGCATCAAATATTTGGGTCCGGTGAGTCATCTTCTCCGATCAGCGCCGCCGTGAACTAAAATTCCCAGTTGAAAGAATTTTTCTCAAGAATCTTTTGCTTGTTTCTTACCAGAAAGAAAGAGAAGCCTATGAAGTAGTCGTCGAAAATGGGAAGCTGGTTTACAAGCAGAGCGGATCCATAGTGGAAACCCAAGAAGGTTCCAAGTGGATATTTGTTCTGAGCACTACAAGATCCTTATACGTCGGCCAGAAAAAGAAGGGCCAATTTCAACACTCCAGTTTCCTCTCCGGCGCCGCCACAACCGCCGCCGGCAGATTAGTTACCGATGATGGTGTCATTCAGGTACCAAATCTTAAGCCCAACAATTTACCGTCGGTTAAATTTTTGGATGGTAATAATAGTTTATTTATTTGTTTGTTTTTGGTGAAGGCAATTTGGCCATACAGTGGTCATTATCATCCCACAGAAGCCAATTTCAATGAATTCCTCAGCTTCCTCAGAGAAAACCATGTCGATCTCACCAACGTGAAGGTAACTTTTTTACATTTTTACTTTTTTACCACCCCTTTTTACATTGGTAAAAAATGATGCTGATATTGGGCTTTTTTTTAATGCTCCCCCAGATGTGTTCGATTGACGATGACAGTCAATATAAGGCCGTCGATGTGGAACAGAAACCAGAATCACGCGAGGGTTCCTTCAAATCTACACCGTTGGATGAAGCCAAATCGACGGTTTCCATTGATTCAGTAGAGAAAAAGATGACAGCAGCCATGCCGCCGGTGGCTCAGAAGAAATCGGAGGAATTGCCGGCGAAGCAATTCGACATGTCGAAACGGTTGTCGTGCAAATGGTCGACAGGAGCCGGACCTAGGATTGGGTGTGTTCGGGACTACCCAGCTGAGCTACAAACGAGAGCACTGGAACATGTCAACTTGTCACCTCGGGTGGGCTCTGGGCCGTTGGTTAATTATGGGCCCATTCCTTCTCCACGTCCAAGCCCAAAAATTAGGCTCTCACCAAGGCTGGCTTATATGGGCCTTCCCAGCCCAAGAACTCCAATCCCTACAGCCAGTTAGGCCCAAAATCGTTTTGCTAGCTCGGCCCAACAATAGCTGGAAATAGTCGATCCAATTGTTTCATTCTTTGTTTTTTTAAAAAATAATATTCTTCAATTTTTATTAGGGGGCCTAATTGAGAGCCAAAGAGTAATTTGATTTGGCTCGAGGTTATTGTTACATCAATTTTTATTGTTAAAAGAATAAGGTTGAGTTCTCAATAATCTCATGGTTGTATTCTAAAAAATTAATGTTAGATCCTTAATTCATATGAAAATTAAATTATTAATGCATCAACGAAGGAAGCAAAATTAACGAGCCGCTTAATGTTTGACCAACCACTGAGAAGAGAGGAGGGAAGGTGTGAGATCCCACATCGATTCGAGAGGGGAACTAAGCATTCTTTTTAAGGGTGTGGAAACCTCTCCCCAGTAGACGCATTTTAGAAACCATGAAGCTGACGACATGTAAAGGGCAAAATTGGACAATATTTACCAGCGGTGGGCTTTAGCCGTTACAAATGGTATCAGAGCAAGACACCTTAGGGGTGTGCCAGCGGGGATGCTGACCTCCAAGGTGTGGATTGTGAGATCCTACGTCGATTGGAGAGGGGAACTAAATCATTCCTTATAAGGGTATGAAAACCTCTCTAAGGCTGACGACAATACGTAACGGTCCAAAGCGGATAATTTATACTAGTGGTGGGTTTGGAGGCGAATTGTGAGATCCCACATCGGTGGGCTTAAACGGTTTACACGGGTTGAATCTGAAGGACGGAGGGAGAGATCATACACAACTTAGTGTAGTGATTCATAAGGAGGAGGAGCAGCAGCAGGGATCCAAAGCTCAAGGAAAAGGGCAGTGTGGTATCAATGTCTTCAACAAACAAGCTTCATTTAGAGAGGTAATCAAAGGTTTTGTGCAATTCAAACCATATGATGTATAGCCAATGCTTGAAAGTCTCAGCAGGGATGAGCCACTCTTTACCCACTCATTCATAACAAGCTGTTTCATGAAACAAAACAGTTGAACTCAAGACAATTCTCATCAGACCCATCATGGTAGATTCAAGATCCCAATTCTTAAGCTGGAAAACCAGACACCCTCAAATTGAAACAATGGAGAAGACGGGTCATACTGTAAGCACACAAGAAGCAGTGGTTTGGTTTGGTTTCTAAGAACTAAAATGGATTTCAGCAGGAACACTCAAACAAGTGATATCAGATCATAAAGAACAAAGAATTCTGTACTTCCAGCAGTAATTACACATTCAGAGAGATTCATAAACCATAACATAACGAAACAAATGAATGGATTTCAGAACTGTAAGCTAATAATTAAGCAACAAAGAGTGTGGAGGAAAATTCTGGTACCAATTTAAGCCGCTGGCTACCATCCAAACACAGCACGAGAGCATTGTTCCTTGAACCATCTGAAGCTCTTTCTTAGAGATCCTTTGACTTTGCCTTCCACAGAATAAACCTTGTAGCTAGCAACCCTTTTCTTTCTCTGAATCTCAGGATCGTTGAAACTCCAACTCTTCGACGAAAATCCGTTCGTCGATTTCCCTTTCTTGAGCTTCAAATCGTTAGCCATCTGCGTTTGATTAGGGTTCCCAGACGAAGCATACGAAGCACTGTAACAACGAAAATCTCCGCCGGAAACATTACCTCCTCTTGCTTCGTTTCCATTGTAGCTCTCAATCTGCATCCTCCCATCCGTATATGAGTTCGATTTGAAATCCGCCATGGTAGATTGAAGATCCGAGACTTTGAGCTTCGATGCTCTCGAAGATCTCGCTCCCTTTCTCGCACAAAAAATTCAACGAGAATGGACTTGTGCAAATAGGAGGTTGAATTGAAAGCCCTTTGATAATCTTTGGAAGAACCGAATTGGAACAGCGACCAAATTCTTTGACCATTGTTCAAAACCCAGAATTTAGGCAGGTTCGTTGTCTCTAATTAATAATAATTATTATTATTATCATTTACCAAAAGGTTGATCTCTAATTTATTTAAATACTTTATAGCAAGTAACTCAATTTATATTCGCTGATTCATTATGAAGGTGTGAAAATCTTTCTCTAACCGTATTCATAGTTTGTACTATTACAAATGATATCATAACTAGACACTAGAGCGAGTTAGGACTCTAGACGGGAACAAAACATTCCTTATTCCTTATAAGGATTACGTGTTTTAAAATCTTGAGCGTGCGATCGAGTACGCTATAGAGAACCTTCTTTATTCTGACTTGTTTTAAAACTATGATGGAAAACCCAAAGAGGACACGATGGGCTCGTTACCGTCCTTCCTACAAAAATAAATCTTTAAAAATGGAAAAAAATTGTTATAACATAATGCATAAATTATTGGAAGTAATTTTAATAATAGGATAAGTAGAGTTGGACAATATTGGAAGTAATTCTAATGAATATTTCAAAAGAAAAAAAATATAATTATATTAATAAAAAGAAACCCGAAATAAGGGCAAATTTTCTGAGGCCCAACCCAGTACAAAAGCCCATTTTCTGAGGCCCAAACTAGTAGAAAAGGTCTCCTCGTAATGCACGAAAGCCCATTTTCTGAGGCCCAAAGCAGTAGAAAAGGCCTCCTCGCAATTCACGAAAGCCCAATTTATGAGGCCCAAGGCAGTAGAAAAGGCCTCCTCGCAATTCACAAAAGCCCAATTTCTGAGGCCCAAAGCAGTAGAAAAGGCCTCATTGTAATTCACGAAAGCCCATTTTCTGAGGCCCAAAGCAGTAGAAAAGGCCTCCTCGCGACCAGAAATTGAGAAATGGACTTTGAACAGAGAACCCTAATAAACCATTTCCTTTCCACTCGCACCCACTTAGGATCTGATTCTCTCGTCCCACAAGTTTCTTCTCCAGCTCATTCTCTCATTCAGGTGCTTCCTTTCTTCCTCTTCCTTCTCTCATCTCATTCCAACTCAGTGTATTTTTTGATTTCCTAATCTGTCTTAGATCCTTCTTCGTTTCCTTTATTTGGTTTTTGAGTTACGTTTCGCATTGGATTGTAAGGAATTGATTGTTTTAGGCTTTATGATTATGCGGTATTTGACGATCTGCTGATTGTCTAGTGTGTTGTTATTGTTTATGAATGTTTTCTGGCTTTGAAATATATGCTGGTTCCATGCCATCGGGGTTTTTTTTTGGACGGATTTTAAAGAGTGCGGTTTCTCAGGTAATTCGGATCAAGTGCGACGATTTTGATTGATTGATTGTCACAGTTGAGATTTTGTTGAGATGGACGATAACAATCGTTCTTCAGGACCTCCGAAGGATAATCCAGATCATGGAAATCAAGCAGGCCAAATTACCAAGGATGATAGCAGCTCATTGGAGAACATGGCTCAGAGGTTTCAAGATTCTTTGTCCACTAGCAAAAGGCACAAATTCTGGGAAACTCAACCTGTTGGACAATTCAAGGACATCGGTGATTCTAGTTTGCCCGATGGTCCAATTGAACCACCAACTCCATTATCTGAGGTCAAACAAGAGCCTTATAATCTTCCTAATTCATATGAATGGACCACTTGTGACATGAGCTCTGAAGAGATTTGTATTGAGGTTTACAATCTCTTGAAGAATAATTATGTTGAAGATGATGAAAATTTGTTTAGATTCAACTATTCCAAGGAATTTCTTGGATGGGCTTTGAGACCTCCGGGGTATTTCACAAGCTGGCATATTGGTGTTCGTGCTAAAGCTTCTAAGAAATTGGTTGCTTTCATCAGTGGTATCCCTGCCAGGATTCGGGTGCGCGACGAAGTCGTGAAGATGGCAGAGATCAATTTCTTATGTGTTCACAAGAAGCTTAGATCAAAGAGACTTGCACCTGTTATGATCAAAGAGGTGACAAGGAGGGTTCACCTGGAAAATATATGGCAAGCGGCTTATACCGCTGGAGTTGTTCTTCCGACCCCAATTACAACTTGCCAATACTGGCATAGATCCTTAAACCCAAAGAAGCTAATTGATGTTGGGTTCTCAAGGCTGGGGGCAAGGATGACGATGAGCCGGACCATAAAGCTTTACAAGTTACCTGATTCACCGGTTACCCCCGGGTTTCGAAAAATGGAACGTCGAGATGTCCCTGCCGTTACTCGGTTGCTTAGAATTTATTTGAGGCAGTTTGATGTTGCTCCAGATTTTGATGAATCTGATGTAGAACATTGGCTTCTTCCTAAGGAGAGCGTAGTAGATAGTTTCTTGGTTGAGAGTCCGGACAGCCATGTGATCACTGACTTCTGCAGCTTCTACACTCTTCCTTCATCCATTCTTGGGAACCAAACATACTCAACCTTGAAGGCCGCCTATTCCTATTATAATGTCTCCACCAAAACTCCATTGTTGCAGTTGATGAATGATGCTCTTATTGTTGCAAAACAGAAAGATTTTGATGTCTTCAATGCATTGGATGTCATGGAGAATGAATCCGTCCTGAAGGAACTAAAATTCGGTCCGGGTGACGGGCAACTTCACTATTACCTGTATAATTATCGGATTCGGCACGCGTTGAAACCAAGTGAACTTGGGCTTGTACTGCTATAGTTGGATTTGTTACTGGTTTGGTTTGAATTGTGAACAGAAAATATTGGTCATTTTTTAATGGTGGCTTGGTTTGCTGATGCATTTTAGCTTTGTTTTGTTCGTCTTGTGTCAACAGCAAAGAGCACTAAACACTAAACGTCAGGAGTATGAGAGGGAACTTTGCCGGATAATGTAAAATGTTTTGCAGGTTTTTCACTGAATTATCCTTTTATTTTTGGCCCATCATCGCAGGATTTGCAGGTGCAGCCTGTTTGTATTATGAATTGCATACACTTTTTTATACTTGCATGGCCCAGCATGTGCTTTATTGCTTGTTCATTGCTATGATCAGATGTCCATTCCATGTACTCCATTGATGAATAAGGGAACTTTCCTTAAGTGAATCATTTTTACTTGATTATCTTCCAACTATTAGATTTAGCTTGAAGGTTCTTATTCATTTCATCGATTAAATCCTTTAAGATGCATCGACTCAAACATATCAGGTTTATTTTTGCTTTGTAAGAACTCGAATAATATGTATTTAGAAGCATTTGGTCCTAGATTTGGATAGAAATGTTTGTACACTTATAATAACCTATGCAAAATATCCGATTAAAATTAGTGAGTTGACCATTTAAAATCGACTACAAGATCAACCAATATGTACTTTGAACCAGTTTTGAGATTCTTTCAAGAACGTGTTCTCATCTATGAGGTCCAGTGGGCGAGCTCAACCACTAGCTTAGTATAATAATAAGTTTCGGTAAAGAGAATAAAACTCATAACGTAGTTTTGGAGCATCTAAAGATCAAACATCCAGACAAACTAAAAATGGAATGCGAGTGAGCTCATTCCACAGCATTTCACTCATTTCATTCACATCAATCCAATTAGTTTATTTCAATGATATTTAAAAGCAAATACGTGGTTCCTTAACTCGAGAGCCTCAAACCATATGAGCTTATCGACCGAGCCTCGTCATAGCTTCTAGGCTCTTCAGGGGGGTAGGAGTTCATCCAAGCAACCTGGCTAAGCAAGAATAAAGCACACAAAGCGACTCAATTGAGTAAACCACCTCCTTCCTAAACTTTGCCATTAACAGTTCCATATTGGTCTGGTGGTGCTTTCTTCAATGTTCGGTGGGGTTTAATAGATTCTTTTATGAGCTCAGCTAGGCAATTATACAAGCCAATCCTTGACCAAGGCACACACAAGCACAAGCACAAGCACTCAGAATCCAACTCTA
Source organism: Cucurbita moschata (assembly GCF_002738365.1). Classification (NCBI taxonomy): domain Eukaryota; kingdom Viridiplantae; phylum Streptophyta; class Magnoliopsida; order Cucurbitales; family Cucurbitaceae; genus Cucurbita; species Cucurbita moschata. The sequence continues at coordinate 1,092,655 of NW_019268541.1, forward strand.
CCAATCAAGGGTCGTAACATGTCACCAACAACTAAGAATTTCTGTAACAACTAGCTATCATACCTCACCAGATTCATATCCGAAGCAATCACCTCAAGCACAGTTAATACAACGAGTAATAATGGTTTTTCAATGTGCTCCCAAATATTCCATTCAAAACCTTTTCTTCAGATTTGTTTAGTTAAAAAAACAGCACGCACATGTTTCCTTTTTGATGTGTGGAGAAGATAGACGTGTATACTTCAGAAATCAGAAGGCAATCTGAAAGGTGATTACTAAGAGAATAGGAAATGGTAATTGGCACAATTTAACCTGCTTTATATCCTAAAGCATAGATGCTGTCTCCCTCTTTCTGTCAAAGTTGTCTTAAGTGACATCCAAAGTTCATTATTATCTTTTTAAATTCTAGTTTCTTAGCTTGCTACGTATCGACACCGGATTGGTCACTTATAATAACATTAACTATAATTTCTTTCATCACTATTCTCCTAGTTCAAAGAGATAGCTATAAGCGATAATTAATAGGACAATCACAATAGGTCATACAAAACTCCCTGACCGCAAAGGACATTATTCAATAGGACAATCACAATATTATTGACCATACAAAACTCCTCGAATTCTTTGTTAATTCTATGACAACATTAGGTAAATAATACATCGAATCTATATCAACACAATCTACAAATACCTTTCCACTGCCCGTCTGACGATTGGGTCTCTACAATCCACGTCCTGTAAGCTTCAGTATTTTTTGAAAATTAAGAGTACACAACACATTTAATATCCTACGAGTTCTTGACTAAATTCTATTAAATCGAAAAAATACCCTGAGATAAGTAGAGGGTATAATCCTGAATTAGAAAACAGTATTACCTTTTCTTACAGAAAAACGTAATTAGTATCTGTAATGGATTAAAGAATATTATTTCAAATTATCACTCTGTAGTGGACCAACAATTTTATTACACGTGATTAATGCATAAGAAACGAAAATATCACATCGGCTCTAATTGGCTAAGAATAATCCAGTTCCTTGACGTCTAACAATTACCATTCCCCAACCTAGTGGTAAAAATGCTTCCAATAAGAACTTTAGGATAGAGTGACCAATAAGAGTTTAAAGCAGAGGTTTATGTTTTCTTTAATCAGTGCACAAGTAACCTTCTTATAAATATCAGTAATTAGTACGAAATCAGATCAACCATCCAAATTTGTGTTTCTGTGGCCACTTGTCCTCCTTTTCCGGTGGAATTAAGGTTGGAGGAGAAATTGCTCAACAAACAGAAGGTAATCTTTATCTGAAGTGTCAAGGAAGGTGACAGACGAGAGGGAGCACACATAGTTCTTTTCTTGCTGGTCATGCTAGGAATTCAGTGTGCTCTCTCTCTCTCCGTCACCAGTCTTTACCTGAGTATCTTAATACCAATTTTAGTCTCCCTCTCCCTCTCTCTCTCTCTCTCTCTCTCTCAGCTTCTTCTTTCATTTTCCTACATGCTGCTTGAAGACTAACTATATCATTGTTTCTGTTTCAGTAACACATTGTTTTCCTTCCAGTTCTTGAAAGTTTGAATTCAATGTCAAATGAATTTAAAAACTATAAATTATTATCCGATTCAAATTGAACCCTTCAACAAAATCTTTACCAACTTCCTTTTCTATATTAGAAGTCATGTTGGCGGAGTAGTTTCATTTCTGGCCTTCTGTTTCTTAATTATCTTTTGAAGGTTAAAAACAATTACGGGCAACTTATATCCTTCCAGGGAAGCTTCAAGGATTAAACCAGTAAACCTTTTAGACAACATTAATATTATAGCTTACAGAACAAAGAGAAAAGTACAGAGAGAAGATGCTCAGTTTGTAAATTTATAGCATATTACTGATTTATTAGGACATGAAATGCATACATATAATCATATTCTTGTTTCCTTGCGATAAAACGATATCATGTTTGTTCATCCAAAACCATAGTATATTGCAACTGACCTTTTCAGTGATCTGAAGATCCTGAGGTTCTTCATAAGCAATGAAAGCTCATAGGTGTTGATAGAATTACCCATCGAGTTGAGTAAATTCTAAAGCATTTGCATCTGGATCTCTTGTAAAGATTGCTGGCCTTCCTGACTTGCTAAGCGTATAGGGAATACCTGCATGACCATAATTTTTAGTATTTTTTCTGTGTAAACATGAACTTTAATTGAAAAAAGGAAAACCACAATCTTAATACGGGCTACCATTTATGACTTGTAACATGAAAAGTGATGAATTATTCAGCTTTGTTAAGGAAAGATTCATACCAGCTTTATCAAGGATCACTTTCAACTTCGATACATCCCTAATTCCAATACAAGTATGACGATCACGGCCTCCATGTTCAGGTCGTCCAGATAAAGGATCAGGATTTGGAAGCTCCATTAAATGAATCATCTCAGCACCCACCCACAACCAAGCACCTCTATAAGGAAGCTTATCGTGTGGCCTTGCTTCGTTTATTTTAAGACCTATTTTCCAGTTGCAAAATTTTATATCTCCTATGAATATTGAGCATGCGTATAGTGATCCATGAAGAATTGACTTACCTAGAATATTTAGATAGAAGTGAAGTGACCTCTCGAGATTCTCACAAAGCACTCCAACGTGGTGAACGCCAACCGCTCCATAATCTGTAGAACTCATGTGTGATGCAAATGATAAAACAAAAGTAATTTAGATTATGAAAGCTTACCATTGTCAACGTCAATTTCAATTGGCTCTTTATCTTTCTCAAGCACGTCTTGTTCAATACCCCCCTTGGCCCTTGTTGTAAGGCAAATTCCATGATAGCCACCAGTCCTTCCAATTTTCCCATAAACTTTTAATGAATGATTTGTAGATAAAGAACTGAAATCGAGAAGATTCACCTGTTCTTCAGAAGAAGAGAAAGGCAAACACTCATTTAACGTTGCAAACCGAGATGATTTGGCTAAAAAACTCTATTGCAATTTCTTTTTAGACAACTATCGACTCTGAAAATGAAGAAATTGTAATGGTTTTCACTAAATTTCTACCGAACGGAGCACATCCTATCTCTAGGAAAACTTCAACTACCAAATCCGCATCCATTTTCATTACGGTCTACAAATACTCAACAATCTACAACTCAATTTCAACCGGAGAAACTCTAGTTGTAAGTAACATACACATAATCAAATTGATTCGACAAAAGAATATACGATAAAAAAGACTCTAGTTGAAGATTTCCGCTTCAATACAACCGGAGAAACTATAGTAGAAAAGACAACCTTTCGTCTCAGATGAATGGCGGATGGCGGCGTTGATGGGCTGAGAAGGGACGCCATTTCAGAGCAGAAATTTCGCCGTGATGTACTAAGCCTTCAAAGGATCAAATCCACAGTACCTTGCGCCTGGTTCACAGATCAATTTAAGCCACTGCTCGATTCTGCTCCAACTCCGATCTCGAAGAAAATTTCTGCAATTCCATTTATTGTTGTGCGTTCAAGAAGAAGAGAGATGAAAGCCACACTTTTCTGGGCACTTTCTGTAAATATGATTAATATATTTCTAATCTGCAAATATGGAAAACTATTTTGTGTGGTGGAGCATAAAATCATTATCAAATTTAAATGAAATTTTACTTAGAGAAAATAAAATATTTTTAAATGAGTATAATAGCGTGAATATAACTTATCCGTAATTGATATATATTTTTCTAAGGGTCCGCCCTTCCAACTCTCAGTTATCCTCGTATTTGACATCGAGCTTGGAAGCCAACCTAAAATTCTTCCTTGTGACCGACTGCCCTTACTTTCTGTAACGGCCCAATTATCCTCGTATATGACATCAAGCTCGGAAGCCAACCTAAAATTCTTCCTTGTGATCGACTGCCTTTACTTTCTGTAACGGCCTAATCGAGACTCCCAGTTATCCTCGTATTTGACATCGAGCTCGGAAGCCAACCTAAAATTCTTCCTTGTGAACGACTGCCCTTACTTTCTGTAACGGGCCATTCGAGACTGTCCTTACTTTCTGTAAGAATCCAGATCCATCGCTTGCAAATATTATCCTCTTTGGGCTTTCCGTGTCGGGCTTCCCCTCAAGGCCTTAAAACGCATCGGCTAAGAGAAGATTTCGAGGGTGTTTTGTTCTCCTCTCCAACCAATATGGGACATTATACTTTCGGTCTCTAACCATAGGGCACTGCATATCAAAGTCTTTATTTGGTCATGGAACGAACCCAAATCGTTGATAAATTAGTATTTCCAGCTAAATGACTAGAATTTAAAATTATATATATATATATATATTTCTAATTTATTTGGTCATAGATGACTAACGCTCGTGTGTGTATATATATATATATGTATATGTATATACAAGCGTTATCATCTAGAAAAATACGAATATCTCGATTCAAAAATAAATTATATTTAAAAATATATATTTTAAATTTTTTTTAGTCAAATATGAAAAATACATAACAAAATTATTCAGGATTCAACAGTTATGTCACCACAAATTTATCTCATAAGGATAGAGAGAAGCAAAATCGTGAGTTGTCTTTTCATGTTACTGACATGCAGTGTGAGCATAAAAGTACGAGCAGACCCTCTTTTTTTTTCTTTCAATTAGTGTAGGATCTCATCAGTAATCAATCGTGTCTCACTACCATAATGATCTCGTTTGAAGAATAGCTTTCATAGAAAAAAAAAACCTACTTTGTCCTAAAAGGGAAAAGCCGTGCATCGATTACGAGATTAGTTCTTTCTCACAGTGTCACAACTCGTCAAACCACTAATACGAGCATGAATTTATGCAATAGGTTAGTGTCTGACTCAAACACGACTCAATTGGTTAATACACTCAAATCTCGATCAAAATGTTAGAAGTTTGAATTTCTATCTTCACGTCCCCTTGAACTCTAATAATAACATAAATAAATAAAAATCAATTTAATTTTTATTGTCGGAGAAAAAAAGTAATTAGTTTGAAAAAAAAAAGAAACAAAGTAACTAAAATAAAATTATAAATTAAAGTCAATATATAAATTAAAAGTAAAATTAAATACTACGTGCAAAAACAATTTTAATGGAACTAAAATGAAAGCTTAATTGATTATGGTTATTAATAGACTTATTGAGGTTTAAATTTAAATTAATAAAATTAAAAATTAAAAATTTAGAATTAGATTTTTTTTCTCTCTCGTGCACAAGAATAATCCATGCAAACTTCAATTTAAAATAATATATTTTAAAAAGTTGAATTAAACTCATATTAATTTATTAGAAAGAAATAACTGAATATTTTGACGTGTGGGTCCCNCAAATCGTTGATAAATTAGTATTTCCAGCTAAATGACTAGAATTTAAAATTATATATATATATATATATTTCTAATTTATTTGGTCATAGATGACTAACGCTCGTGTGTGTATATATATATATATGTATATGTATATACAAGCGTTATCATCTAGAAAAATACGAATATCTCGATTCAATATATATATATATGTATATGTATATACAAGCGTTATCATCTAGAAAAATACGAATATCTCGATTCAAAAATAAATTATATTTAAAAATATATATTTTAAATTTTTTTTAGTCAAATATGAAAAATACATAACAAAATTATTCAGGATTCAACAGTTATGTCACCACAAATTTATCTCATAAGGATAGAGAGAAGCAAAATCGTGAGTTGTCTTTTCATGTTACTGACATGCAGTGTGAGCATAAAAGTACGAGCAGACCCTCTTTTTTTTTCTTTCAATTAGTGTAGGATCTCATCAGTAATCAATCGTGTCTCACTACCATAATGATCTCGTTTGAAGAATAGCTTTCATAGAAAAAAAAAACCTACTTTGTCCTAAAAGGGAAAAGCCGTGCATCGATTACGAGATTAGTTCTTTCTCACAGTGTCACAACTCGTCAAACCACTAATACGAGCATGAATTTATGCAATAGGTTAGTGTCTGACTCAAACACGACTCAATTGGTTAATACACTCAAATCTCGATCAAAATGTTAGAAGTTTGAATTTCTATCTTCACGTCCCCTTGAACTCTAATAATAACATAAATAAATAAAAATCAATTTAATTTTTATTGTCGGAGAAAAAAAGTAATTAGTTTGAAAAAAAAAAGAAACAAAGTAACTAAAATAAAATTATAAATTAAAGTCAATATATAAATTAAAAGTAAAATTAAATACTACGTGCAAAAACAATTTTAATGGAACTAAAATGAAAGCTTAATTGATTATGGTTATTAATAGACTTATTGAGGTTTAAATTTAAATTAATAAAATTAAAAATTAAAAATTTAGAATTAGATTTTTTTTCTCTCTCGTGCACAAGAATAATCCATGCAAACTTCAATTTAAAATAATATATTTTAAAAAGTTGAATTAAACTCATATTAATTTATTAGAAAGAAATAACTGAATATTTTGACGTGTGGGTCCCACCATGTCTTTGTGTGTGTGTGATATATATATATATATATATATATATATATATATATATTTAAAAAACTATATTATTTTGTTTTTTTAATCAAACGAGCATATTCCTCTGATTTTTATTTTTAAAACAAATTTGATCATAACATTTTAATAATTTTCACGCGCTTTTCAAAAAAAAAAAAAAAAANAAATCAAATACCTTGCAAATTCAACACGTTTTTTATATTTATTTAATTATATATATATATATATATATATATATATATATATATATAAATCAACGATCCTTAGCACTGGTGGATTACGGTGTAAATAATATTAAATAATTTCATTGATTCCCCACTGTTTGATAAATAATAGTAATATAAAATATAAAATTATAAAAGAATTGTCTGCGACATTTGACTACTCTAACGGTCAACTCCTCTCCGACTAATTTTAATTTTACATAACTTAATTAACAAAAATATATTTAAATTTTATAATTTATTTTAAAAATAATTTTAAAATATCTTAAAATTTTTAAGAATTGCAATAATACTCTTAAAAAAAGTCTAAAAAAATATTTTTTTAGTTATATTTAATTGGAATAAAAAGAGTTAACATTTTGTTTCAAAAATTTCTTGAGGTTTTAAAAATATTTTTTAATGTTTTAAAAATGGTTTAAAAATGTTTCATTAATATTCTTAATTTGAAAAAAAAAAAACTTTTACAGCTAAAAACAAGTTAAAAAAAATACTTTGTGAACATAAAATATTTGAATATAATCTATGAGATGGCAATAAATAGTTTTTATTCATAGATTTATGATTTTTTTACGAAGGTTAAAGGTTTTCATTTATGTAAAAGAGGGTCGATTTTATTTTAAAACTTTTATGGGTATTTTTTAAATAGAGTATAAGGGTAATTTTGAATTTTTTTTTTTATAATTAAAAGGTATTAATATAATTCTTAAAAGTTAAGGGTGTTTTTCAATATTTTTATAAAAACATTTATTTTTAGGTAACGTATAAAATTTAAGAATATTTTTATTAATTTAGCTATTTTAATTTAAGAAAAAGGGAAGTGAGACAAAATAAATATATGTATTTATGACGTAAGCATGACTTCTCTATGATTCCAGCGTTGCCAATTGCGGCCGAAATTGTGTGCTTCACGTGGGTTTCCAACGCTGCACGTGCTTCCTCTTTAGTTTTTTTTAATTGTAAATTTATTTTATTAACTTTAAATATGTATTTAATACGTTTTTAAATCGTAAAAACTTAACAAACCTTTATTATATATATATATATATATATATATTTCCGGTAAAAATTAAAAATTAAAAATATCTAATAAATTTGTAAACGTTTGACATTTTAAAACAATTAACAAATATATTAAATATGTTTTTTTTTTTTAATGTCTGACACAACGATTCAGTAGATGCAAAAAAAAAAAAAAATTATATTATTAAACTAGGCTCGGGATGATCTACAGGATTCATAACTACTTCTCCTAGTACATGACGCTTAGCTAGTCAACATTTACATGCGGTTCTACCCAAACTTTTATGGTTTACCCAGCATTCCCCACTTTATTTTTTTTTTTTTTCCATCTTCTTTGAGTTTAAATTAATATAATTTATCAATTTATTAAACACATCTTTTTAAGTCTAAATTAAATATTCTAAATATTTAATAATTAAAATGATTATTTTCTAAAAACATGTGATTCTAATAGATTAATTAAAAATTTTAAAATAAATTTAAATTTAAACTATAAAACTAATTATTTAATTTTCGTCGTTATTTGATGGTCAACGTATATCAATTGAGACGGTTTTGAATGCGACAAAATAATAGTAGTTACTATTATTTAATTATTTGAAGCTTAATTAACGTAATTATACTAATTTAAATATAATTCCTTTAATTATTAGATACTTTTATAAATTAATAAACTTTTAATATGTAGTCCTCGTGCGGTTGAAAGTTCAAATAGTCTTACCAACTATCAACCTTTGATTAATTCCAGTCAAAATTTTATTTAATTAATATTTGATTAAATATTAACCATCCAATGAAAATTTAAGTTTATATTAAAAAAAACAATTAAATTTTAATTTCAAACTAAGATACGATTGGCATGCACTTTTGAACCTTTTTCCATTTAAAAATATATTATTAAAAAAATAATAATTGGAAAAATATTAGAAAATTATTGTCACTTTTAAATATTTTTCAAAAGTCGAAGAAAATAGAAAAAAATAAATATAGAAAATGTTGAGTGTGTGATTACTTGCAGCCATGCTGGCATAATTTATTTTTAAATTATATTATATATAATTAATTTTCTTTTATTTTATTTTAAAAATAATGAGTTAAATCGCTACTCATCCAACTCCAAGTGTCAAGATTTTATTTGTCCACGTTGCCAACTCAATTGTTAGGTCGTCATGCCACCAAGTATTTCAGATAAAATACTAAAATTATTAATAATTAAAAATAGATTTGTTATCATCTAAATATCAATTAATTTCGTATAAAGCTCAAAAAGTCATTGAGGTTACAAGGTGGACTGTGACATTCTCCCCCACTTAATTTAGTAATTGTCCTCGATGAATTTCTCCGGGCACAATCGGCCCACTGATTGTGAAATTTTCCCCACTCCATCTCGCCATCGTCTGATGGCGATCTGAACCCTTCAACTATTGTTAACTCGACCCGTTGAAATTGGTTGTGTTTCAGAAAAATATAAAATTATTAAGCACCTGACTAACTTTCGTCATAATGCTTATCTTACTGACGCTTTCCGTCAGCTTAGGGACAAATTCGAGTTGATGCTTCCGACTTCTCTTTTATCATATGACACCACGTTCGGACCAAAACATAAGACACTGTGGTGAAACACTAAGCCTTCCACCTAAACCTCTTAGTAAAGACAGGATTCAAAAGAAGCTACAATAAATTCACGATGATTAGTTTTAACTCAATTTAGTTTTAAAGTAATTCGTGAACGACTCCAGCCCGACCTAAACAGTACAAGCTAGATTGGGTCGATCGAGTTTTTTCGAGTATTTCTATTCCAACCGAACACGGATGCCTAATTTACACAAGGAAAGAGACATCTATTTCTTACAAGAAATCAAAAACCCATTTGAATTCCAGCAATCATTTTTAGAAAAAAAGTTGAATAAAAAAAAGAAAAATTGAAAATCATTGAATTTAAAACAAAAACAATCAAGAACCTTCCTAGATCCTAACCCATCTCCACCCCGACGCGCCTGCCGGTCCGCGTGAACCAACTGGAACCTTCGGCTCCATCTTCCTCCTTAAAAACCCTAATCATTGACCGCGTAGGTCCCTTGGCCAATACTCATTTTTAATTTTATCCAAAAAAAAAAATAATAATAAAAAATAAAATAAAAAATAAAAAAAGGAAGTGGGTCCCACCTCCAGTCCAAGTCACCGTCAAACAATCCTCTACGCGTTCCCACTTACCCACACGTTTCTACAATCACTCTGTATGTTCATATAAATAGCATTCTTTTCTTTATTTCTTCTCAATTCCAAGTTCCATTTCACATTTGGATCATCAAATTCTCTCTATAATTGTTCTTCCGTTCATACCCACATCGAAAGATTTGATCTTTTTTTCCATTTAATGGAAATTACTTCGTTTCCATTTCTTAATCAAGACGAGTTCTTACCCATCTCCAATTTCTTCTCAGAAATGGATAATTTCAGTGTGAATCAGAGCCCCAAAAAGCGGCGGAGACCCACCGACAACGGCGACGACGGCAGCGGCAATGGCGGAAATGATTTACTAAACCATCCCTTCTGGGTTGAAAACAGAGACGAACAGAGAGAGCATTGGGTTATGGATTCCGACGAATTCCAAGTACTTTCGAAAAAACCCCGCCGTGGAACGCCGCAAAATGATAATTCTTCACCGGCTAAAGGCGGCGCCGGAGCTCATCAGCGGAGGCTTTGGGTGAAGAACCGATCGAAGGATTGGTGGGACCAATGCAACCACCCGGATTTTCCCGATGAGGAATTCCGACGGGCGTTCAGAATGAGCAAAGCGACATTCGATATGATCTGTAGGGAATTAGACTCAACTGTTATGAAAAAGGACACGATGCTTCGGGTGGCGATTCCCGTCCGGCAGCGGGTCGCCGTGTGTATATGGCGGTTGGCCACCGGCGAGCCGCTCCGATTGGTGTCGAAACGGTTTGGGCTAGGAATCTCGACGTGCCATAAATTAGTCCTGGAGGTTTGTTCTGCAATTCGTAAGGTTTTAATGCCGAAATTCCTGCAGTGGCCGGAGGAGTCAAAATTAACGAAGATCAAGCAAGAATTCGAGTCGATTTCAGGGATTCCCAAAGTGGGTGGCGCAATTTACACGACCCATATCCCAATAATCGCACCCAAAAACAGCGTCGCCGCTTATTTCAACAAACGCCACACAGAACGCAACCAAAAAACTTCATATTCCATCACCGTTCAAGGCGTTGTCGATCCCGCCGGCGTGTTCACCGACGTCTGTATCGGGTGGCCGGGATCGATGCCGGACGATCATGTTCTTGAAAAATCAGCCCTTTTCGAAAGGGCAAACATGGGGCTTTTGAACGACGTGTTCATCGTCGGAAATTCAGGGTACCCATTAATGGATTGGCTTTTGGTGCCTTATACGTTACAGAATTTGACATGGACACAGCACGCTTTCAATGAGAAGGTTGGCGAGATTCAGGCGGCGGCGAAGGCGGCGTTTGGACGGCTGAAGGGGCGGTGGACTTGCCTGCAGAAGAGGACTGAGGTGAAGCTGCAGGAGCTGCCGGTGGTGCTGGGAGCTTGTTGTGTTCTTCATAATATATGCGAGATGAGGAAAGAAAGGTTCGATTCTGAGCTGAAATTTGAGGTTTTTGATGATGAAATGGTGCCGGAGAGTAATGGGGTCAGGTCTGTGAGTGCCATTCAGGGTAGAGACCATATTGCTCATAATCTTCTGCACCATGGGCTCGCCGGCACTGGGTTTCTTTAGGGAGTTTGAACATTGATGAAGAACCTATAATTTTTTTAAAATATTTACATTCTTCTTTTGTCTATAGATCCATATAGACATAAACATGTTTAAAATTCCGTGATTTTGAAAGTATACTTGTAATTTGGTGGAACTTTTTTCATCGGTGGTTAGTGATAGCTTTACTATACATAAAGGGACGTTTTGAATTGTCACATTCTTATAAAGAAATTCGATTTCATAATAGAAGATTGAACTTGCAAACATTCTCTTACAAAATTGGTCGTGATTGAACGACTTTGCCATTGTTCTAAGGTGATGGATCGTAGGGTTATGATCGTAGTCTAGGCTGAAGTGGCCATAGCTTGGTCCATAATGGGTTTCGGCTATGGTTTTGGTTGACCCACTAGACATTTTGTTGTATGGCTTTTGACCGACCTCTTATGGGGTTGGTCTCCTATCTCAGTCACAATGAGTTGGCCCAACATTATTTTCGATTCATACTTAACGGAATTACAACATAAGTATAAATATTTAACGGAATGAAGTTCAGCTAAGTATTATTTCGTATAAAAACATTAAATAACAATAAACAAGAACATGTTCTTTGACAAAAAGAACAAGAATATAAGAACATTATAAAAGAAGGGACATAAATTCTGTCGGCTGTCTCAATTTTTGGTCGCAATGGCAATGAATGATGCATCTCGTAGAAACAGAGAGAGAGAGCGCGCGGAAATGTCGTCCGCTTTGCAAAAACAGGGGAAGGAAGCAACGAACGAACGAACGAACGAACGAATCTCCATTTCCCACATTTCAGGACGACAAATGGATTCCAACAAACAAAAAAATGTCGTCCGCTTTGTTAATTTTTTGGGGCGCCATTCTCCGACAATCAACAGGAAACAGAGGAATGTTCTGGTTTTTGTAGGAGAAATTGAAAAGAAAAAGGGGCATAAATGGAGGATCATCGGAAGGTTGAAGCCGAGGAAGAAGACGAAGTGGGAACCGCCGCCGTGGAGGAGGAGGAGGAGGAGGAGGAGGAGGAGGAAGAAATCGGAGTTGTGGGTTCGAGCTTGACTCTGGAGAAGGTGGCTGCAGCCAAACAGTTCATTGAGAATCATTACAAGGCTCAAAAAAAGCACATTCAAGAACGCAAAGAGAGGTTCTAAACATCCCATCATTTTCTTATTTTCCCTTGTAAATCTGATTCTTCCATGGTCGCTTTCTTTATTAGGATTAGAAGACAGTGGATTAAGGTTAATCTTAACACATGCAATGGTTTTATGACATGATTCTTAGACAGATTTTTTTGTGTTTTCCTTACATTTGATGCGTTTTAATGTTAAGATTTGAGGTTAATCTTAAGACATGAGAAGTTTGTAGCTGAGCTGAGTTTGGAAGTGTTTTGAATCTAACATGTTTCTGATCTTTGTGGCATGAACTCGATACAATGTATAGTGTTTTGTATGGCTTTTATTTTTCGTATGAGATCCCACGTTGGTTGGAGAGGGGAACGAAACATTCTTTAGAAGGGTATGGAAACCTCTCCCTAGTAGACGCGTTCTAAAACCGTGAGGCTGACGGTGATACGTAATGGGCCAAAGTGGACATGGGTTTGAGTTGTTACAAATGGTATAAGTGCTAGACACCGGGCAGTGTGCCAACGAGGACTTTGGCCTCCAAGGTGGATTTTGAAATTCCACATTGGTTGGAGAGGGGAATGGAGCACCCTTTATAAGGGTGTAGAAACCTCTCTTCTCGAAGACGCGTTTTAAAATCGTGAGGCTGACAGTGATACGTAATAGGCCAAAAAAGACAATATCTGCTAGCGGGCTAAAATGATTTTGGAATTTGCACTTATAACCACGTAGGATTGTTGATTACATTGGGGACTAAGTTATGGATTCTGTAATCAATTAGGCAGGTTTCTCTTAACTTCTTTTGATATCTGTAGGCGTTCCGTTCTCGAAAAGAAGTTGGCATCTTCAGATGTCTCAGAAGAAGAACAAATTAATCTATTGAAAGATTTGGAGCTCAAGGAGACTCAATACATGAGGCTGAAAAGGCATAAAATTTGTGTCGAGGATTTCGACCTTTTGACGATTATTGGTCGAGGTGCTTTCGGGGAGGTTGGGAATAGAAATGATTCATTTTGTGGCATATAATCAGGATTGTTTATTGTAATGCTTTCTCTATACAATTTTAGAGATGGATAAATAGTATTACGTGAGATCCTACGTTGGTTGGAGAGGAGAATGAAGCATTTCTTACAAGGGTGTGGAAACCTCTCCCTCGTAAACACGTTTTAAAAACCGTGAGGCTGACGGCGATATGTAACGGGCTAAAGAGGACAATATTTGCTAGCGGTGGGCTTGAGTTGTTAGAAATGGTATCAAAGCTAGGTTCGGGTGGTGTGCCAACGAGGACGTTGGGTCCCCAAGGAGGGTGGATTGTGAGATCCCAATTCCTTTTAAGGGTGTGGAAACCTCTCACTAGTAGACGCGTTTTAAAACTGTGAGATCCCATATTGGTTGTCTGCTTTGTTCCGTTACGTATTGCTGTCAGTCTCACGGTTTTAAAACATGTCAGCTAGAGAGAGGTTTTCACACCCTTTTAAGGAATGTTTTGTTCCCCTCTCCAACCGATGTGGGATCTCACAATCCACCCCCTTTGGGAGCCTAGTGTCCTCACTAGCACACCATCCGACGTCTAGCTCTGATACCATTTGTAATGGGCCAAAGCGGACAATATTTGTTAGCGGTGGGCTTAGGCTGTTACAAATGATATCAGAGCCAGGTTCAGGCGGTGTACCAACGAAGATGTTAGGCCCCCAAGGAGGGTGGATTGTGAGATCCCACATCGGTTGGAGAGGGGAACAAAGCATTCCTTATAAGGGTGTGGAAACCTCTCCTTAGTAGACGATCGTTTTAAAATCGTGAGATCCCACATCGGTTGTCCACTTTGGCCCGTTACATATTACCGTTAGCCTCATGGTTTTAAAACGCGTTTGCGAGGGGAGATGTTTCTACACCCTTATAAGGAATGTTTCGTTTCCCTCTCCAACCGACGTGAGATCTCACAATCCCATCCACATTGGGGGCTCAGTGTCCTCGCTAGCATAACACTCAGTGTCTAGCTTTGATATCATTTATGATGACCAAAACGGACAATATTTGCTAGCGGTGGGCTTGGACTGTTTCAAATGGTATGAGAGCCAGGTACGGGAGGTGTGCCAACGAGGACGTTGGGTCCCCAAGGAGGGTGGATTGTGAGATCCCACATCGGTTGTCCGCCTTGGCCCATTACGTATTGTTGTCAGCCTCACGGTTTTAAAACATGTCTACTAGGGAGAGGTTTCCACACCCTTATAAGGAATGTTTCGTTCCCCTCTCCAACTGACGTGAGATTTCACAATCCACCCCCATTGGGGGCTTAGTGTCCTCGCTGGCACACCGCCCGATGTCTAGCTCTAATACCATTTATAATGGACTAAAGCAGACAATATCTGTTAGCAGTGCGCTTGGGTACTTTTGTTTCGGGAGAATAACGTGGTTTAATGTATTTTCAGCGTTATTTTACAGGTCAGACTATGTCGGGAGAAGAAAACAGGCAACATCTATGCCATGAAGAAGCTGAAGAAATCAGAAATGCTCAGCAGAGGACAGGTAAGGCTTGACTTGTATATGCTAATTTCATTATGTTTTGAACTCCTTTTCACTTGGTTTTGAAAACATGTCTAGCTACTAGCTTTATCAACACTTAACATTGCTGAATCTATTGAACTGTGCAACATTATAGCTTTCGTGCCACGAACATGTTCGATTTACGTTCTCTCGCTTGAACATAGGTTGAACATGTCAGAGCTGAAAGGAATTTACTTGCAGAAGTTGCAAGTCACTGCATTGTGAAACTCTATTATTCCTTCCAAGATGCTGAATACTTGTATCTGATCATGGAGTATCTTCCAGGAGGTGACATGATGACTTTACTGATAAGGGAGGAAACTTTGACAGAAACCGTGGCTAGATTTTACGTCGCCCAAACTGTTTTGGCTATAGAGTCGATTCATAAACATAACTACATCCACAGGTTGGTTCATTACGTTGGTGGAATGTAACAGTCCAAGCCCACCGCTAATAGATATTGTTTGCTTTGGCTCGTTACGTATTGTTGTCAGTCTCACGGTTTTAAAACGCGTCTATTAGGGAGAGGTTTCCACACCCTATAATCGTGCTTCGTTCCCTTCTCTAACCAATGTGGGATCTCACAATCTACCCCCCTTGAGGGCCTAATGGTGCTTCGTTCCCTTCTCTAACCAACGTGGGATCTCACAATCTACCCCCCTTGAGGGCCTAGCGTCCTCGCTGGCACACTGCCCCGTGTCTGGCTCTGAAACCATTTGTAACGTGCTTCATTCCCCTCTCCAACCAATGTGGGATCTCACAAATCCACTCCCCTTGAGGGCCCAGCGTCCTCGCTGGCACAACCAATGTGGGATCTCACAATCCACTCCCCTTGAGAGCCCAACGTCCTCGCTGGTACATTGCCCCGTGTCTGGCTCTAAAACCATTTGTAACAACCTAAACCTACCGCTAGTAGATATTGTCCACTTTGGCCCGTTAGTATCGCTGTCAGCCTCACGATTTAAAACGCATCTGTTAGGGAGAGGTTTCCACACCCTTATAAAGGGTGCTCCATTCCCCTCTCCAATCAATGTGGGATCTCACAATCCGTCCTCACTGGCATACTGCCCGATGTCTGGCTCTGATACCATTTGTAACAGCTCAAGCCCACCGCTAGTAAATATTATCCTCTTTGGCCCGGTATGTATCGCCGTCAGTCTCACGATTTAAAACGTGTTTGTTAGGGAGAGGTTTCCACACCTTTATAAAGAGTGCTTCATTCCCCTCTCCAGCCAATGTGGGATCTTACCATCCACACCCTTGAGGGCCTAATGTCCTCACTAGAACACTGCCCAGTGTTTGACTCTAATACCATTTCTATCAGCCTAAGCCCACCGCTAGTAGATATTGTTTGCTTTTGCCCATTACGTATCGCCGTCAACCTCACAATTTTAATACGCATCTACTTGGGCCATTACAAATGGTATTAGAGCCAGTGCCAACGAGGACGCTGAGCCCGCTAGGGGGGTGAACTTTGAGATCCCACATTGGTTGAGGAGGGGAATGGAGCATTCCTTACAAGGGTGTGGAAGCCTCTTCCTAGTAGACGCATACTAAAACCGTGAGGCTGACGGCGATCGTAACGGGCCAAAGCAGACAATATCTGCTAGCGGTGAGCTTGGGTCGTTGCAAACTAGAATGCATCTATTATATCTTCAAGTTCGTTACGTGTTTCTGCATATACCACACACATTAACATACATATGTATGTGTGTGTTAGTGTTTTCACACAACTTTATAATGTGCTTTATGCATTTCTGTTCATCTAATTTTCAGAGATATAAAACCTGATAACCTTCTATTGGACAAAAGGGGTCATATGAAACTCTCTGATTTTGGTCTTTGCAAGCCTCTTGACTGCACAAATCTATCTTCTATAAATGAAAATGAAGTCCTTGACGACGAAAACTTGCCTGACACGGTGGACGTGGACGAGAGCTTTCCAGATAAGAAAAGCGGGAGGCGTTGGAAGAGCCCCCTCGAACAACTTCAGCACTGGCAGATTAACAGAAGGAAACTGGTATAACACAAGCTCTCTTCATGTTCAGCACCTTGATATCTATTTTGTTGAATTTGACAGTCAAAAGTTATATTTCTGAGCCCTTTGCTATCATTTTACTGTTCTATATTGTTTGTCTATTAATGTTAGGCGTTTTCCACGGTTGGCACTCCAGATTACATAGCTCCAGAAGTGCTGCTAAAAAAAGGATATGATGTGGAATGTGACTGGTAAGTTAATCCAATTTAACTTGCAATATGGTTAGTCCATTGGAGAGAACGGCCTAAACCTACTGCTAGCAGATATTGTCATCTTTGGGCTTTCCCTTCGGATTTTTCCTGAAGGTTTTTAAAATGCGTCTGTTTAGGGACAGGTTTCCCTTTCGGGTTTTTCCTGAAGGTTTTTAAAATGTGTCTGTTTAGGGACAGGTTTCCCTTTCGGTTTTTCCTGAAGGTTTTTAAAATGCGTCTGTTTAGGGAGAGGTTTTCACACCCTTATAAAGAATGCTTCGTTCCCTTCTCCAACCGAGGTGGGATTTCACAATCCACCCTCCTTTTCCACACCCTTATAAAGAATTGTTTAGGGAGAGGTTTCCACACCCTTACAAAGAATGCTTCGTTCCCTTCTCCAACCGAGGTGGGATTTCACAATCCACCCTCCTTCAGGGCTCAACATGCTCATTGGCACACCACCCAGTGTCTGGCTCTGATTCTATTTGTAACGGTCCAAGCTCACTACTAGCAAATATTGTCCTCTTTAGGCTTTCCCTTTCGGGTTTCCCCTCAAAGTTTTTAAACCGCGTATGCTAGGGAGAGGTTTCCACACCCTTATAAAAAATGCTTCGTTCCCCACTACAAGCGATGTGGGATCTCACAATCTACTTTAGGGCTCAACATCCTCGCTGACATTAGGGCTCAACATCCTCGCTGACACACCGTTTGGTGTTTGGCTCTAATACTATTTATAACGATCCAAGCCCACCGCTAGTAGATATTGTCCTCTTTGGGCTTTTCCTTTCGGGTTTCCCCTCAAGGTTTTTAAACCGTGTATGCTAGGGAGATGTTTCCACACCCTTATAAAGCATGCTTCGTTCCCCTCTCTAACCAATGTGGGATCTCACAATCCACCCCCCTTCAGGGCTCAGCATCCTCGCTGGCACACCGCTCAATGTCTGGCTCTGATACCATTTGTAACGGTCTAAGCCCACGCTAGCAAATATTGTCCTTTTTAGGCCTTCCCTTTTGGGTTTCCTCTCAAGGTTTTTAAAACGCGTCTGCTAGAGAGAGGTTTCCATACCCTTATAAAGAATGCATCGTTCCTCTCGGTTGGAGGTGGGATATCACATTCTCACTTATGATAATCTTGTCATTCAATGAGGTTTTGTTTGCTTCAGTGGTCTCCATATCTATACCTTACTATGTATCTTCCATTTTGCCTATGAACAAATTGTAATTGCTTCAATGTCTTCATGAGAACAGATTCTTACACAAATCCTGGTTGCAGGTGGTCTCTTGGTGCAATAACGTACGAAATGCTTGTCGGTTATCCGCCATTTTATTCTGATGATCCAATAACAACATGCCGAAAGGTAAAATCAACGGTTCGAGCTATTCATTTTCGGTTCTATTCGTTTAGTACAAATATTAGAAATCAAATAGCACATAGAAATGAACAAGCAGCCTCATATTTCAATCAGATAATTTGCACTGAATGCTATCACAAAGAAGTCACTATCAAGGGAACTTTATGAGTATTCCTTTGTTAACGTTCTTTTTTAAGGAGTATAGTTGTAACAGCTCAGGCCCACCGCTAGTAGATATTGTCCGTTTTGATCCGTTACGTATTACTGTCAGCTTCACGGTTTTGAACGAATGCTAAGGAGAGGTTTACGCACCCATATAAAGAATGCTTCGTTCTTCTCTTCAACTGATGTGAGATCTCACAGTCCACTCCCATTGGGGACCTAGCGTCCTCGTTGGCACACCGCCTGGTGTCTCACTTTGATACCATTTGTTACAGCCCAAGCCCACCATTAGTAGATATTGTCTTCTCTGAGCTTTCCCTTAAAGCGCTTCGCCTCAAGGTTTTAAAACACGTCTACTAGGGAGAAGTTTCCACACCCTTATAAGAAATGTTTCATTCCCCTCTCCAACTGATGTAAGGTCTCAAAATCCACCCCCATTGGGGACCCAACGTCCTTGTTAGCACACCGCTCGGTGTCTGGCTTGATGTCATTTGTAATAGCCCAAGCTCACCACTAATAGATATTGTCTTCTCTTGGCTTTCCCTTAAAGGGCTTCCCCTCAAGGTTTTAAAACGCGATATTATCTTCTTTGGGCTTTCCCTTAAAGGGTTCCCCTTAAGGTTTTAAAGCGCGTCTACTAGGGAGAAGTTTCCACATCCTTATAAGAAATGTTTCATTCCCCTCTCCAACCGATGTGGGGTCTCAAAATCTACCCCCATTGGGGACCCAGCGTCCTCATTAGCACACTGCCCGGTGTCTGGCTTGATGTCATTTGTAACAACCCAAGTCCACCACTAATAGATATTGTCTTCTATGGGCTTTCCCTTAAAGAGCTTCCCCTCAAGGTTTTAAAACGCGATATTGTCTTCTCTGGGCTTTCCCTTAAAGGGTTCCCCTCAAGGTTTTAAAACGTATCCACTAGGGAGAAGTTTCCACACCCGTATAAGGAATGTTTCGTTCTTCTCTCCAACCGATGTGGGATATCACAATCCACCTCCTTTGGGGGCCCAGCGTCCTCACTAGCACACTGCCTGATGCCTAGCTCTAATACCATTTGTAACAACTCAAACTCACCGCTAACAGATATTGTCCGCTTTAGCCCGTTACGTATTGTCGTTAACCTCACAGTTTTAAAACCCGTATGTTAGGTAGAGGTTTCCACACACCCTTATAAGGAATGTTTCATTCCCCTCTTTAACTGACGTGGAGTCTCACAATAGTTTATAGCCATTATGCTAAGTGGTCTATTCTTTACACGTCCTTTTCCTTCTTCGTGGTTCAAATCACATTAACGCTTGCTGCCGAATTCCATAACACCAGATTGTGCATTGGAAAAATCACTTAAAATTCCCTGATGAGTCAAGATTATCACCTGAAGCAAAAGACATGATCAGCAGGCTGCTTTGCAATGCTGAGCATAGGCTTGGTACTGGAGGCGCAGAACAAATCAAGGCCAGTCTATAGTACTTTTCCTCAAACAAGATATATGCTGATGCTCTATTCTTAATGTTTTATGTATTGACAAACAAACCATTTAGGCTCATCCTTGGTTTAAACATACCGAGTGGGACAAACTCTATGACATCGATGCAGCATTTAAGCCCGAGGTCAACGACGAACTCGATACGCAGAATTTTATGCAGTTTGATGAGGTGAGGTCAAGATAATCTTCATTTCTTTAAGCCTCTCGACACGAATCCATTATCGTTTCATGGTGACTGACTTTTAATTGTATGAATATTCCTCACCGAGTTTTCTGGATCCTGACAAGGGTGCTGCTGTGTCGTAGGTCGATCCACCGCCAACTAGAACCGGATCTGGACCAATAAGGAAGGTATTCATTTTCAATTGCTGTGGTTTATGTTAGGTGTTTTGGTAAAATCATAATAACTATTTGGTATCTTATTGTCTCCACTGACTTGTTATTAGATGTTGTTGACTCCCAAAGATCTCAGTTTTGTTGGTTATACATACAAAAATTTTGAAGCTGTCAAAGGACTACACCATTCATTTGGTAAGAGTTTTATATCTTTCTCGATTTTCTCCCCCATCCCCGTAGGTAACACGTGTAGTGTGAGATTCTACATCGGTTGGAGAGGGGAACGAAACATTCCTTATAAGGGTGTGGAAAACCTCGAGAGGAAGCTCTTTAAGGGAAAACCCAAAGAGAATAATATCTGCTAGTGGTGGGCTTGTGCTTGGGCTGTTGTAAATGGTATCAGAGCTAGACACCGGGTGGTATGCCAGTGAAGATGCTGGGCCCCAAGGAGGGTGGATTGTGAGATCCCACGTCGGTTGGAGAGGGAAACGAAGCATTCCTTATAAGAGTGTGGAAACTTCTCTCTAATTGACGCGTTTTAAAACCTTGAGAGGAAAACCCTTTAAGGGAAAATCCAATGAGAACAATATCTACTAGTGATGGACTTGAGCTATTACAAATAATATCAGAGCCAGACACTGGGCAGTATGCCAGCGAGGACGCTGGGCCTCCAATGAGGGTGGATTGTGAGATCCCACATCGGTTGTAGAGGGAAACGAAGCATTCCTTATGAGGTGTAGAAAATTCTCCCTAATAGACGCGTTTTAAAACCTTGAGGGGAAAGCTTTTTAAGGGAAAGTCCAAAAAGAGCAATATCTACTAGTGGTGGGCTTGAGCTGTTACAAATAGTATCAGAGCCAGACACTGGACAGTATGCCAGAGAAGATGCTGGCCCCAATGGGGGTAGATTGTGAGATCCCACCTCGGTTGGAGAGGGGAACGAAACATTCCTTATAAGGATGTGAAAACTTCTCTCTATTAGACGCACTTTAAAACCTTGAAGGGGAAGCCCTTTAAGGAAAAGCCCGAAAATGACAACATCTGTTAGTGGTGGGCTTGAACGGTTGCATGTAACAACCTATTCTATGTGATGAAGAACATATGCCGTACAGTCGTTTATGTTTCAAGAGGCTAGAGCTTAAATGTTTTGATGCTCACCAAAAATGAAACTTGCATACTTGGAAAGAATTGGAGTCTCTGTAGCATAGTGACAGACGTATATATGAAAATATAACTATGCACATGCTTATCTGTATAATTTGATGTTTCCTATGATGATGGCTTGTGTTGAACAAAACATGCCATGACCTTTCTGACATTCTTGTCTGTCCAATTCCTCACATCTCAGATTTGAAATCGAGCACCACCCTGACTCGGACTTCGTCAGTTGACTCGACTAAAAGTAAGAGATTCAAGGGAACTATACTTATCGATTTTGAGTTTTAAAACGAGCTTCTTACCGACACGGACATCTTGTACAGGTGACTCGGCATTGATCAACTACTCAACAGAGGACAGGGAAGCCATATTGGCACCATCAGGGGATGCTTTGTCACAGTAACAATGTCAAAGAGGCCTAGTGATGGTGCCTGTGGGCAAAGGAATTTGGTGTATTGCTGCATTGCCAATCCATAAAGCTATGCTTCTATGTGGAAAGGAGACACATCCTTTTGTTGTCTCAAACATCATTTTCATTTGTCACAAGTTGTTCACAAAATGAAGTGAGAAACTTGAATGTGTAATAATTTTGTTCCTAATGTATTTCAACGTTCGTGAGCGTTAGAGAAAAGACGATACAAAGAGATTCTGTGACAGCCCAAGCTCACTGCTAGTAGATATTGTCCGTTTTAACCCGTTACGTATTGCCGTCAGCCTCACGGTTTTAAAATCTATCTGTTAGGGAGAGGTTTCCACACC
Source organism: Cucurbita moschata (assembly GCF_002738365.1). Classification (NCBI taxonomy): domain Eukaryota; kingdom Viridiplantae; phylum Streptophyta; class Magnoliopsida; order Cucurbitales; family Cucurbitaceae; genus Cucurbita; species Cucurbita moschata. The sequence continues at coordinate 1,115,292 of NW_019268541.1, forward strand.
CTTGTAAGAAATGTTTCGTTCCCCTCTCCAACTGATATGGGATCTCACAATCCACTCCCCTTGGGCAGTACATTGCCTGGTGTCTGGCTCTGTTATCATTTGTAACAGCACAAGCCCATCACTAATAGATATTGTTCGTTTTGGCCTATTACATATTACTGTTAGTCTCACGATTTTTAAATGCGTCTGTTAGGGAGAGGTTTCCACACTCTTATAAGGAATGTTTCGTTCCCCTTTTCAATCGATGTGAGATCTCACAATCCACTCTCTGAGGGCTCAACGCCCTTGCTAGCACGTTTTACGATGTCTGGCTCTAATACCATTTATAATAGTCCAAGTCTACTGCTAATAGATATTGTCCGCATTGGCCCATTACATAACATTGTTAGCCTCACTATTTTAAAATGCGTTTGTCAGGGAGATGTTTCTTCAACAGATATAGAATCTCACTGATTAACGATATATCAGTAGAATAATGACGTAATAGTCACATTCATTATATTTCAGCTCGAACATAACTCAATCAATGAGACATTGATGTCTCTCATCTATACTATGAGTTCACAATTTTTTCCTATTGCACATATATAAAGTAAATATAACTCAAATGTTAAAAGGACCAATTAGACGAGAGATAAAATGTACGTGAATCAATTAATTATATTTTAAAATTATGATATATTAACGAGAGTGATTAGTTATAATTATTATAAATCAACTTTTAACTATTGATTATAGGCGAATTAATTCATTCATTTAATATTTTTTTTTGTAAACATGAATTAAATATATATTTAAATAAATCATTATTAATTAATTATATTTTTTTTTTGGGAAACTAAAATCTAGTTATTCAGTTATAAGTTAGTTAGTTATTTTATTTTATTTTTATTTTTATTTTTTTAGAAACTGAGATTGATAAACCGAACTCAGATAAGGTAAGGTAAGTGTCACACATTAGATTCTTTTAGTCTCGTAAATTGTGTAAAGTCTCGTATTCTATGACCACACGTATATTCATAGATATATTTGATACAACTGTACAAATTACAATCTAATAACTTAATTATCAGATTCTATTTAAAGCATAAATTAATCCTAAATTTTAAAAATATAATTAAAACTATCTAAATATATAAATGAAAAAATATAAAGTAACTAATTAATGTAACAAGTTCGGTTTGATATAAATTAAAAAAAATGGACGAATATAAATATAATTTGTATTTATAATTAAATTTTGTTACAGAATCATTAAAATTTATTAGGAAATAAATTCGAATCATAATTAATTATCTAAAATTAAATAATATAATAAAATTAATAAAAAAAATACATTATTTAAATGAAATTCTGATAAACAATTATTTGATTGTTAGGTATTTTTCTTTGGGGTTGTAAACAAAACCTTGAACCAAACGACCGTAAAACAAAATCAATTTTCATCCGGTTGAAAGTAGAGGTCCCGGTTCGCAATCGTAAACGATAACCGGAACCAAGCCAGGAAGCGGGTTCGACCGGGTCCAACCACTATCTTCCCAAAATACTCCGATTCCCCACACCAGTTTTGATTTATAGGCCAGATAGTAACATGGGCATAATCGTAATTTAGCCCTTACAATTTTCATTGACGATCAAAGCAATGAGCTTCCTCCTCCATGGCTTCGCATGAACAACCTTCAATCTGGAGCTTCAACTCGTACATGAAAAAAAAATTGTTACTTTTCATCATTATTTTTTTTTCTTTACTACTATCCGATTCTGTAGGAATTTTCCAAACCTCGGATGTCCTGGATCGTAGTAGCTCGAGTTGAGCACGAATAACGACGATTTGTTTCGGATTGAAAGTTGAGGTAGATTCATTTTATTTTTTAGTTTAATTATGAGTTTTAATCGAATTGAATTATTGCATTTTTGCTGTTGTTTCTTAGTATTTCTGGTTGTTTGGAGTTGGATTGGAGGTTTTCACGTATCTCGAGAATTTAGCTTCTAGGGTTCCTTCTTTCAAATGTGCGGTTTTCTGTTTTAGATTTTGGTTGGGTAGTTATTGATGGAAGTGCAATTAACATAAGGTCAACGAAGTAGAATGGAAACATTCTATAATAATTTTTGGAGCTTCGAGCTGGAAATACTTTTATAGCAGAATTTAGATGGGCATGTCAGTTGGTTATTGGAGTCAAGTTTATGAATGGAATGGTCATGGAAAAGATATCAAAGCTGCAGATACGGAGTGGAGTACTGTATGATGAAACTTGGTTCTTTACAGAAATGAAATGTAGAAATCTCCTTAAGTTAAACATATTTTACACTTGAAATTTGTTGTTTACTTGTTTTCTTTGGATATGGATTTTTGTCCATTTTTATTACTATTTGTGAATTTTGGATCTTGGACTCTCCAAGTGATTGGAACGTTTATGAACTATATTACGGTGGTATTAATCATTAGGCCAGCCATATGTGAGTTGAAATGCATTAGTTGATCCAGCTGTGTGCTATTTTTCATAAACTATTATACTAACTTTAAGAGTCAATCTTCTCTGGTTTCTTTCTGTCCGTTTGTCGGTTTAACCATTCAATTGTGGTATAATGAAACTGCAACTACGTCTATACTGTTCGTTTTAGGATGTTTAAAGAGGAGTGTCTATGACCAACTGAAGTAATCTCAAATGGTTAAGGTGTTAGAATCTTGATAAGAATGTTAGAGGTTTGAACCTCGCTCCTACGAGGTTATTTGTGTTCATTGGAGGGTATAGGTATATGCACATGGTCAATTGCCATAGCTTGAGCACATTGAATTTCTGCATCTTTTATCTTTAGAAAAGTTGAGTTTCTTACATATTTTTTCATGTTATACATAATTAACACCCTCATAGATGTAATACCTGATGAGCGAAATATAGGTGGGATTCTGACTCTAACGAGCCCCATCGTAAGATAAAAATGCTGTGTCTTACATGGTTTGCAATTTGATCGTGCTTGGGTCCTTGTATTTGGTTTTATTTAACAGATAGTTTCCCTTTTGGATAAAAAAAAAAAGGGGATTCTCACTTCAATGCGAGTATCCTCACTTTAAGGAGGAGGATGAGGAGGTTGTTTGGTTAAGTATGAATAGTTGACTATTATGTTGGAAGATTTAGAGCATAAACATAGTATTGGAGAGAGGTTGTCAAGAACCAATAGCTAGTAGACAATGTAATGTAGTAAGTTATACCTATGGAAGTGAAGGAGAATGTATTGAACTCCACAGATGCAAGGTTATGAAAGTATCTACAGGTACCTTGGTTCATATAATGTTGGAATACAAGATTGTCTTGGACCAGGAAAATATTTCTGACACTTGGGCACAGGTTATCTACTTAGTGGATCAATTATACAATCATCGCCTTTTCACCCGTCTCCTTTTGCATGTAAATATCTTTTCAGTGAAATTTCCTTTTGATGAAAGTATTATACACCATTTAATTAGAAAATTGGTCTTTTGTTTTGTTGAGATAGTTTTATCTTATTATTCTATACTAGTTAGAATTCTTGGTCTGAAGAGGACACAAGGAATTGAGTGGTAGGGACTAGGGAGTAAACAGATGAGACAATCTTTAGTTTCTGACCCAAAGTTTGTGTTCCCTAAAGTGGAATATTCACTCCATAGGATTCCAGAGACGTGTTTCTTAGTTAAACAGCTTTTCCAGTATTTATATACTGAAGTGCTACTTTTTTTTGCCTCTGAATATTAGGGTGTGAAATTCTTCCCTGTTTGGACTCCTATTAATTTTATTTTTAACAATCTTGGATAGGTAAACAATCTTATTGTTTCAAAGTAAGAGTCCAAATCTCCTTCCTGTGTGTTACTTTGCTTGCTATGGCATGGATGATGCATGGACTCTAACCTGATGGTGATGTCTAGCAAGTTTGAATTCGCTTCAGGGAGCCCGGATAGACCGTTACAATCTAGTGGGCAACGTGGAGCCCACATGGCCGTTCCACTAGACAGATCTGGTAGCTTTCGTGAGAGTTTGGAGAATCCAAATTTATCTACTCTTCCAAATATGTCGAGAAGTGCTTCTGCTGTATCACAAGGGGACGTTTTAAATTTCTTGCAATGCTTGCATTTTGGTCGAAAGTTGGTTGCCACAGATGAAAAGTCTAATCGTCAAGGGGACTTCAGCAGACAGTTACAACTTGCTCTTAGTATGTCACCTGATGATTCTCCATCTAGTTCTTCAAAAGGTAAATTGCCATCATCTGTGATGCGAGAAGAAATCAAGCGGATGAAGGGTAGTCTACGGGAGTGCTCTGTCAAAGCCAGGTAGTTCTTCATAAACTTGTATTTTGAATCTGAATTTGTCCAAGTTATTTGTCAGATCCTTTGATTTTTTTTTTTATTATTTTCTTCGGAACAGGGAACACTTAAAAATTTTCAATGAAGCCTTATCTGTATTTAACAAGTTTTTCCCAAGTGTACCATCAAAAAAGAGGTCACGGTTAGAAGGTTATAACAACGAGCGGTCCAATTTCATTGTATCCGGTGAGCGGTCAGCTAGGGGGCAAGTAGGTAAGTTTGGAAATCAGAGTAACACTGGCGTTTTTGAACATGAGATGCAGAAATCTGAAGAACGAATTAAAAACGCTATGCCCAATAAACGCACAAGAACTTCTTTGGTGGATTCAAGGGGGGTTTGTACCTTATACCTCTTACATATTTATGTGCTATTATTGCTTTTTATTCTATATTTTGACCCTGTTTCATTTTGTATATGTATGTTTTATATGGTTAACTCATTACGATAGTTTCTTTGTAGTTGTCCAAATTGTCTTTCCTTTTTTATGTTTGACAAAACTTTGATACCCATATATTTCTTGCTTAAATCTTATGTCATACTTAAATTTCTCTTTTTTACTAGTAGATTTTTACAATGTTATTAATCTGTTGCCACAATGTTATTAATCTGTTGCAGTTTTCCTTGAATTTATGCTGAGATTTATATGAAATTCAGCTCCTCTTCTGTTCCTTGACAGTTTTCATGGATTTCAAATTCTACAGATGGATGTTCGTGGTAATGCTCCTGTGAGACCATCTGGAGGTGCTGATAGGGAAAGAGATGCACTAAGACTTGCAAATAGTTGTGCTGTTCCAGGTGAAGACAGGAGTTTATCAATTGGCGTTGATGGTTGGGAGAAGTCAAAAATGAAGAAAAGGCGATCTGGAATAAAGTCAGATGTCTCTTCAAGCAGTCAGTCAACCAAACCAGTTGATAGTTATGATGAAGTTAAGCAGCAATTGCAGCAAAGACCTGTTTCTGATGCTCGATCACGAATGAATAAAGATAGCCATGGGTTTAGGTATGACTTATTGACTATTGTAAACATCCTCCTATGTCCACCATTTGACCATATGGCTTAATGACATGTATATATGTATCAACTTGACGACTAAATTTTTTGTAATGATTGAATTAATTATGGTCCATGCTACATTTAGTCATTTACTCAGATAAATATCTGTGATATTTCTGATGAAAATGATGCTGGAATATGCATGCAAATCCTTATCACTTATATTTTACTTCATACTATGGTTTTATGCTTGAAGCTTGCGTAGTCTAGAATTGCCCCTTGGAGAGTGATAATTATAATGTGGTTTTTATAGGCCAGGGGTGGCTAATGGAGCTCCTGGTGTTGGAAAATCTGAAGGTGTTGCTCAACAGAATGGCTTGGGTATTCGTTCATCCATGTCCAGGACTGATTTGGACGGCAATTCCCTTGTCAGTGACAGGAGAGATATTTCTATTGTTTCGGACAAAGAAAGAGTGAACCTCCGGGGTGTTAACAAGTATGACTCTTCCTTACTACAATAAAATATTTTCATTTTTTAAATGATCAAAGCCGCCTACTGCATAGTCTTTTGAATCTTTTTGCTGCATTTCTCCCCTTTCACATGTACTTTCCTTCCGTTTAATTTTTGGATCTTAGTTGGTTTAAACTCTTCTCCAAGCATTATTACATATTTGAGATTTGAAATGTCCTTCACATCTGTTCCCTCTGTTTTGACCATATGCTTATGAGTTTTTCATCTTTCAATTGGTTAGGTCAAATGTTCGCGATGATATTGTTTTAACCAGCCCTACATCAAATGCTAAAGTGAATCCATCTGTTCGTGCTCCACGGTCCAGTTCAGGCATTGCTCCAAAATTTTCTCCGGTTGTTCATAGATCAGTTCCTTCTAATGATTGGGATATGTCAAATTGCACAAATAAGCTTACTGCTGGTGGTGGTGTGAACAATCGCAAACGCATGACATCAATGCGGTCCTCATCCCCTCCAGTTTCCCAATGGGCAGGCCAGAGGCCACAGAAGATCTCCCGCATTGCAAGGAGGACCAATCTGGTTCCTATTGCTTCAAGCAATGATGATACTCCTTTGGATAACACATCTGATGTTGGGGGCAATGATACTGGCTCGGGATTTGGTAGACGCATGTCTGGTAGTTCTCCCCAGCAAGTGAAAATAAAAGGTGAACCATTATCCTCAGCTGCCCTATCTGAAAGTGAGGAATCTGGGGCTGCTGAGATCAAATCTAGAGAGAACACCCGAAAATCGGACAATTTAGATGATAAATCCGAACACGGTGTTCAGAAGGTACCTACCTTAGTTCTGCCGAATAGGAAGAATAAATTGATTGATGAAGACATTGGAGATGGGATTCGGAGACAAGGGAGGACTGGTCGTGCTTTCACTTCCACTAGGTCTCTCATGCCAATGACAGTTGAGAAGATTGAGACTGTCGGAACTGCAAAACAGCTTAGAAGTACCAGACATGGATTTGATAAAGTTGAAAGGTTAGACATGTTTTGCACATATAAAGTTTCTAGCTTATCTATAAAATGTCATTGCGGTATTTCATTTAGTTCCGAAATTCTCATAATTTTTCAAATTCCATTCAGCAAGGCAGGTCGTCCACCGACTAGGAAATTTACTGACCGCAAGGCATATAAACGTCATAAGCATTCAGCAACGAATGTGGGGACAGATTTTCTTGGTAAATTGTACTTCAGCTTTATACTTCAGCTTCTTTGTTAGCGTGAGAATTCCTCCCTCATATCACCCTTTGTCTAATCATGTTTGGTCGACTTTAGTTGGATCAGATCACGGGCGTGAGGAGCTAATGGCTGCTGCTAATGCTGTTATAAATCCTGGTTTGTTCTTAGGTTTCATGCATACATGTTTCTCTACGGATGTGAAATGCTATTATCTCTCTCATGCTGCATATGTTAATCACACTGCTACAACAGGTCACACTTTTTTCAGCCCATTTTGGAGACAGATGGAGCCATTCTTTTGTTTTATATCTGAAGCAGATATTACACACTTAAGAAAACAAGTATGGCCTATTTTGTTCTATCTACCATTAGTTTTCTTCTTTCGTTCTACCTCTTTATTTTAATCCTGCAGGTATGGCCAGATGGTTATTTTCTCCTTGTAGTGCTACGAATATGTATATGTTATATTTCAGCATCTTGAATTAAGTAAAGTATAATGGGAGAGACGTGCTCTCAGTTTGGCTTTATTCGAGGTTATTGAGCGGAGACTAATAAGGAGAACTTTCTTATTAGTGGGTTGCATAAGCTTCCTAAAATATGAAACTTTCTTTTGAAATTTTCTCTGTTTCTAGTCATCCAGCAGTAGTGTTCTGTTTCATCTGTGCTCCTTTTGACTTTCTTGCCTTTCATCCTTGGTTTATTTGAACAAATCATTTCTTGGACTGCCATCTGAATTAGTTATGGTATAAAGCTGGTGTACTTTTATGTCAAAACTATCCTAATTTTTCTACGTTCCTACTTGGTTTCTCTTTCAGGGAGATCTTGAAGTTACTGCATCGGGGCCAAAAGTTGTTTCAGACAAGGACACTTCCAATATTAGTCTCGATGATTTTGAGCGCCTTGAAAATGAAGAAAGAGGAGAAGTTCCTTTAGGACATTTAATTCACGAGTCTAAAGATCATACCGTGGTTCCTTTATACCAGAGACTCTTAGCCTCGTTAATTCCAGAGGAGGTTGCTGACAACAAAAGTGAGGACATTAAGTATGATAATTACGGAATGTCCGACTTAGATGAAGATTTTAAACCAAACAAATTGAGTCACGAAATTTTACCTAGTTCTCAGCTTTCTGTGCATTCTGCTAATGATGATTATAACATGAGAGGAGGATCAGGTTCAGATCAACATATGCCTGAAACAGATAGACAGAGCATCCCAAACTCTGTGATGATGTTAAATTTCTCAAATTCCCTGAATGGCTTGGTCTCCAATCAAACCTTGATGCCTGGAATGGTCTGTTCAGAGTTGCAGTATGATGGCATGCCGTTGAATGAGAAACTTCTCTTGGAGATTCAAAGTATTGGAATTTTCCCAGATTCAGTGGTATGTTTACATTCAACTAATTAATTCTTCAATAGAGGAAAGAGAGTACGACATTCCTCTGATGGCTACTTATGTATCTTGCTCAATACCTGAAGTGGTTTTATATGTGAATAAACAATAAACATTTAACTGCTTGCTGAAATTTTCTAGCTCAAGTGTTAAAATTGAACTTGCGAGTTCTTTTTTAAATATTAAAATCATGTGTCGTTGTATAAACAACTCACTGTTTCTATTTTTAACTTGTATGTATCATAAGTAGTGACTATTCCCACAGATCCCTGCAATCCTTTAATTCTAAAGTGAAAATATGAAAACATGGTTTTCTTAAGAACTGCCAAATGTCTAAGAAGTGCTAATGCACATAAGTGGATGTGGCTCTTGGTATGGATATTGCGTTTTTTTTTATTCCATTGTAAGCCATGCATTAAGTTTTGTCTCCTACACGTACTTTGTGCTAATTCCATTCTTTCTGTTTTATTCCTTTGTAATTATAAATCAATTGAATAATGCTCCTTGTTTTTTTCAGCCTGAAATGTTGCAGTTAGATGAGGAAGAGATCACTAACGACATCCGTCTGTTGGAAGAGAAGAAGAATGAGCTGGTACACCTTTAATAAGTTAAAACTAGCAAATTTTATCAATTCTTGCTATACTTATATCTACATATTTGTCATGGCTTGGTACCTGCATTTTTTTTAATTCTCAGCTCATTGTGGTAAGACTCACACGTACAATATATTATTTCCTAAGCAATTTTCTGGTTTTATTCAATGATGCAAATAGGTTTCAAGAAAGAACTCTTTGCTTGACAAACTGTTACAATCTGCCTTGGCCACAAAGCAGCTTCAAGAAAAGTATAGTTTCCTCTTTGGACTATTTGATTGTATAGCATTTTAACATCCATAAATCTTCTCCATATTCAAGGTGTTAACATCTTTTAAATCTTTTCAGAGAGTTTGAAAGGCTTGCCATGGATAAACTTGTGGCAATGGCTTACGGGAAGTATATGGTAATCTCCCCCCTCAGCTTTATATGTTAGCTTCGTCCAATTTGTTGGCTTTTCCTATATGTTTCACTTTTGTTCCGTTGTCCTTAGCACATGAACTCCTAGTGACCGCTGCAATCCCTGTGTGATATGCATGAATCTTTTAAAGTTGGGCAATAGTTTCAGATAACTGATGAAGACGTAATCGGAAATGGATAAAGGAAATTTTTGCTTCCGCGTTCTGTTTTCTTTTCCCTCTAGAATGAGAACTATTAAATGGTTTTAAATTTTTTTTGTAGCAGAAGTATGGAATGAATGATTTAATTTTTGTTGGGAGATTCATTTTAGTAAAACAAAACTAGTGATACATTTTTCCTTTTTCTTTCTCGTCATCTTTTTAATTCTAGTTCCATTTGTTGAGAATGAGTGATTTCTTTCATCTCCACTTATTCTCAAGCCCATTATGGTCTGAAATGTTGTTGTATATTGCTATCCTCTTATGGAAATATAAGTTACGAAATTCTTGGTCAACAGGCTTGCAAAGTTTCTAATGCCTCCAGTGGAAAGAGTTCCAGTAACAAAATGGCAAAGCAAGCTGCCTTGGCATTTGTTAAAAGAACATTGAACCGATGTCATAAATTTGAGGATACAGGAAAGAGCTTCTTCAGCGAGCCTTCATTTCGAGAGATATATTCTTCCTGGTCTGTCAATCCCAATAGTGAAAGACAATCGGATCCTGTGGAGGGTGAATCGGAGAAATCATATGCCTCCATTCAATCTCTGGATGCCAGAGTCTCAGGTGTGTCTTAAGATGCCTTGTAGAAATTTGTGAAATTCTTCCAATAATCCTGTGATATCTTCAACATGAACCTCAATATTGCCATTGGTGTCATTCTGAACTTTTCCATCTGATATTTTCTCCATTATTTTCATGTATATCGTGTATGAAATTGATATACTTCTGCAGCTTTGGCAGGTTCACAGAATAGCCCTTCATACTTTAGTCAGAATGTGGAAAACCACGATGTTACCTCTGGCAATGTGCGCCCACCTGCTAATCACCAAGCTGAGCGAACAACTGGAAGAGAAGAATTATGGTCAAACAGGGTGAAAAAGAGAGAACTGTTGCTTGATGATGTTGGTAATGCAGGTGGCCCGTCTGTCATTGGGAGTTGTATTTCAAGCAGTGCAAAAGGGAAGAGGAGTGAAAGGGATAGAGATGGTAAAGGGCATAACAGAGAGGTGTCATCTAGAAATGGAACCAAAATCGGTAGGCCAACACTATCCAATACTAAAGGGGAAAGGAAAACTAAGACAAAGCCTAAGCAGAAAACTGCCCAATTGTCAATTTCTGTTAATGGCCTTCTAGGCAAGATGCCAGAGCAACCAAAACCAGCATCGTCTCCTGTACTAAAATCAAGTACTTCAACTGGTGGTTCAAAAGAAAAGGATCGGTTTGGCTTGGATGGACTTGATGACCCCGAGTCCATGGATTTATCTAACTTTCAATTGCCAGGAATGGATGTATTAGGTGTTCCTGATGATCTTGATGGCCAGGGTCAGGATCTGGGTTCATGGTTAAATATTGATGATGATGGTTTACAAGATCAAGACTTCATGGGCCTCGAGATTCCAATGGATGACCTCTCAGATTTAAATATGATGGTTTGAAGTTGCTCTCCTTGTATAGTCTTCAAGTCTTGTTTATTAATACTTTACAAACTAAAGGGAAATCCTACGTTAAGGGTGACTGGTAGTTGCATAGTTATTGGCTACCAATCCAAATTAGGTTACTAGATTCTTTTTGAGGCTCCTCTTCAAGTTATTTCAAGTAAATGTTTCGGATGTTTGGAATTTTGCTCCTGTATTTAGTTGGTGACTTTGACTGTAAAGATAGCCTTGTTCAAGCTACAAGTTAGTATAGTCATAGTGATATCTAGGGTACACAGTATCCTTCATGTAGCTTTTTGATCAGAGAATGATACCTCTTGTACATAAGCTTATATTTGAAATAAACCAGCCTTTTATTCTACAAGGGTCTGTAAATTGTTTGTTAACTCTATTTCTTAATTTCTTTTGGTACATAATTCTTTTAGTATGGTTAATCTGTGGAACTGCTGCAGCAGATGTTTATTCTACAAGGGTCTGTAAAATCTGCTTGGGAACGCAAGGTAAGTCTTGAAGTTGCAATTTATAAATTATATACTCCTGATATTATTACTTGTGCTTTGATCATCATTAACGATCTTAAAGTACTTGGGTTTTGCAAGTGTATGATCGTCGTTAACAATGTATTCAGAACTTATGGAGCCAAGACATCATGGTGTGGAGGATTCTAGTATAAGATCGAAAAGGAGTAACAAATCGCAGGCTTCTAGAGAGCTTTCTTTGGTAAAAAAAGTATCAATGAGATTTCATTTCCCAGTTTATGTTGATAAAGATTTGCTTGTCTAATTCATAATGATGTATTTACTATCCATATGAAGTTTATGCTTCCAAGAGGACCATGAAGAAGCCAGTTAATTAATCTTGATACATGATACCAAATTTAAGAGGTATTTTGAGAGTTTCTAAGTTGCAATACATTACTTGAGTTTTCTGAAGAACCTTGTGTGTACTAGGAACAGAGCTGTAGTTGCATCTGTATATGGGATATACTATAGCCTTCTTGATAGATCTGCTGGCGTGTCTTGTGCAGGTCTTCAATCCATTCACTTAGGGAAGTGGGTTACAGTTTCCGTAACTTTGATGTTACCAAAGAGTGCATTTGCCTGGTCGCTACAAAAACTTGAGGTAATGAAAGTTTCAGTTTCTCATTTTCATCCAGCCCCTTCAAGATTGAAGCTAGGATACTGATTGGATGTATCATATTCATACTGATAAAATTGTAGAGCAAAAGAAAAATGATGCAAAAGGGATATTGATAGTGTAAAGACCCGAGCCCACCACTAGCAGATATTGTTCTCTTCAGACTTTCCCTCAAATTTTTAAAACGCGTCTACTATGGAGAGAGTCTAGTCCTACTCTGACTAGTGCCTTGCACCGTCCGGTAACTTGGTTCTGATACTATTTGTAACAGCCCAAGCCCACCACTAGCAAATATTATCCTCTTTGGATTTTCCCTTTCGGGTTTTCCCTCAAGGTTTTTAAAACACGTCTGTTAGGGAGAGGTTTCCATGCCCTTATAAAGAATGCTTCGTTCTCCTCCCCAACCGACGTGGGATCTCACAAATAGACTCTTGTTATTGTTATTATTATTATTGATATGCTTATTTCTCTTGCTGCATGTCTCCAATTTATCCCCTTTAGAAACTCGAGGTAATTCCAAACGGAATACATTTTCCTAGTCGATACAATATGTTGTGATAAATAAAATTGAAAAAGTAGGAGGTTAGTTTATCACGGTCATCCAGCCCCTTTAAGATCAAAACATGAAATTTATTCTAGGTTTGTTAGTGTGTTGTTTGGATGGTCAAAATTACACAACTAATTTGCTGCAGTCTCTGGATTTCTTTTGCAAGTACCTATTCTTCCTATATTACAAAAGAAATAACAGTTTACGCTCTTCATGTATAGGAAATAGAAACCATTTATTGTTATCAGTTTAAGCTTTGTCAATACTGACCATTGTTATCTTTTAGAGGAAATATAGGCACACTGAAAGTTTCAGTTTGACTACATGCAGGAAATAAGATCTGAAAATACTATTTGGCCATCAAATTCTAGGCTAGGAAGATGCTCGGACTCGAAACCGATGGTGTTATACATGATCCACGCCCGTTCAACTCGCAGGAAGGCTCGATGTTGGTTCCTCTGATATGTAGTAGTAACCTAGGGAGTATTTTCTTAGATTGTTCTTGGCTCTGTACTTCTTTCTATCAATCAACCCCCATCTCACTAAGGCCAGTTTCTTACCATGACGGCCATTTGTATACTCCGGATATTCAAGGGACATAGGCATCCCTTACTATACCATTCCTTGCCATAAGTGCATTATTTTTTCCTTGAATGATCACTTAGATCGAAATTTAATGTCAGATTACACCGACAAATTGAAAATTAATATCAGATAGCGACGCGTCTCGGATGTGGATGGTCTGAATTCGAAGGAGGAAGATAGGCTAGCAACAAACAAATGGTGTCTCTCCATAATGAAGCTGAGACATTGTGGGTTCCATCCTGCGCTTAGCCATTGTGAGGAACTCTCACAGGGTGGAGACAATGTTAGTCTCGAAGAGTTTAGGGTTTAGAGTTTAGCTAGACGAACTTGAATGATACCCTGACAAAGCAAAGATGCAGCCAAGCGGCGCATCCAAGCCATGCTAGACGAACTCGAATGATACAAGAGTTGGGTGGCCTCAGCAGGCAATCTTTGATGTTTCTTTTTCCATTTTAGAAACTTATGGATGATTAGATTATGGCTATCCTCATAATCTTTAGAATCTTCATGCACAAATTTAACTTCAGTTGACAATATAAAACAGAAACATTAGGACTAAAAATCATTCACACTGCCTCTGCTGTCATAACAAGTATTTATTTTCTTTTATGCTTCAAATTTTACATGGGGAGTGGTAGAATTGGATTACAAAATGTTACAACAAGAGGCCACGATTTGAAATCTCTTGACACGACATAATATCACGGTATCATTCTGAACCATCCACAAGAAGGATCAGAACCATCTAAATTGTGACCAGCAAAGGAGCAACTATCATCCCGTTTAGATTGAAACACCTCTTTCATTAAGAAGCAAACTGAAGTAAAACAAACAGCATTCATGAGAAAGTGAGATGGGGGCGGATTCCTTGTTCATCCTTGCAAGCCTTGAAATCAGCAAACAATTGAGATTCCCGTGTATGAGCCAGAATGATCAACTATAAAAAAGAAAATGATGCATTATCAGCTCAAACACCAGTTAATGACTAAGCTTGGTTAAGATAGACAGAGACAGAGGAGCATGTCTGGGTTATCCTGGACAATATCACACTTCTAACTTTCATTACTTCTAGAGATCTCAATTGGCCATGAATAAGGCATCATCGTCCATGCAAGATATTGTAATCTAAAGTAAAATGATAAACCAATCACCAAACCAGATAGATTTCAATTTCTAGTGACTACTTTTTTAGATCTGATTTTAGAAATTAACATATTGCATAAGTTAAACAGGTTTCATGTAGGCTCTTAAGCTTCTTGTGCTGCGTGTTCTTATATTTCCTATAGGTCACGGATTCAATCTTGCTATATACACGGATACTTTCCCTTAAGTCTTGTCTAGAAGAAAGCAGGTATCCTTGATTTACTCATATTAGATATGCACGCAGTCATACACAACTATGCTGGGGAACCAGAGACGGATGTTCTAGATGCCCAACATTGCGAACTAGCAAAGCTGAAAGCATAAGAATCTCTCACTACCAATGAGGATAAACAGTTGGTTTTAAAAAAAAAAATCCTATCTGGGCTGAAGGGAAAACATGGCTTACATTACATGTTTTAGCATGCAAACATGAAGTCTGAAATTTCCACTCCATCACACCAAATGATAGATTTCGTTGCTGAGTCGAGATTGCATCACGTGATTCTCAACAGAATATAGAAAGATATCAAAAGTTTTTAAAGGGAACGTAGTTCCATAACATACCAGATAAAATTTAGAAAGTTGCAAGTGGAGACCCTGCATCATTGAAGTAAGATGACAGGTCAATATCTGTATCTTCATACATCTTGATGAAAGGATGTTCCTGAAAATCACACAAGAGGTGAACAAAAATTTCAGATTTATTTTCTCTATTGTGCTGACATCTTGCTTATCAACATGTGGGAGGAAGAACTATATACCAAAAGTTCACGTGCTGACAGTCTATCCCTTGGGTCCTTTTGCACACTATTACATAAAAATAACCAGTTTCTGAGTTAGCATATGTAATGTGAAACACTTGAAATAAGCTAGAGTAAAAGAAAATACCTACTTACAGATGCAAATTCCTAATTGAAGTTCATATAATGATCGACAAATTCTCAGCACAAAGGATCCGAGGAAAAGTTGGATTCTTACCATGCAGAAATGAACGAACAGAAGTTGGGAGTAAATTGGTCAGCCGGAGCAGAAGGAGGTTCGCCCTCAACAATGGCTTCCATAAGCTCATAAAAATTAACCCATCCTCCCTCTTGCTCTGGTGGGGAATAAGGAAATTTTCCGGTTGCACACTCGAGAAATATCAGGCCCAAGCTCCAAATGTCACTTTTATTATCATATTTTTCTCCAATAATTCTCTCTGGCTATAAATAACAATGCAAATGCATAGAGACAGACATCAGTCAGTTTTACACATGTTTAGAAGGAAAAACGTATAGCTCTTTCCAGAAAAAAAAATGAAGGGAAGACAGACAGACAGCCAGAGAATTGTGTTTATGTGAATATATTGAGAAATGATACTCACAGACATATAGTTATACGTGCCAACAAAAGTATTAGCCTCTCCATATGTGCTTGCCATAATCGCACTGACACCAAAGTCAGTAATCTTGACTTCCCCTCTATGATTTATTAATAAATTAGAAGGCTTTAAGTCCCGATGAATGATGTGTCGTTCATGGTGAAGGTATGACAACCCCTTCAGCACCTGTATTGGAAGGAGAAAAGGAGTTAAAAAGGAAGTCTACAATTATTTCCTAAATTTAAAAAGAACAAATTCTCTATATCCAAGCAGGTCTACCTACCTGCTTACAAAGGGCAGCAAGATATGGTTCTTGAACTTGTTTAACCTTTTTCAAGAAATCTGCTAAAGAACCTCCATCCATGTACTCTAGGATGATATATATAGAGCCATTATCATAGAAAGATTGGTAACAGACAACTATATAAGGGCACTGCGCTGATTGATTGATTTTCAATTCTTGTGCAATCTGCTTGCGGTGAGACTCCTCAATTTTCATCTGAATTACCTGAAAGTGTATTCATTTGATATATGATAGTTATGATTTTTTCTTTTTGCTAATTAACGCGGATAGTTATTACTTTCTTTGTTGATTCTAAAATTTCTAATGGGAAGATTACAAGCAGGAATGTGAAACAGCTTGTCTTAAACGCTCACTGACAGACTTAGTACAACAAAAAGCTATCCACTAATGTTCATATGGTAGAGTAGATTTAACTAGTTATGGTTCAAACTGCGAAAGAAAAACATATCTTAGCTTTTCGCTCACAAGAAAATAAGCTCAGAAATTCCATCAACTAAAATCCTCCCATTCCAATAAAGAAATCAACTAATGACATAGTCGTCAAGAAATTAAGGACCTTACAGAAAATAGCATCAAAATACTTGGAATTTAAAGAAAAAAAGAAAAAAAAAAGACTTAAATTCTCATGAAATATCCAAACTCTGTCAACCTTTTTAAAAGAGTCCAGCTAGCTAAGAAAGGACGATTTCAAAGCAAATAACTATTGAATATGTTAGTTTCAGAAAACTGCAAAGACAGATGAAGGGGGGCTAGTCGTCCAGAGATTATAGACCTTCGATATAATGACGATTAAGATGCTCAAACCACTATTTGAAGCATCAACTAAAAAGTATATAAAGCACAGAAGTCAAAGGCAGGCAGTTTCTAGGAAGAAGATAACGTTTAAGCCGTGCAGTACCTTCAATGCAAAAAACTGAGCAGTCCATTTGTGCTGAACTAATTGCACGGTTCCACCATTTCCTTTTCCAATGACTTTAATTATGTCTATGTCCGCTAAACTCAGCTGATCATCGGTAGGCTTAATCGGAGGTGGCTGAACACATGGGTAGACAGAAAACAAGTTAGTATCCTAATATATACACACATAGTTCTCAAGGCAACATAGTCAACCACTTTTTCCCCTTTGATCCCTGTGTGTCTAAAAACAAACAAGTTTAGCGTAGGAATCGACATGTTATATACTTCAATCGATTGTATTCAATAATCATCTAGTTTTGTTTTCTAAAGATAAGCTTATAAATACTACTTCATTACGAGTTGTTTTGTTTTTTTTTTTAAATCTGAACCAAGTTTTGAAAACCGAAAAAAAAAAAGAGAAATTTTCAAAAACTTATTATGTTTCTGCTTTTGGAACTTAGATAAGAATCTAAATATTTCTTTAAGAAAGTTAAAAGAGCATACTAAAGAAATAGTAAGGAAACAAGAACATTTCTAGTAAGGAAACAAGAACATTTTCAGTAAGGAAACAATAACATTTTTTAAGAACTTAAACGAAAAACCAAATCGATATCAAACAGTCTTAGTTAACTAAGAGTTAGTACTAAATCTAAGTTCAATCACAAATGCAATCCATGGTTTATAAATCCATACTTTGTTGCGGAACATCTTTATCCTATGTAGCAAGAAATCGCGTAATTGAAAACTAGAGCACATTATTATCCTCTAAAAATACACTGTGCTGCAAAACTGAGATTTCTTACTGCTTCAACTTCACTCTTGGAAACAATCCGAACCCCATCTCTGTTTACGAGCAGATCGCCATCCTTAAACGTGCCGCTCTGCGTTCTATACAAGAAAAAGAAAACCAAAATTCCAGATTCATCAGAACTTTCCACTTACGCAAACACAAACAGCGACAGAGAGAGAGAGAGATTACAGGAACTTCGCTATGGATTGGTCATCTTGAGGGAGATTGAGCTTGAGGTTGAGGTTGTTGCTGAAGCCTCCCTTCCTCATTGATGGCAGATCTCTTCCAGGCAGCAACCGTGTAGAATTGATACTGGAATTGAAGCTTTTGAGTGATGAATCGATGATTGGGAGAGAGATATAATTCACAGAGACATCAAGAACATAACTACAGATGAATTTATGAAGTAAAGCGATTAATGGAAAAGTGTCTAGTAGTAGTTGAAATGGATAGATTTGCGAAAATTAACGACAATTATCATATAAAATTCTAACACAAAACCCTAATGTTCCCCATTTTTGTCAGTCACAGCTGATTTAATTTTCAAAAAACACGCTTGCGCTTGATTGGAGGATGCGTGGCCGTCTACTTTTCTTCTCTCTTCCCTTAATCTTTGACTTTTCTCTTTCTTTGAATTTTTTCTTTGAATTTTACCATGTTCGTCCATTTATCCATTTAAGCATGGTTCAACGGTTTACGGTTCACAGGTTTCTACACCTTTGTAATAAATATTTCGTTCTTCTCTCAACGTGGGATTTTACAATCGAGAGCATAGAGTCACGGTCATGCTCGTCCAAGATGTGTTGTCCATGGGCGCATGCACATGACAAGCCAAACCCTTTTATGTCTTTTCATGTTCTAGTGTTTTACTCTTGTATTTCTAAGAAGTTTAACGTTTCGGAAAAATCATGTCTAAGTCTGCTAGACATGAAATGCCTCAGAATGTACTATACGGGGATATGACTAGTTGTCAACTTCTCCCTACCAATAGTTATATACTGTGAGTCATTGTTGTTACTCTCTTGCTTGCATGTATAACATCTCTTTCGAAAATCTTTCTCTGCCCTCGTTTTCTAAAATCTTCTTCTTAAACTGAGGCTAGAGACTCGAGCATACGTCGCTTGGCCGTAGACGATCTAAGAACGAATTGGCTTAGCTCACTTGTCGTTGGAAAATGAGCTAAGTCAATTCGTTCTTAGATCGTCTGTCATCAAGAGTGCAATTGTGACACACAATGTCCTTGCTGACACACTACCCGATGACTGATTGTGATACCATTTGTAACAACTCAAGTTCACTGCTAACAGATATTGTCCGCTTTAGCTCGTTGCATATCGCTGTCATTCTTACGGTTTTAAAACAGTCGGTTAGGGGGAGGTTTTTGCACCCTTATAAAGAACACTTTGTTCCCCTCTCCACACTCCTTACAAGCCCAGCATCCTCACTAGCACACCGCCCCGTGACTGGCTTTGATACCATTTACAACAATTCAAGCCCACCGCTGACAGATATTATCCGTTTTTGCTTATTACATATCACCGTCACCCTTACGATTTTAAAACGTATTTACTTGAGAAAGGTTTTCACACCCTTACAAGAAATGTTTCGTTTCCCACTTCAACCAATGTGAGATCTAACATATAATCCCCAAATCGAGACACGAAACAAGAAAATAATTGATGGGCACGTAAACAAAAATCGAGAAAAATAAATGGTGTAGAAAGGAGGTGGAGTTTACTGATTGGCTTAAGAACAGAATCGAGAAGGAACAATTTTCGAACCTTATCCCTAAGCTTTTATTAGAGACTCCTAAAATAATAATCAAAGAAACCATCATTAAAATTCACACGTACCCCTAAAATAATTCAACATTAATCAAAGATATTTAATCATAGACATAAAATTTGTGTCACGCATATTATTATCCTATAAAAAAGGCACCTTATGACATTATAGCAATGTTAATAATTTGAAATTAGAGATGAAATGAAAATTAAATTATTCACATAAAATTAATTAATCTCATAAATATATTAAATTAGAAAGCTTATGAGTTATTGGGCCAAATAGTGGCATTACATTTCCCTAATCTTACCTAACCAAAATTTTGTCCTATTCGATTTTTATATTATAAATATATTTTTATTTTATTATTAATTCCATTTTAAACAAACTGAAAAAGAAAGAGAGAGAGTACAGTGGAAGTTCCATTGTTCTTCAAAATCAGAGCTCAACCACGCCATTTCATGGAGCCAAACAGCAGCGCACCACTGTCCTGGGCGCCGCCGATGCGCCGCCGTAGGTCCTCGTCTCCGCCTTTGATTTCTTTGCCGGTTTTGATTATTCTCTTGCCGACGCTGGCTTTGATTCTCTTGTTCTTCGCGATCCGTCTGCTTCTTTCGCTCACTAATCAAGTTTTTTGGCCTAATTCGGTGAAGAAAAGCTGGGATTCGTTCAATGTTTTCCTTGTTCTGTTTGCGATTATCTGCGGCATTTATGGTAGACGAAAGGACGACGAATCGACCGCCGTTGACGTCGGAGAAAGCGGTGATTCTGGTCGGAGAATGGTTGATGTGAACGGGGACTCGGAGTTATCGCAGCGGGGGTTTGAATTTGCAGAGAGGAGATTTTATGATTCGGTGATGAGAACGCCGGGAACGGCGGCGGTGGCGATGGACCTGCGGCAGGAATCGCCGCGGGAAAATGGAAATGATGGGAATAAGTTCCTCTTCTTTGACGATTTTGAAACAAACAAGTTTCGTTCGCGGTCCTTCGCGTTCAGAGCGCGAGGATATGAAATAGAAGAATCGCCGGCGGAGATTAAGGTTATTCCGGTTGATACGTTTGTGGCTAATTCGTCTCCGGCGTCTCACAGGATGAAGTCTCCCAATCCCCAGCCTCCGCCGCCTCCGCCGCCGCCGCCGGTTACTCGAAGGAAATCGAGACAGACTATCCAGAAAAAGGAGGAAGTTCGCGAGGTCAGTACGAATAATGCTGAAATCGCAAAGTCACAATCGCCGCCGCCCCCGCCGCCGCTACCGCCGCGAACAGTTATTCCTCCGTCGCCGATTCGAGTTCGGCTGGAGGAGAAATTTCGAAAGAGTGAACGGAAGAAGACAAATGTTAAGAAAGAGATAGCAATAGCGTTGGCTTCACTGTATAGGAAGAGAAAGACGAAGCAGAAAGCTAGAGATATCTACGACGGCGATCGACACTCTCCAACCGATCAACGGCCACCGCCGCCGCCGCCGCCTCCACCTCCTCCTCCGCCTCCTTCTTTCTTCCGCATATTCAAAAAACAGAACAAGAACAAGAAAGCTCAGTCGGAATCTGCACCGCTTCCGCCGCAGCCGTCTGTCTCATCGTCATCCCGTTCAACAAAGAAGAGAAATCAGATCCCCCTTCCGCCTTCACCGCCACCGCCACCATCATCACGGCAGCAAAATTCGACCGCTAGCCTCCGACCGCCTCTACCACCCAGGGTTCAAAATTCCACAGTCGAAAACCAAGTCATAAACAGCGCGGTACGGAATCCCTCAGAAACCATTCCACCGCCGTACAAAACGACGACGGACGTGAAATCCGGGGTTCGAGGCGATACCGTCGGGTCACGGAGCTCCGAAACGTTTCATTGCGTATCTCCGGAACCAGATAGCGTCGGTTCGTCGTCGGCTAACGGGACGTCGGAGCCGGCCGTCGAAGTAAACGGAGTGGGCGGAGTGGGGCCGGTGTTCTGTCCCAGCCCGGACGTTAACATCAAAGCAGCAAATTTCATTGCCAGGCTAAGGGGCGAGTGGAGACTGGAGAAGATGAATTCGGTAAGGGAGAAAGAAATATTGGGCCAAGGCCCAAATTACGAACTAAGGGGGGCGGGCCTAGGCCCAAATGTTTAAGAATCTGCATCGCTAACCGAAGAATATCCGAAGAAATTAGGTTTTTTTTTTTTTTTTTTTTAATCTCTCAAACTGTGTGTATAGTTGGGTAAGCTGAGGTGATTGGCTAGATGCACTCTTCCCTATATACCCTATTTTCGGGTTTCATATGAATCAATCGATACCATATTAAAACGAGGGCGACCATAAATTTAGTGGGTTGAAATTTATGCACTAAAGCTTCGTAATTAATTATTTAACTTTTATTATTTTATTTACAATTTAATATTATTCATTTAATTAAAATCTAAGATTATTAACGTAATCTTGAACGGTGTATGGTTGACATGTAAGAGGATTACGTTCAAGTAATAACTTAAATAGTCTATAGTATATGGATAAGGTTTGGTGCCTTATCATAGTAACAACTCTATTCATACGGTCCACTTTGTAATCGTTACAAATGATTTGATCCAAGTCGTTCATGTGGAGAAATGTGAATAAGGGTATCCTATCCAGTAGAATTTGTATAGTACTGGACCAAGAAATATTTAATTCTTTTTTTATAAATTCGTTAATTGAGAAGATTAATATTTCACCTGATGTATAGACGACTCGATCTTAATCTTGAGTGAGTTATGAACTTTGAAGGTCTGTCCTTTAATTTGCATGGGTGAGAATGACTTAAGCAGCCGATTCAACATGTCTACCATTTTGAGAACTTAACCAAACACATGATTGGGAACAAAATAGCATGAGATGTGGAATATCACTTCGTACCAAAGGATAGTAGATGATTTGTTCTCAAAGTACTAATTTTGGAATTCGAACAAAAGTTGTCCCAGGAGAGACTTAGATTGAATCAAGCAAATTATTCATAACGTGAACGATGTAATTATAGGGATAAAACAGACTTCTGACCGAACTGTAATTATAAACAATTCGAGAATGATTAATGATTATGTCGATGGACATAACATATCCCACCATGCATAAAAGTGCAACTTTAGGTCTAACCTATAATTAATGAATGGAAATTGGATAATTAAATAGTTTAATTAATTAATTTTGTATTATTCTGGTTTATAATTTTTTGGTCGGCTCTAATTCATAGCAAGTTAAATTTAATTGTAAGAAAATCTTAAAAGTTTTAAAATTTATATTTAATATATTATATATTAATTGTGAAAGAAAAAATATATTTAATTTAAAATCCTCCGATTAATATTTTTATATTAGATAAGTTAAATATAAAGAGAGAAAAAATGCCTATTAAAATAGGAAAATATATTTATTATTTTTTATACTTTAAATATTAAAATATTTAATTTATATTGATCTATTAAATAAATAATATTTAATTTATATTGATCTGTCCAATAAAAATACATTTTTAAAAAATTCAAACGATGGAATGAGATTCAAATTAAATATCTTATAATATTTAAATATGATTGGAATAATATGTGATATTTAAATATATTATTTAATAAAGATTCTTCGAGTCCCTATTAATAAAATCCTTGTGTAGAGCCAACCATATACTATTCTCCCACATTTTTTCTCGAGAATAAAATTCTCTCTCCCGATAATTTTCTTGAAATTTTCACTCTTCAATCCTTATTTTGTTTCGAGAGGCTCCCACAAGCTTTGGACAATCTCAGTCTAATGTGGAAGAATTTTTAGTTGCAAGGAGCCTTGTAAGATACGGTTTCTACGAGGTAGAATCCTTACTTTCGTATTTATTATTTTCTTTTAATTTTTAATAAAATCAAAACGGTTTCCAATGCTTTCGCTGAAGAGTTCATTCTTCCCCAGTGTGTTTTGCTTGGAACAATTATGTCAGGTGATTTAATTGATTTTTTTCTATGATGCATGTGAGTGAAAACAAAACACATTGAAATATTCCCTAAGATATATAGTAGAATGTCGAGACACATAGGTGACAAATTAGTAAAATATCGTGTTAACACATACCGATGTGCATATTAAAATTTTGTAGGTATTAAATTCTTCCATTATTTATTAGAAGTGTGTATATTAAGTTGGTTGTACTTGTGCTCGAAACGTTCATAACATAATATTATAATTTTATTTTTTTAAAAAGGTATTTAATAAATCTCGAACTTATAATTTGTTATTTAATAAATTTCTAAATGTTTATTATTATTATATAACAAGTAATAGATTCTTTAAACTTTATAAAAAAAGAAAAAAAAAACTGAAAATAATAATAATTAAAAAGATAAAATAAATAAATAAAAAGAAAAAAAAAGATTTTGATGTGAACTCAGGCGGCTTCGTTAATACGCTATACGGATAGTTTGGGGATTGAATCCGTACAGCGACGTCGTTTTAATTTACTTTAATTTCCCTCTTCTTTCCCGCATTGAGAACTGAGAAATAATGATCCGACGTGCTAGGGCTCTACTCTAAGCGTCACCCCCAATTCACTGAGACGACACACCGACTGTGACCCGATGAAACTCGCCGGTCTCAAATCCGTTGAGAACGCTCACGAAGAGTCTGTATGGGCGGCGACTTGGATTCCGGCCACCGACAATCGCCCTTCCCTCCTCGTCACTGGCTC
Organism: Cucurbita moschata; assembly: GCF_002738365.1. Classification (NCBI taxonomy): domain Eukaryota; kingdom Viridiplantae; phylum Streptophyta; class Magnoliopsida; order Cucurbitales; family Cucurbitaceae; genus Cucurbita; species Cucurbita moschata. Next base: position 1,139,588 of record NW_019268541.1, read on the forward strand.
GCTCGATGAGACCGTCAAGCTCTGGAAGTCTGACGAACTCGACTTGGACCGCACCAACACTGGCCACTGCCTCGGCGTTGTTTCTGTTGCTGCTCATCCTTCCGGTTACATTGCTGCCTCTGCTTCCCTCGACAGCTTTGTTCGCATCTTTGAGGTCGATTCCAACTCCACTATCGCCACTCTTGAGGCGCCGCCTTCTGAGGTCTGGCAAATGCGCTTCAATCCCGAGGTAGTTTCTTGCGACTTTTTTGCTTTGAATTCTCGGTGTTTTGATTTTTGTTCTTTTTCTGAATTTTCTCTTGCTGCTCACTTATTTGAGGACGAAGCTAAGAATTTGAGATTGTTTTGCCGTTTACTGATAGTACATAACTTGTTTGGCTGTGATTTTTGTGATTCAGATCGTCTACTTTTTATTAGAGGATCTTGCTAAGAATTTAAAACTATTTTTCCGTTCACGTAACCTGATTTGGACATGAAAGTTCTTTATTGCAATAATCTTCCAATAGCTTTTGCATTTGCTTGTGTCATTTAGTGCTATGTAGTTACTTAGATCTTATAATTTTCATGAGGAAGAAAGCTCCCTTAACTCAATTATCTTTACAAGTTACCTTCCCAACCAAATTTAACAACTAAACAAGTCACATTGTCTAGTGAGAATAATCTAGAACGGACACTCACAGATATCTAAAAAAACAAGTTATTATCCTTAGTGTTCATATCTCTCTGTTAGAAATGCGAATCTAGATAGTAGCTTTTTCATTTGTTATGGTTCTTTCTTTGTGCAACTTACAAGATGCCTGATTTATTGAATTTCAGTTTGATCACCGACTTTCTTCTCAAAAAAGTTGGTAAATTGACTTGATTCTTAAATGAATGAAATGTCTGTCGATGACTGTGGTATGGTGAAGTATAGCTGCTCATTGGTCATTTTTTTCACCAGTATATCTTTATTCATTTAACTCGGATCAACGGTTCGCTTTTATTGAAATTTTACTGAAACGAAGGTTGTCTATCAATTATTTTCATATGCAAATTAGCCCTTTAAATGCAGGAATTGGAATGCCATTTGTGACAGTGACACTTGATAGATGTTGATTGTTAACAAATATTTCATTACGATTACTATCGTAGTTTATAGTCGACTAAAACAGAGAAAAAAATATCATGCCTTTAGTGTTGTGTTGTTCGAAACGTTTGCATTTTCTGCTTGTTGTGCACATAGGTAATTCTAATGGTTCTCTGCACATTAGGACATATGTCAATAGCTGTGAACATTCCTAACTCATTCTTTGATATATGCTCGAAATCGTGGTTCCAGTGACCTTATCAATTTATCAGAACATTGTTTGTTATCATATATGAAAGCTTGCATTGTTTTAGCTTTATGAAAACCTGTTGTTTCTTCCAAAATAGCAGCTTTGTCCTGTATGTTCATGAACTTAGCTGAATCAAGGAGAGCAATGTTTCAGTTTTATTCACTCTGACCAGAAAAGAAAAACCACAAAAATCATTTGATCTGTTTCACAGTTCATGTACAAACTTAACAGTAACCTTTGCATCAGGGTACCATGTTAGCAGTTGCTGGTGGAGGTAGCGCATCAATTAAGATTTGGGACACAAGCACGTGGAAGCTGGCTGCAACTCTATCAATTCCTCGCCCAGAAGGACCTAAGCCCACTGATAAAACTGCTAGCAAGAAGTTTGTACTTTCAGTAGCATGGAGCGTTGATGGGAGGAGACTTGCATGCGGTTCAATGGATGGAACCATTTCAGTCTTTGATGTAGCTCGCGCAAAGTTCCTACACCACTTGGAAGGCCACTTCATGCCAGTGAGATCCCTTGTGTATTCGCCTGTTGAGCCACGGCTACTCTTCTCAGCCTCCGACGATGCCCATGTGCACATGTATGATGTGGAAGGGAAAACTCTGATTGGAGCCATGTCCGGCCATTCAAGTTGGGTCTTGAGCGTTGATGCAAGTCCTGATGGCGCTGCTGTTGCAACAGGTTCTAGCGACAGAACTGTTAGGCTTTGGGATCTCAACATGAGGACTGCCGTTCAGACAATGACTAACCATAGTGATCAGGTCTGGGGGGTTGCATTTCGACCACCTGGTGCTGGCGTTCGGTCTGGTCGACTTGCTAGTGTGTCTGATGACAAGAGCATCTCCCTTTATGATTATTCTTGAAGCAGCAGACAGGCAAGGGCTGTTAGTTTTGTTAGAAAGCAATTGCTGTCCGCTGCTTCATCTTTAGCTGTTGCCCAAACTAATCGTTTTATTTCTAAATTAAGTTGCTTGTCTTTCGAGTTATTATAACATTATAACATGGTGTTATTATATTCAATGATAGTATTCTGTTGTGAACTTCGTTTAACCTGCGTTCATTTGCCAGATTTGGAATCAAGGGCCAAATTTTATTACTAGGTAAAGTAGAGCAACAGAAATTAAAAGCCAGCCGAGTCGAAAGCGATAATCTACAAAGGTACTACACTTTAGACATTGGAGACTTTTGTAGTAAATAATCTTTAAGTACATCCATGACACTCCCATAATCAGCCTTCACTTGAACAGGTGGGTTAGCAAATTGGCAAGCCATGTCTGGGATTTCCTTGGAGTGATAGTCGATTTTCGACTGTGTAAACTTCAGGCCATGAGCAGTGCTCACCACCACCGTCCTATCGGTCGGGCTGATGACACCTTGGTTTCTCAGCTTGATCAAAGCTGTTAGTGCCACCCCTGTGTGAGGGCAAATGAACATCCCAGTAGAGTCAGCTTGTGCCATTGCATCCATTAGTTCCTCCTCTGTCGCTTCCTCGACGATGCCATTCGAATTCTGTAGAGCACAAACAGCTCTATCTATGGAAACAGGATCCCCAATCTGAATGGCCGAGGCGAACGTCGAACTTGCTTTCACAGCCTTGAAATCTTTCCACCCAGATTTGTAGTGTAAATACAGAGGGTTAGCATTGGCTGCTTGTGCACAAACAAGCCTAGGAATCCTGTCAACAAGGCCAAGCTCTTGGCACATCTTGAATCCTTTGTAAAATGCATATATGTTCCCAAGATTGCCTCCTGGAATGATCACCCATTCAGGTACTGCCCAATCAAACTGCTGTAGAATTTCAATGGCAGCCGTCTTTTGCCCTTCAAGCCTCAAACTATTCAAGGAATTGGCTAAGTAAATGGGCAATTCTGCTGTAACTTCCCTAATTAGCTTCATGCAGCCATCAAAATCAGTGTCTATACTCAACACAAAGGCTCCATTTGCAATGGGCTGAACTAACTGTGCCATGGAAATCTTGTTTGCAGGGAGGAAGACGATTGAAGGGATCCCTGCAGATGCGCAGTAGGCCGAGAGCGCGGCCGATGTGTCTCCGGTCGATGCACAACCGACTCCGACGACGGGGCGTTTCAATTTCCTCAGCCGGTTCACTTGGCTAACCAAAACAGTCATGCCCAAATCCTTGAAACTCCCAGTGTGGCTAATCCCACAGTGTTTTACCCATAAATCATTCATACCCAGAAACTGTTTGCCAAATCTCTCAGCCCAAAACAGGTTCGAGTTACCTTCGAAGGCGCTGACGATATCGTCGGGGTCAATCTCCGGCAGCACCCACTCCTTCTTGCTCCACACACCGGACCCATAAGGCCATGTGGTTTTCCCCACGCGTGAATCGAAGAGGTTGCGCCAGTACGCGCCGTCGAATTTCTTCAAGGCCTCCATGTCGTGCTGAACGTCGAGCAATCCACCAGATCGGCTCCGGTAAACGACCTCGTCAAGCGAGTACCACTCAGACGAGTCGGCGCCGGCGTTAAATGGCACGTACTTGGCCGAGAAGTTGCTACGGTCTTCTCCGGAGGCTGCACGATGGCGCCGTGCTTCGTCTTTGATGTTCTCGTCGGCAGAGCGGCGGTTCTTGGTGGTCGACAATGACGGAGAGCCATTAGTCGGCGTGGAGGAAGACGAATCGGAAGTGGCGGATACTCGTCCGATTCTGAGAATGGGATTTCGGAACTTTGGGTTGGCTTGGAGCTTGGGCTTGTAAGAGGGGAAAGAAATGGCGGGGTTTAACAGCGAAGAGGCAGCCATTCTGAGGCGGAGGCGGCGGCGGCGGCGGTGGCGGTGATAATGTCTTAAAACAAGGCTTCTCTGATTATAACTCCACTTCCAGACCTTCCTTTTAACCTAGCAAAATGAGCACGATTACAAAGAAAAAAAGGCCCGCTGAAGGCCCACTCTCAACATCCCTCCACCGTCCGCGTTCGAACCGTACAACGTCCATGGTTATCAAATTAGTGAACCTTGTGTCCATGAGCTTTGCTCTCCAACGAACCAGTCGACTGTGTTCGAGCCCAAGCTGAGACCTCGACACCATTGGTTGGATGGTGGCAAGGTTTTGGGATACATGGCTCATCATGGGCTCGAGGCCAGCCAATGTGTTGGCTATGAGACAGATGATGGGTGACCTCGTGTCGATCATCATGGCTACACGTAATCATTACTCTTATCTTGATTTCCTTAAACAAAGTTGATAGCTTTAACTTCTACATTTAAAGTTGAAGAAGTTTCGTTTTGTTTGTTTTTTTTTTTTGCTCAACCTGTGGTTGGAGTCGAGGACATGCTCTAAAAATTATCGTTTTAAAGGATGACGGAGAAGAGAGTAGAAAGATCTCTCGAGTTAGCTAAACGGAATTGGGGCTGGGTTTATATTTTTCATTCTTGTCCTTGTCCTACTCTACTTTATATGTGTTAAAACTAAGATGTGAACGGGTATGTGATGACTTTCTCGTCCTCACTCTATTTCGTGAATATTTCTAGGTTTTGATTCTGTAAGAATAAGTGGAGAATTTTGCAATAATAAAGATTAAAATATGAGATAGGAGCAAGTCTGAGGAAGACTTTCTCATCCGTACCGTACCCTGTCTTATGAATACCTCTAAGTGCCACGTTGGTAAATATTTCAGTCTGGGAGTAAATACAATGTAGAAGGAACTTGACTAATGTATTGCAATACGTGTCAAATGAATTGTTTAGTTGTATAAGAGGGAAAAACACGTAATTGCACATACACGTCACATTGCAAAATTGTTAGTAATCTGCAATTATAAGTTCAAGTCTTTAGAGACGTCACTCGTCCTAATCTACTTAATTGTGTTCAAGTTAAAAAAAAAATAGTCTATTTCCAAAGATATGATAAAAACGTCATTAATTTATCAAATTTACAATTTTATTTGGCATAAATTAAAGGTTTAGAAATAAACCATTTTGAGTTATCTAAAAAATTTCTTCAACCAAATCAAGTGTAATTTGAAACCCATATTTCGATTCGGGACGTTTCCATGATACATTTAGACATATATATTAATCAATTGGTAGATGAACACGACTCTCCATAATGGTATGATATTGTCCACTTTGAGCATGACCTTTGCTTCCGGCTTCCCCAAAAGACCTCATACCAATAGAGAGAGTATTCATTGATTATAAACTCATGATCATTCCTTAAATTAGCAGAACTTTCATCCAACATCAATAACTTTAAAAAAAAAATTCAACTTTAAAATTATTGATATATGAACGATAATAAAACATACCTCGAATTATAGATGAGAACGAGTTAATTAAAAAATATTAAGAACCTAATTAAAAATAAAAGGAAAAAGTCAAATTGGAGTTGAATATATGATGAAGATTGTGGAGATAATTACCTTAAAAGAATATGAAACATAATATCATTTTTTTGAAATATAAAGAAAAAAAATGACTTTTTTAGGGAAAATGTGGGACTAAATTAATACTCACCGTATATTCTTCCCGCCCCCCGAGTATCAAGGCGCCAACCAATAATTAGCAGGCATCCGATTGGCAGTGACGTCATATATTCCCTCCATTTAAATGATTTAATTTACCTCCAAATTCACCCAATCTAATCTCTGTATCAACATGCTGACCTAACCTGACAGACACGAAAATTTTAGTCGACTGAATGAGAATCGAAACTCGTAAATTTATTATGCTCGTTCTACACTGTAAACTTAGGTTTTGAATTCCATTTGTCCATGTGAGGCTAAATTGAAACTCGTGAGTCCAGTGTGTTCATTCTACATTGTACAGTTAAGTTTTGGATTCTACTAGTTCACGTGACGTGACTTAATGACGTGTGTCTCGTGGGCGAGTATGACAAAATCATCATTTACGGGTAAAAGTAATAAACAAAGCATAGTTTGATGGCTTCACTTTCGATTTCACACGTAAAAGAATGTAAAGTATTAAGAAAGATAATTGTTCTCAGTTATGTACTCACGACGTTTTTCTGTACCACTAATGTTACATTTTTGTTGTATTCCCAACATTCTCGTATCCACATCGGCAATGGTATATTTATAAAAAATTTAAAAACTAATTATTTAATTTTTTTTTTTACGAGTTCAACAATATCGAGGTGAAAAATTTGAATCTCTAGTCTATTTATCGAAAATGTGTATTTTACATCAGTTGAATTATGTTCGTTTTTGCAATCCAAAACGTAACGGTGTAAACAAGACATTGGATTTTGGCGATCGAGGTCATTGAAATTAGGGGTGTACATGGATTGGGATGTTTTTTTTATTATTAAAAAAAAATCACACGAGAATACATGTTACATTAATAATTAAAATATTATAAAATTTAAATATAAAATATTCACAAGTCATGACGTATCATTATGATCGCGTCAAATATTTTTAATTTTTATAATAATCTTAAAATCAATTATAATCCTATTTTTGAGTTGTTATGGCAAATTGTGTAAATAAAGCAAAAAACATGGGCAAAGACCGTAGGGGCCTTAATTAGCGCTCTAATGTTGGTTTTAGAGCATAATTATGAGTAATTGAGACAGATGGTATGTGGAGGCCACGACTGTTATACCAACGCCAACTGACCTCTCACCATTTTCACAAAACCAAAGAAATTTATTCCCCAAAATCGTAAGAACTAAATTTTTTAAACTTTTAGAGAGAGAAACCCCTTCAAACCGGAAATGCTGCTTCGAACTTTTTGCTTTTGTTTATAAACAAACAATCGGAAGAAGCTTTGAAAAAGGGGGGTAACCCACAAAAAATTTGAAAGAAAAAAACAACTTAGACGCAGCTTTGTTCTCTGTTCTTCCTGTTTATCCTCTTATTCAACCTTCTATATTTGTATCAGCTTCAATCCGATCTAACTTTTCGAGTTAGCGGCGGCTGGGGAAGATCTTTTGAGGGGTTTTTATTGATACCCATTTGCGAACTCCAGCTTTGATAGCTTTGTTTTTGGCTATCTCAGGTGTTGAAGCTTTGTGGGTACTTGTTTGTTTGCTCCGATCTGGCTCGCCGAGTCTTTGGTTCCTTTTGACTCATTGTTCTGTATTGGATGAGTTAACACGGGAGATCTCTGTTTACAATCACCATGGTAACTTCGATGGAATGCTTGATATTCGTTTTGTTTATACATTGTAATTTGTTTGATGGAATGCTTGCTACTTTCAGTTGAATTTTGAATTTGAAGTTGTACTATTGGGTAGAGTTTTCAATGGAATGTGATTTTATTGTCATTTTCTGAGCTTAAACTATGTTGCCAGTTCATGCTGGTCTTATTTATACTCCTTCAGGTTGTGGATTGCCATCAGGAATAGTTGTAGTTGTGAGTTTAATTTTGTAAGTTGTGTAGGCTGAATTGGAATATGGAACACCTCGAGAATGAACTGAACTGGGGAATGAAAGCACATCCAAGTTGTTCCAATTCGACCGAAGAGATCTTTTGTGAGATCTCATATTGGTTGGGAGGAGAACGGAGCATTCTTTATAAGGGTGTGGAAACCTCTCCCTAGTAGACGCGTTTAAAAATCTTGAGGGGAAGTTTGAAAGGGAATGCCCAAAGAGAACAACATCTACTAGCGGTGTTACAAATGGTATTAGAGCCAGACACCGGGTGATGTGCCAGCAAGGAGGTTGAGCCCTGAAGAGGTGGATTTGGGGGTCCCACGTCGATTGGAGAAGAGAACGAGTGTTGGCGAGGACGCTGGGCCCCAAAGGAGGGTGGATTTGGGGGTCCCACATCGATTGGAGAAGGGAACAAGTGCCAGCAAGGAGGCTGAGCCCCAAAGGGGGTGGATTTGGGAGTCCCACATCGATTGGAGAAGGGAATGAGTGCCAATGAGGAGGCTGAGCCTCGAAGGGGGTGGATTTGGGATCCCATATCGATTGGAGAAGGGAACGAGTGCCAGCGAGGACGCTAGACCCCGAAGGGGGGTGCATTGTGAGATCCCACATCGGTTTGGAAGGAGAACGAAACATTCTTTATAAGGGTGTGGAAACCTCTCCCTAGCAGACGCGTTTTAAAAACCTTGAGGGGATGCTCGAAAGGGAAACCCCAAAGAGGACTATCTACTACGGACTAGCGCCGTTACATCTTTGGTCAAGTGCAAATAAATTAACTACCTATTTTGATATTGTACATCACATAGGGCTGTAGTTTCCCCCTCTAATTTTATGTACAAATGGAGTTTCCCTATTTAGGCGTTTGTTGGTGGATGGCAAGTACATGGAACTATGAACTTTACCCTTTAGCTTATATTAGAAGGCGCATATGCTGAAATGTGTTCATTTTAAAGTTAATAAGAAGCATTGAAAAAGTGAAGAGTTGAAAAGAGGAGAAAATAGCAAAGAGAGCCTACACAAAGACACTTCAGTTGGTATCTATCAAAGAAGTAGTATAGTTACAAAAAGGAGTATAATTGATCAAATGAACGACCCCACAATTCCGACCAATCTCTCGGCCGTTTCAAAAAAAAAAAAAAAAAATCTTGGGTTCCTCGATCTCCAACTTTCTCACAGAGATTGACTGCGGAAGACCACAAGATTGCAACTTTAGACTTGATGGAAAGGAGCTAGTCAATGCCAAATTCTGTAGAAGCGCCTTGTGAGATCCCACATCGGTTGGAGAGGAAAATAGAGCGTTGTGTGGAAACCTCTCCTTAGTAGACGCGATTTAACACCTTGAAGGGAAGCTCGGAAGGGAAAGTCCAAAGAAGACAATATCTGCTAGCGGTGAGCTTGGACTATTACAAATGGTATCAAAGCCAGATACTGGGCAGATGTGCCAACGAGGACACTGGGCCTCCAAGGGGGGTGGATTGTGAGATCCACATCGGTTGTAAAAGAGAACAAAGCATTGTGTGGAAACCTCTCCCTAGTGGACGCGTTTTAAAACTTTGAGGAGAAGCCCGGAAGGGAAAGCCCAAAGAGGACGATATTTGCTAGCAGTGGGTTTGGGCTACTACAAATGGTATCAGAGCCAGACACGAGGCGTTGTGCCAACGAGGACGTTGGGCCCCCAAAGAGGGTGGATTATGAGATCCCATATCGGTTGGAGAGGAGAACGAAACATTCCTTGTAAAGGTGTGAAAACCTTTCCCTAGTAGACGTGTTTTAAAAACATTCCTAATTTTGTTCTAACTCGTACTAGAACTCGAAAAGCTTCCACAATCAAGTGCTAGAAAATTTTCAACAATCATGTAGAATTTATGAATACTATCCTTTTTTGTCTATTCTTTTTGAGAGATCCATTTTATTTCAGATTCACGCTCTATATAATTCTATTGTTTTGAACTGCGTTTTACTACTTTTTGAACACTAACACTTCTTTGTACCTCTTTTCTGCAAATAGAGTGGACCAGTTAACATCATTGTAGGTTCTCATGTCTGGATTGAAGATCCAAAACTAGCTTGGATTGACGGGGAAGTTTTTCGAATCAATGGCGAGGAAGTTCATGTCCGGGCTACCAATGGGAAAACAGTGAGTCAGGCACTCAGTGTGCATGAATTGATATCCAACCTGGGACTATTGAACTGATACTCGACTATTAATTGCAGGTTGTTACGAATATATCGAAGATATACCCCAAGGATACCGAAGCACCTGCTGCAGGTGTAGATGACATGACGAAGCTGTCATACTTGCACGAACCGGGAGTTTTGAGCAACTTGGCGACCAGATATGAACTCAATGAAATCTATGTAGGAAACTATTATCTTTTCTTTTTGTGCATGCAGTAAGAATCTTTCCAGATAACAGATATTTGAATATCAAATCTTTAACATCTGCACAGACATACACTGGAAATATACTTATTGCAATCAATCCATTCCAAAGATTACCCCATCTGTATGATATTCACATGATGGAACAATACAAAGGAGCTGGTTTCGGAGAACTAAGTCCTCATGTCTTTGCGGTTGCGGAAGTGGCATACAGGTAAGCGTCTCGTTTTCTTCAATAAATTTCGTATCGTTTAGTTGTTGAACAGCCAATGATTTCTTGGTCTAGTTGTAAACTTAAATTACTTCAGCAGTAAACTACTAGTGTTGCCATGTAGGCATTTCGAACTGTCGTTCTTTATAAAGCACGACACTACCTTAAGGGGGATGAGAAAAAGACCGAAATAACGAATTTTAACGAAAATGTTTCTTCATTTTGGCTTGACTAGCTTCTTCTATCCATTACAGGGCTATGATTAATGAAGGAAAAAGCAATTCAATCCTAGTCAGTGGAGAAAGTGGTGCTGGTAAGACCGAGACCACGAAGATGCTTATGCGGTATCTTGCGTACCTTGGAGGTCGATCTGGAGTGGAAGGGCGAACCGTTGAACAACAAGTCCTAGAAGTATGATAAGGATCTTTTAATTATACTTTTAAGTATGTCAAAGTTTATATTTACTATGTATTATAGCAAACTCCTTGATTATTCCTTTCTATTTCCTCCCAGTCCAATCCTGTTCTTGAAGCGTTCGGAAATGCGAAAACCGTTAGGAACAATAACTCAAGGTGAGCGGTTCTACACGGAAAATTTTGTTTAAATTATCTACTATTGAGTTGAAATGATCACTTGTATGATCAATGGTTATGGGCAGTAGGTTTATTCAAGCCTTGAAACTCGATATATCTTCACGCTTCATTATCACTGCATGTTCTTGTGCAAGGGACGGAACATTCTTAAATGCTAACGACTCACTTAACTTGCTCGAAAGGTTTATGCAAGCGTTAGTAATTTTGGTTCGAAATGCAGTCACTTTGGTAATTGTTGAGCTCCAATGATTATTGGTGGTTGGCTTATCTAAGCCTTCAAACTCGATATATCTTCACTGCTTCATTATCACGGAATGTTCGTGCAAGGGACAAACATTCTTAAATGTGAACTACTGACTGAATTTTGGTTCGAAATGCAGTCGCTTTGGTAAATTTGTTGAGATTCAATTTGATAAGAGCGGGAGAATCTCTGGCGCAGCTGTCCGAACTTATTTGCTTGAAAGGTCTCGAGTATGTCAGATCTCGGATCCTGAACGAAACTATCATTGCTTTTACCTTCTCTGTGCATCTCCTCTTGAGGTACAATTCTCAACTTTTAAACTGTAAATCATTCACATATAATGGACCGATTTCTTAGTAGTGACGGTAGCGTGTAGACGTGATTCTAATCAATGCATTGACAAAAACCAGGAACGAGCGAAGTATAAATTAGAAAACCCGAAATCGTTCCACTACTTAAATCAATCTAGCTGCTTTGAATTGGATGGCGTGAACGATGCGCATGAGTATCTTGCAACCAGAAGGGCTATGGATGTAGTTGGAATCAGTGAGGAGGAGCAGGTTAGTTTTCAGTGTTTTTTTCGTGCAATCGTGCTGTTTCTTGTTGCATCGAAATTTTGATAATAAATAATTCATTTCAGGACGCGATTTTTAGGGTCGTGGCTGCAATTTTGCATCTCGGAAATATTGAATTCTCAAAGGGAGAGGAGATTGATTCTTCAGTCATTAAGGATGAAAAATCAAGATTTCATCTTAATACGACTGCCGAACTGCTTAAGTACGTTATCTAAAATTTCGACATATGATGTCTTAGTCGTTATTAATACTTCAAAAGCTATCATTTTCTAAATGTTTAATTTAGGTGTGATGCAAAGAGTTTGGAAGTTGCACTGATTCAACGTGTTATGGTAACGCCAGAAGAAGTTATAACTCGAACGCTTGATCCTGTGGCTGCTTTGGGTAGTAGGGATGCCTTGGCTAAAACGATTTATTCACGACTCTTTGACTGGTAATCTCTCTAGTCCCAAGGTCGGGTCGGGATCTCTAGGGACATCCTTTCTCTTAACACGTTTTCTTTCTGCAAACGCTCGTTTCTTCATCTCGGTCTATTTTTACTCCATAAAGATGATTTATCAATGTATTAAATGCTTCTTGATTCTGTTCATCATCCTTTTTTAAACTTTTCCCGTAGGCTCGTGGAGAAGATTAACAATTCGATTGGGCAAGACCCGAACTCTAAATCATTGATCGGAGTTCTGGATATATATGGATTCGAGAGTTTTAAATTCAACAGGTAATGGTCGTACGTGAATTCGTGAGTTAAACGTAATATATTTACTAGCTATTGAATCGTGTTTGTTTCTAATAGTTTTGAACAGTTCTGCATCAATTTCACAAATGAAAAACTTCAGCAACATTTTAATCAGGTTGGTTAACTTGGATCTGTAAACTTCACCGTAAGACACTTCTTACGTTCTTGATCGAGTTCTGGTCGATTGTGTATTTGCAGCATGTTTTCAAAATGGAGCAGGAGGAATATACCAAAGAGCAAATCAATTGGAGTTATATCGAGTTTGTTGATAACCAGGACGTCTTGGATCTGATCGAAAAGGTGCGTACCTCTCAAATGGCAAGGCCATACGCCCGTTTGGCTCCGTCCAACGCTGCCACCGCACACTTACCTCACTGTTATTTACCGTTTTGCTGATATTCAGATCTTAATAGTTCTGCTAACTCGTGTTTCGATATGAACAAGGGATTTGTTTTTAATAAACCACACATTTCTTTTATTTTCTCAACACAAGATTTAAGTAATTAAAATGCAGTTCTTCGTTCACAGAAACCGGGGGGAATTATCGCACTTCTGGACGAGGCCTGGTATGTCAGCTAATATTTAATCAGTATTAACTGTTTCATCTTGATTATACGAAAATATTTTCGATTCTTCCTTCCATTCTCATTTCTTTTTGCTCCATACAGCATGTTTCCTAAATCTACACACGAAACGTTCGCTCAAAAGTTATACCAAACGTTCAAAAACAACAAGCGCTTCATCAAGCCGAAGCTATCTCGTACGAGTTTTACAATATCTCATTATGCGGGCGAGGTAAAGTATATTAAGCTCGTTTCTTAGTTTTTTATGCTCCAAGCTTAGATGCATCCCTTCTCAAAATTAAAGAGACAAAAAAATGCTTCAGGTGACTTATTTGGCAGATCTATTCTTGGACAAAAACAAAGACTACGTGGTAGCCGAACATCAGGCGCTATTGACATCCTCGAAATGCTCCTTTGCAAGAGCTTTATTTCCTCCTCAACCCGAGGAAACATCAAAATCCTCAAAATTTTCGTCCATTGGTTCGCGTTTTAAAGTATGGTTGGCTAACTTGAAACTCATGTTATGTTGTGGGCGCGGTATAATTCGACAAAACAGTGATGGTTTCACATTCTTAATTATGCAGTTACAACTTCAATCATTAATGGAGACGTTAAATTCGACCGAACCTCACTACATCAGATGTGTAAAGCCAAATAATGCGCTCAAGCCTGCTATTTTCGAGAATTCGAATGTTATCCAACAATTACGTTGTGGTGTGAGTACACTTTACGGTGTCGCATTGGTTTTGTTATGCACCTGTGTTTTATCTGGTTTTTTTGTTAATTTTATGTGGCTTTTTAAACGATTTAGGGTGTTCTTGAAGCGATTAGGATCAGCTGTGCTGGATATCCTACCAGAAGAACGTTTTACGAGTTCCTCCTACGTTTTGGGGTTCTTGCACCAGAAGTTTTGGAGTAAGTTAACTTACCACTCTTTGAACATAGCTATCTCTTAACAAAATTAAAGAAACCGAAAAAATAAGAGACGAGAAATACGTGTCCAGTACGCTTTGTGCACTGACGGTCTTATATTACTACGATCCGTGCAGCCATGATGACAAGGTAGCATGCCAGATGATCCTGGATAAAATGGGTTTGGAAGGTTATCAGGTGATTTCATTATTGCTGTAAACTTGTATTTTTTATGGAGGTCCTTGGTCCTTTCTTTGGTTGGATTTGGTTGGGTGACTGCCAGTGCAGGGATTGTTTGTGTATCTAATCAATTCTATGCTAATTTTATGTGAGATCCCACGTCGGTTGGAGAGGAGAACGAAACATTGTTTATAAGGGTGTAAAGACCTCTACGTAGCAGACGCGTTTTAAAAACCTTGAGGGGAAGTCCGAAAGGGACGGCCCAAAGAGGAAAATATCTGCTAGTGGTGGGCTTGGGCTGTTACAAATGGTATCAGACCCAGACACTGGGCCCCAAAGAGGGGTGGATTGTGAGATCCCACATCGGTTGGAGAGGAGAACGAAGCATTGTTTATAAGAGTGTGAAGACCTCTCCCTAGCAGACGCGTTTTATAAACTTTGAGGGGAAAGTCTGAACAGGAAAACCCAAAGAGGACAATATCTGCTAGCAGTGAGCTTGGACTGTTACAAATAGTATCAGAGCCAGACACTGGGCAGTGTGCCAGTGAAGACGCTGGGCCCCGAAGAGGGGTGGATTGTGAGATCCCACATCGGTTGGAGAGGAGAACGAAGCATTGTTTACAAGGGTGTAAAGACCTCTCCTTAGCAGACGCGTTTTAAAAACTTTGAAAGGAAGTCCGAAAGGAAAAGCCTAAAGAGGACAATATCTGCTAGCGGTGGGCTTGGGCTGTTACATTTTAAATCTTTAGTTGACGTGCAGTACGGAAAACCTCGTCCTTGTATTGTGTTTAACTGCACACATTTACTCGAACTTCGAGTCTAGTGTCCAAGGCCCTATGTCCCTATATGGTGTTGGATATCCAAGTAACTCAATTCTTTTGGCATCCATAATAATACTTGTTTGAGGGTGTTGAGCATTTCCAAGACTTATATATGTGTTATCACTGTGGTTGGGCAGATTGGTAAGACAAAAATCTTCCTGAGGGCTGGGCAGATGGCTTCTCTGGATGCAAAGAGAACAGAGGTGCTTAGCAATGCTGCCAGAACTATTCAAATGCAAATTAGAACGTTTATTGCACGCAAGGAGTTCGTTGCGTTACGTAAAGCTGCTATACAAGTGCAATCATTTACTCGAGGTACTTTCTTGGACGGTCTTAGAAATACCGCTTGCTCGTTTCTTATTAGTCTTTTTTTCATTGTAAAATATTCTTTAGCACGGCAAGAAATCATGAAATTGTTTGGAGTTCTTAGAGACTGACGAAACTTCAGTGGCTTACATCAATGACAGTCTCGGAATCCCATGTTCTCGTTTTTATAAATTCTTTGATCACTTACTACTCCATTTGGTAGTGGGCAGAGTGTGTTAAGAATCACGACTCTCCACAATGGTATGATATTGTCCATTTTGAGCATAAACTCTCATGGCGTTGCTTCTGGTTTCCCCAAAAGGCCTCATACCAATGGAGATGTATTCCTTACTTATAAACCCAGGATCAGATCCCTTAATTAGCCAACGTGGGACTCTTTCCCAACAATCCTCCCCTCGAACAAAGTACACCATAGAGCCTCCCCTGAGACCTATGTAGCCCTCGAACAGTCTCTCCTTAATCGAGGCTCGACTCCTTTCTTTGGAGCCCTCGAACAAAGAATACCCTTTGTTCGACACTTGAGTCACTTTTTAACTACACCTTCGAGGCTAGCAACTTCTTTGTTCGACATTTGAGGATTCTATTAGTATGACTAAGTAAGGACATGACTCTAATCCCATGTTAGGAATCACGACTCTCTACCATGGTATGATATTGTCTACTTTGAGCAATAAGCTCTCGTGGCTTTGCTTTTGGTTTCTTCAGAAGGCCTCATACCAATGGTGATATATTCCTTACTTATAAACCTATGATCATCTCCTTAATTAGACAACGTGGGACTCCCTTCCAACCGAGGGTGTCTAGTAATCCTTCTTTGTATTCTCTTCTATTGTCATACTTGTCCTTTCCTATCAAAATTCTAACGCTCGTTCGTTTCCAATTATAATTAGGTGTATTGGCTCGAAATCTTTTTGAGCAGCTTCAACGGGAAGCGGCAGCTTTAAAGATCCAGAAGTGTTTCAAGCGATATACTGCTCGAAAGTCATACTTAGATTTGCTTTCATCAGCAATCACATTGCAAACAGGGTTACGGGCAATGAAGGCTCGTGACGAATTCAGATTTAGAAGGCGTACTAAGGCAGCAATTATTGTTCAGGTCCTGTTTCTTTTCCGTTTTACGGTGATTATATGAATTATGAAATTTAGAACTCGATCTGGAGATTCTGATTCCTTTTGGGTGAGTCTTACAGGCACGTTTGCGTTGTCACATGGCGTATTCTTACTATACGAGACTCCAAAAGGCTGCATTAACCACACAGTGTAGTTGGAGGCGACGAGTCGCCCGAAAGGAGCTAAGAAAACTGAAAATGGTTCAAACACATCACTTGACTTTGTATATTTTGTATTTAGGATGACTGTTGAATGAAGACACTCATAGATTTTATGTATGCATGAAGGCTGCAAAGGAAACCGGTGCACTCAAAGAAGCAAAAGACAAATTAGAAAAACGTGTCGAAGAACTTACATGGCGCTTACAACTCGAGAAGCGGATGAGGGTATTTTCTTGATTACTTTCTTTTGTTTATCGTAACGTGTGGATCTAGGTGGGGACACCAAAGGCCTCTGCCCTTCCATCCCTTGGATAGATAGAGAGGGAGGGCAAAGCGGTACGTGAGCTGGGTTCAGAACGTTGTGAGACAGTTCGGTTCATATCTAGTGTGGGCGTTAGCGTGAAACAAAACAGCCATACATTGTTCAGCAGCTGATATGTATGTTTTTCCCCACTGAATTTGTAGACTGATCTGGAAGAGGAGAAAGCTCAAGAAATTGCTAAATTACAAGATGCTTTACACAATATGCAATTACAAGTTGAAGAAGCAAATGCTCGAGTTATCGAAGAACGAGAGGCGATTCAGAAAGCTATTGAAGAAGCACCTCCAGTCGTCAAGGAAACTCCCGTTTTCGTCGAGGATACCGAAAAAATCAATTCCTTAACGGCTGAGGTGGAGAGTTTGAAGGTAGGTTTGTACTTTTTGTACCATTTTAAGTATAATCAACCACAATGCCACAAAGGAGCTCTAACCTTCAGCTAAGAGTGATTCTAGAGGATAATCTAACCCAGTGATTTACAGGCTTCATTGCTGTCGGAGAAAACGACAGCTGAAGAAGCAAGAAAGGCTTGTACCGAAGCCGAAGCTAAAAGTATGGAGCTGACCAAAAGACTTCAATATTCAGACAAGAAGGCGGATCAGCTTCAGGAGTCGGTGCAGCGGTTCGTAGGAGTGATTAAATCTTTGCATCTATTGTTTATTTACATCAAACTGGTTATGTCTTTAAAGTCAATAATGAAACTATATTCTATGCATCAGGCTTGAAGAGAAGCTTTCAAATTTGGAATCAGAGAACCAAGTACTTCGTCAACAAGCCTTGACTATGTCGCCGACGGGAAAAGCTTTATCTGCAAGACCGAAGTCGATGATTATTCAGGTATATTATGGTGTTCGTATGATCCTCTGGTCTTTTAAGTAAGATATTATCTTTGATACATACCAGCAATGTTTGGTTGAAACTTCAGAGGACACCAGAGAACGGAAATATTTCGCACGGAGAGGTCAAAGTATCGTCGGTAAGGGAAATTAATTTTTATGACAACAAAAGAACAATTTTAGTATATAGAAATTTTGTATCTTAAATTATATACTCTGTATATCAGGATACAGCTCTTGTATTATCGAATCTACGCGAGCCTGAATCGGAAGAAAAACCACAGAAATCGCTTAATGAAAA
Organism: Cucurbita moschata; assembly: GCF_002738365.1. Classification (NCBI taxonomy): domain Eukaryota; kingdom Viridiplantae; phylum Streptophyta; class Magnoliopsida; order Cucurbitales; family Cucurbitaceae; genus Cucurbita; species Cucurbita moschata. Next base: position 1,157,538 of record NW_019268541.1, read on the forward strand.
GCAGCAGGTAAGAAGGGTTCTTAGCATTGTTAAAAAGAGGGAGACAGGGAGGTTTATTGTGAGATCCCATATTGTGAGATCCCATATTGGTTGGAGAGGAGAACGAAACATTCCTTATATGGGTGTGGAAACCTCTCCCTAGCAGACGCGTTTTAAAATCTCGAGGGGAAGCCTGAAAGGGAAAGCCCAAAGAGGACAATATCTGCTAGCGGTGGGCTTGAGTTGTTACAAATGGTATTAGAGCTAGACACCGAGCGGTGTGTCAGTGAGGACGCTGGCCCCCAAGGAGGGTGGATTGTAAAATCTCACATCGGTTGGAGAGGAGAATGAAACATTCCTTATAAGGGTGTGGAAACTTCTCTCTAGTAGACACGTTTTAAAAACCTTGAGGGGAAGCCCGAAAGGGAAAGTCCAAAGAGGACAGTATCTGCTAGCAGTGGGCTTGTGCTGTTACGAATGGTATCAGAGCCAGACACCGTGTGGTGTGCCAGCGAGGACGCTGGCACCCAAGGGGGGTGGATTATGAAATCCCATATCGGTTGGAGAAGAGAACGAAACATTCCTTGTAAGGGTGTGGAAATCTCTCCTAGCAGACGCGTTTTAAAAACCTTGAGGGGAAACCCAAAAAAGAAAGCCCAAAGAGGACTATATTTGCTAGCGGTGGGCTTGAGCTGTTACAAATGGTATCAGAGCCAGACACCGAGTGGTGTGCCAGCGAGGACGCTGGCTCCCAAGGGGGGTGGATTATGAAATCCCATATCGGTTGGAGAAGAGAACGAAACATTCCTTGTAAGGGTGTGGAAATCTCTCCTAGCAGACGCGTTTTAAAAACCTTGAGGGGAAACCCAAAAAAAAAAGCCCAAAGAGGACTATATTTGCTAGCGGTGGGCTTGAGCTGTTACAAATGGTATCAGAGCTAGACACCGAGTGGTGTGCCAGCGAGGACGCTGGCACCCAAGGGGGGTGGATTATGAAATCTCATATCGGTTGGAGAAGAGAATGAAACATTCCTTGTAAGGGTGTGGAAATCTCTCCTAGCAGACGCGTTTTAAAAACCTTGAGGGGAAACCCAAAAAAGAAAGCCCAAAGAGGACTATATTTGCTAGCGGTGGGCTTGAGCTGTTACAAATGGTATCAGAGCCAGACACCGAGTGGTGTGCCAGCGAGGACGCTGGCTCCCAAGGGGGGTGGATTATGAAATCCCATATCGGTTGGAGAAGAGAACGAAACATTCCTTGTAAGGGTGTGGAAATCTCTCCTAGCAGACGCGTTTTAAAAACCTTGAGGGGAAACCCAAAAAAGAAGTAAGGGTGTGGAAATCTCTCCTAGCAGACGCGTTTTAAAAACCTTGAGGGGAAACCCAAAAAAGAAAGCCCAAAGAGGACTATATCTGCTAGCGGTGGGCTTGAGCTGTTACAAATGGTATCAGAGCCAAACACCGAGCAGTGTGCTAGCGAGGACGTTGGGCCCTCAAGGGGGTGAATAGTGAGATCCCACGTCAGTTGGAGAGGGAAACATTCTTTATAGGGGTGTGAAAACCTCTCCCTAGCAGACACGTTTTAAAAACCTTGAGGGGAAGTCCGAAAGAGAAAACCCAAAGAGGACATCTGCTAGCGGTGGGCTTGGACTGTTACATATATACAAAATTTGATTCTCCTTCGTGTTCGAGAGTAATTAGTTCCGTCTTTTTTATGCATTATGATGTTCAGGAGAACCAGGACCTTCTAGTAAAGTGCATATCAAAAGACTTAGGCTTTTCTGGAGGCAAACCAGTAGCTGCTTGTGTCATATACAAATGTCTTCTTCACTGGAGGTCGTTCGAAGTCGAACGAACGAGCATATTCGATCGACTCATTCAAACAATAGCTTCGTCGATAGAGGTTATACGCAACGTTTGCTTCTGAAACAATTCTGTAGTGCTTGTCTGGTGAATTCATCTACATATTATTAATACTTGTGGCTTTAACTCTACTGAAGGTCCAGGATAACAATGATGTATTAACTTATTGGTTATCTAATACATCCACATTATTGTTGCTCCTTCAACACACTCTGAAAGCTAGTGGAGCTGCTAGCTTGACTCCTCAAAGGAGGAGAACTTCTACAGCTTCTCTTTTCGGAAGGATGTCTCAAGTACGACACGTTTCGACGTTCTTTCAGGCATTTATATTTTTTGTTATTTCTTCTTAATCACCGCTCGTTTACGCTCTTCATATTGCAGGGATTAAGGGGATCTCCGCAAAGTGGTGGACTATCGTTTCTTAATGGTCGGGGGATAGGTCGAGTGGACGATTTTCGACAGGTTGAGGCGAAGTATCCAGCACTGTTGTTTAAGCAGCAGCTTACGGCGTTTTTGGAGAAAATATATGGAATGATAAGAGATAATATAAAGAAAGAGATCTCGCCTTTACTTGGATTATGTATTCAGGTAGTTCTCAAATCTTACCGTCCTTCTAAGTGTTTATAGAATGATAAAGAAACTTGTGAGATCCCACCTCGGTTGGAGAGGAGAATGAAACGTTCTTTATAGGGTGTGGAAACCTCTCCCTAGTAGACACGTTTTAAAATCGTGAGGCTGATAGCGATATATAACAGGTCAAAGTGAACAATATTGGCTAGCGGTGAGTTTGGGTTGTTACAAATGGCATCAAAGCAAGACTAGATCCTCTCCATAGTAGTTGCGTTTTAAAACCATGAGGCTGACGACGATACGTAACGAGCCAAAACGGACAATATTTGTTGGCGGTGGGCTTGGATTGTTACAAATGGTATTAGAGCTGGGTTTCAGGCAGTGTGCCATCGAGGACGCTGGACTCGGGGGGGGGGGGGGATTGTGAGATCCCACCTCGAT
>NW_019268541.1:1160480-1198107 GCF_002738365.1 Cucurbita moschata
GGGGGGGGGGGGGTGGATTGTGAGATCCCACCTCGATTGGAGAGGGAACGAAACATTCCTTATAAGAGTGTGGAAACCTCTCCCTAGTAGACGGTGATGTGTAACGGGCCAAAGTAGACAATATCTACTAGCGGTGGGTTCGGACTGTTACAAATGGCATAAGAGCTAGTCACTGGTCGGAGTAGGGCTAGATCCTCTCCACAGTAGACGCGTTTTAAAATCGTGAGGTTGACGGCGATACGTAAGGAGCCAAAATCGACAATATCTCCTAGTGGTGGACTTGGATTGTTACACATGGTATTAGAGCCAGGTTCCAGGCGGTATGCCAGCGAGAACGCTGAGCCCCTAATGGGGTGAGTTGTGAGATCCCACATCGATTGGAGAGGGAACGAAACATTCCTTGTAAGGGTGTGGAAACCTCTCCCTTGTAGACACGTTTTAAAACCGTGAGGCTGACGGCGATATATAACGAGCCAAAGTGGACAATATCTGCTAGCGGTAGGCTTGGACTGTTACAAAACTACTCTCAGATCATTTTGTTAACGAGCAGAGCTCTGTTTATTATTGTAATCATCATTTAGCGTGATGTTATATGCTTCAATGATGAGATTTTCTTCCTAAAATAGTGAGAATTAAGTGGCTACATTCAATTCAATGCAGGCTCCAAGGACATCAAGGGCAAGCTTAGTGAAAGGACGTTCCCAAGCTAATGCTATGGCTCAACAAGCCTTAATTGCACATTGGCAAAGCATTGTGAAAAGTTTAAACAATTACTTGAAGATCATGAAAGCAAACTACGTGAGTCTCGAGTTTAGCATCATATACTATCAATTCATCATCTTTATAGCAAGTTCAACCGCGATCTTATGCCCGGTTTTGACAGGTACCTCCGTTCCTCGTCCGCAAAGTTTTCACTCAGATATTTGCGTTCATTAACGTTCAACTATTTAACAGGTAATGTAATTGCATTGAGTATCTTGCTGGGCAGACATCAAAATTTTCTTTTTTTCACTTTAAGGCGTTCCATTTGATTTGTTTTGCAGCCTTCTTTTGCGGCGTGAGTGTTGTTCGTTCAGCAACGGAGAGTATGTGAAAGCTGGGTTGTCTGAATTAGAACAGTGGTGCTCGGAAGCAACCGAGGAAGTACGATCCGTATAAACAAAGTGAATCGATTCCGTTGATATTGTTTATGTGTTCTTTCTAATGATCTTCTCCTGTGCAGTATGCTGGGTCTGCCTGGGATGAACTGAAGCATATTAGGCAGGCTGTTGGATTCCTTGTAAGATCATTTAAATAAGCTTAGTTCTTCAGTAATCTATGATTTTGGCTAACTTGTTTATGATTTGGGCTCTGTTCCTTCTTAGGTTATTCATCAAAAACCCAAAAAGACATTGAATGAGATAACAAAAGATCTCTGTCCTGTTAGTGATTCCTTCTTAATCTCTTGTTTTTCAAATGATTTCAGCCTTTGATTTAGTGTTCTTACAGATTTTCATGTTTTTATACACTGTTCTTCAGGTGCTTAGCATACAACAGTTATATAGGATTAGTACAATGTACTGGGATGACAAATATGGCACACATAGTGTATCTTCGGAAGTACGTTAACTCGATGGAATCGGGTTTCTCTTAGCTTATAAATTACTGTTCTGTTTAGTTGAGAAAATGTATCTCGAATTCTCCTTATTCTGATACCGCTCTTTGTAGTGCAGGTTATTTTGAGTATGCGAATTTTGATGACTGAAAACTCCAACAATGCTATTAGCTCATTCCTGTTAGATGATGATTCTAGGTACAATCTTCATTCAAATTGCTATTGCTATTCAATCTGTATGGTCTGATCTGTTTCTTGTTGGTGCAGTATCCCATTTTCTGTGGATGATATTTCCAAATCAATGAACCAAGTAGACGTAACAGACATTGATCCTCCACCGCTGATACGAGAAAACTCCGGGTTTGGGTTTTTGCTTCAACGTGCAGAGTGACGCCCTTGTGTTCATATACTCATTGTTTGTCACCATTCCATGTGTATAGTTCTATTAAATTCCATCCACCTAGCGACCGAGTTCAGATGGTCGTATAGGTTGAATTTATTTCGCCTCTCGTGTTATTTCAACGCTGAGAGGGTCTTCGTTGAGAAGCCGTGAAGCGAACACAAGTCCAGAAGATGATATCCGTTGCAATGGTCCTTGATTCATTTGGTTTTGGGTGCAGGGCTGGTTTTTAGGCCTCTTTTTTGGGTTAGTTTGAGGAAGAAATTTGTATCCAACTCCATGTAATTTTTCATTCTTTCAAGAAATAGGAACAAAAACGTTAATATATCCTCTTGATTGCATTTTTTCTCTTTTTGGGGGCTTTTGGTACAGTTTTTTGTGATCTTGTTGCCCATATGGCTTAGTAATTATAGGCACCAAGATCAAAAAGGCTGGCCAGGTAAATCTAAGAACTATGAGCCGAAGAAAAGGAAGCAGTAATATTCTCATTAATCAAAAGGTATAACATGTCCAAACCTTACCACTGTTTGTGATGCGTGTGGATTAAACAAATGAAGTAAATGCAAAAATCTTGAACGTTTAAAGTATCTATTCTTCACAGCCATTCTCCAATGTCTATGAGATGGAAACACAAATGAAAAACAACTACTTGATCACTGATATAGCAGCTGATTATGAAAGCTTGTAAATACAGAACTTACAACAGTCTTGGATCAACATTGATATATATATATGTGTATATGTATGTTTGAGAGAAAGATCGAACTCGTACCAGTAAGCGAAAACCCGTGTGAGCATAATGGCAGCTAAGACTGCAAGGTTTCCCTTGAAGCAGTGTCGGTGACGATTTCGTCTGCTGCAGGAACTGGGGGATGATTTTGATCGTCTTGAAGTGGCTGTGTTTCTGTTTTCTTCTTCTCCTTCAGAATCACCTGCCTTGGCATGACCTCTAACAAAAAGCTTCCTCCATTCCAGACGGCGGCTGAGACCTTTAGCAGCTGGAAAACGACGTGCAACCGATAGGACAAGAAGATTGGAACAGCCAATGCCATCGTCAATACTGTAAATATGCCTTGGAACAAAATGTACATGAACAGACGATTCTGATCTCCAAGCAAACCACTTAACTTCCACCATACATTGTTTGTTTTCTGTGCCCTTTTGGACAGTTCCCTGAAAAACCATAGAAAGGGTATCAGCATGACTCAACACAAATGCAAATGCTATGGCTAGCAGTTTAATTGATTTTTGGTCACACAGGGAGGACCTGTATGAAGTCATGACTTCGGGATCTCGTAAGAACCTTTGACGACGCAACACGTTGACAATCAGAAAGTAAAGAATCTGCCAGAGAGTGTAAGCAACCAAAGGAACTACAAACAGCCATGTCCATAAATATGACTTGTCCTCTACATAGGGCCATGAAGCTCTGCGGGAAGTTTTTTCAGGATGCATGGCTTCAAATGTAGCCTCGTTCCACCATCTAATGGTGAAGAAAACCAAACCTGGAAGAGCAACGTCGAGTATATCATTAAGTGATAATACCATAAGGCACCAGAAATATTAACTTGCGAGTTCAAGGGTCAATTACAGCATCACACACCAAACTAAAAAAAAAATTGTTATTAAACAAGGGCTACATCATTAAATGATACTACAAACAGAGCACAATCTCTGTTGTTGGTGATTATAACTTTGAAATTCTCGAATATTCGTGCAATAAATGGATCCTTCACAGCATTGGAAACGTAACTTTCAACTATCAAGTACCAAGGCTTATGCTCAATTATTGCCTAATTCATGAAACTATGTTCTAAAATCTGAAAAGAAATTAAATCATGAATGTAAATTACATATGTTTCATCAATCGAAAAGTAATTGTTTTTTTTCAAAAGCTGACAGATGCAGGCATATCAGAGTGAGCAAAAGATAGACAACACAGATTGAACAGAGCTTTGAAGACCGACATAATTATTTTCGTTGGTATCTGTTCATATACAGAGCACCTTGAAGCAAATTACTTCGTTTATAAGCAATTTCTTTGGTAATCAAAAGGAACCCTTTAATTAGTTTTCTTTCCAGGTAACTTCTGCTAGAAATGTTAGAAGAAAGGAAGAACATACTCACCAGGAATTAGATGTATAAGAACACTAACTATTTTATCAAAAGAACTAAAAACCAAGCTACAACGCCAAACAATGATCGCCCATGCTAATGGTCCCTACAGCAATAGTTAAAATGTCAAAATGGAGGTAAGTGAATTAAATTTCCAGTCAGGTTACAGAACAGTGTAATACTAACCTCTGCAAATGCGAAGCAAATCATGAAAAGTTTTTCATTTTTTGGATACAGAAGAAGATCAACAATGAAAATCGTGTTTGCATAATAGCAAAAATCCTGAATCAGGAACATCAATATGTTAGCTCCTTGACTTGAGAGGCTTCTTGATGATATACAATCAAAATGATAGTAGCTATTCAAGCAAATGAATTTTAGGTACATTGGAATCCTATTAAAGGGTGTGATCAAAGGAAACATCCTATCAGAAGCGAAAAGCCAAAGGAAGAGTTTCCAATTGACATTCATCTATTAGCAAACAATATAATCTAGATATTTAAAAATTGTCCGACTCCAGTTCTCGAGCTCGGGAATCACCAACCCGTTTCCTCCATTAGACCCAACCACGTAGCATGCTTCTTCATAACTCCACCAAACATGCTGCTGTAGTTACTTTACCCAAATCACATTTAAACATCCTAATACACTGAACTTTTAAACATCTTGTAACAGACTAAGCCCACCACTAGCAGATATTATTCGCTTTGGCCCGTACCGTATCACCGTCAGCCTAACGGTATTAAAACGTGTTTGCTAGAGAGAGGTTTCCACACTCTTAATGCTTCGTTCCCCTCTCTAACTGATGTGGGATCTCACAATCCACCCCCTTTAGAGGCCCAACGTCTTCGCTGGCGCACCGCCTAATGTCTGGCTTTGATATCCAAAGCCCACCGCTAGCCGACATTATCTGCTTTCGCCCATTACGTATCACCGTCAACCTCATGGTTTTAAAACGCGTCTGCTAGGGAGAGGTTTCCACACCCTAATAAAGAAGGTTTTGTTCTCCTCTCCAACCGATGTGGGATCTCACACGTCTCCTTTCCATCCACACGTTGATTCAAGTCCATGGCATCTTCTGGATGGGGCTCATAACTGTTTGAAAGCCAACTAAATGATCTACCTCCTTCTATGGTTGCTAGAACCCAAGCTTCTAAACTATATCCAAGAAAATACCACTTATCCAAATCCAGCGACTATACGATTAAAAGTATCTGAAGTGTCAACTAGACCATGATTTCATAGTGTCTAAAAGAACGTTTACAACTTCCATGGAAGAGAAAAAGAGGGGAAATGAAGGGAAAAAAAAAAACAAAAGATTCAATGCTTACCAAAAGGTAGTAGTGCCATTTCTTGAACCGATAGTATATCCAACGAAGAGGGACAAAGGTGACATAAAAAAAACAATATACATATGGAATATCCTGAGGTCCTGATCAGAAAAATAACCAAAAAAATTGAAGGAAAAACATCAATCTTGCAATAGATAAAGGCATCGCAATCGATTGATTCAGATCATTTTACTCACTCGCTCCTAACAGGAAGCAAAATCCTCCGAAACCAAGAACTCCGACCAAGTGCGTGACCTAAAAATAAGTAGAAAAACGCGCGCAAAGTCAGATTCTAGAAGAAACAGAATCGAAACGATTAGAAACGAATCATTCTCGCGATGGCGGTAAATCGAAATCCAATAACATGAAAACAGTACTATTGAATCGGTTCGGCAATACAGTGAGAGTCAAACCTTGTTAATGAATCTTTCGTGTTCTTCGGCCTGCTTAGCGATCTTAACCGCCTGTTTGGATATGATCTCTTTCGTCTGAACAGCTTGTTTCGATAGCATCTCCTTCGTTTGCGCCATTTTCTGCGAATCGAATCGTCCACAAACCAAAAACGCAAAAAAACCGAAAGCAAATCATCAGAAAACAGCATCGACAAATTGAAAAAAGTGAAGGCAAAGGAAAACAAAAACAAAAACAAAAACAAATCAGCACACCTTGGATCGTTCCTTCAGCGCCTGCCTAACCTGTTGATACGAGTCTCCATCTGTATACTCCAAGATATGTTCGTTCTGCGCCATTTTTTCTACCATACAGAGATTTCAGAAACAAAGAATCGGAAAAACGAATTTGCAGAATGGTATAGAAGGAATACAATCTCTAACAGGAAGAAGGCCAGCCCTCGATTGCTGTCGAAACTATTTTGCTCAGATTTCAAATGCAATCCAAAAGAAAAACTACTCCGACAAAGATCTTCGTGTGATTTCTTAAATTAATATCCCCGAATTCCGAATTAAAAAGAATATATACATTGCGTTACAGATTGAAGAACCCGTGAATCCTATTTTTCACATTTCTAGAACCTACCAATCGGCAATCAATTGGAACACAATTAAAATCATACAAGATTTTATACCTTGCCTCATGAACTAATTTATGCATCTATTAAATGATATGATAAAATTAAATAAAAATAAAACTTATAACAATAAATAACAATGCAACCTAAATAAACACCTGATTTAAATACAAGTTCAAAATTTATGAATTTAATATGATTTATGTGTTCAACAAAATTATATTACATAAATACAATAATTAAAGTATGGTTTCCAATCCATTATAAAAGCAACTAATAAGTAATAATTTTTTACTAACAATTAAAATATATGACTTATTTGGATCCGATCAGTTCGGTTCGGTTGGGTTTGGATGACTTCAGACCATCTTAAGTCTGAACTTTAGGGTTAATTGAGTTGCTAACTCGAGCAACCCGAATAGAGTTCACAATCTAATTTAACCCAACCCAACCTTGATTGGGTTGAGTTGAACTTTAGGGTTAATTGGGTTGGTGATTCGAGCCACCCGAATAGAGTTCAGAATCTAATTTAACCCAATCCAACCTTGATTGGGTTGAGTGATCGGGTTGTTTTTTTTTATATATATTCTTTAAAAAAAAATAATTCCAATACATATTATACTAATAACTAAAATCTCGTAAAATTAAAATATAAAATATTCACATACAAATATCAAATATTTTAAATTTTTATATTAATTTTAAAAGTAGAGTTAGTTGGTAGAGTTACCTCGCTAAAAAAATGTCTAACAGCGAACATTTATAATTTAAGTTAAACAGTCTGGATCCCAGTCAGATGAACATCCTTATTAAAAAATGTAAACTTATTTATTTTGCATTTTATTAATAAGTTAATATGTTTATTATTTATATTATATTTTGTTACCCGTTTTTATAACATAGATTAAAATATTGATATTATAAAATAAAATATTTGATGATAAAAGTAAACTTGATGTGATGTTTCACGAATGAGCACCAAGTGGCTTCATTGATGACGTAAGTGTTTTCTGATTGGTCAATGACTGTGTATTAAGGGACACGTGTCAGATTTAGATATAGATGCCGTTCACAATCTTTCATGCACTCATTGCATGCCACGTAGCTCTTACGTGGCAGTAGGAGAACAAAAGCTAGAGCTCTATTTAAATATATTTGGTTTTTTTGCGTTAAATATATTTCAACTGTTTGTGATAGATAATTATTAACTAAAACTAAACCGATATTGTTAATATTTTAATTAAAATATTGAATCCTATTATGCAAAATGTATAAATACTTCCAAAAGATTATAAATTTTCATTCTAAATTCTTTACTGCACAATCAATCAAAACTCTCCACGTGGAATTTAAGGGTGACATGAGTTACATTAGTAAATTCTTTTAGATCAATCTCAAATTTCGGATGGGTTAGACGGGTGATCGAGCAACCCAAAATTGTGACACAACTCAACCTAATCTTCTATTTTCGGGTTGAGTTGGGTTGGGTTGTCAAGTTAAAAAAAATAAGTTTAGATTAGCTACTCTGATTGGTTGAGAGTGCCACCAAGAGCAATGTGCAACAGTGAGTGACGAGAAGCGTGCAGACAAGTGGGATTGGGAATTTTGCAAGCCATAACTGTAACGGTCGAAATCCACTGCTAGCAGACATTGTTCTCTTTGGGCAACAGTGAGTGACGAGAGTGACGAGAAGCGTGTAGACAAGTGGGATTGGGAATTTTGCAAGCCAAACTGTAAACCAATTTGAGGCTCAGCGTCTTCACTGGCACTCTTTCCTTCCTCCAATCGATGTGGGACCGCCACCAAATCCACCCCTTCGGGGCCCAGCGTCCTTACTGGCACACCGCCTCGTGTCTACCCCTTTCAGGGAACAACGAGAAAGCTGGCACATCGTCTGGTGTTTGACTCTAATACCATTTGTAACGGCTTAGATTCACCGCTAGCAAATATTATCCTCCTTGGGTTTTCCCTTTCGAGCTTCCAGGCTTTAAAACGCGTTTGCTAGGAGAAGGTTTCCACACCCTTATAAATGGTGTTTTGTTCTCCTCCCCAACTAATGTAGGACATCACACAAACAATGTGCAGCTGTGAGCAATACAATCGTATCAATGGTGTGGCATGGGCCTGCGATGCAGTGGTGCACGGGAGCGGTGACAGCATTGCAAAAAGAATTAGAAGTAACCCTAAAATGGAAGGTTGAAGCTAAGAATATATATATATGATTGTATCTTTTTATAATACTCGGTTTGATTCGGGTTGACCCGAATCTTTTCTTTTGAACTTAAAAATCGAATTGAACCGATTCCATTCTAGAAAAGATAACTCAACTCAACATTAGTGATTAGAGTTCAGCTGATAAGGTTGAATTTTTAGATTCGATATACACCCTAATTGATATAACCTATAACCAATAAGTTAACAGTCTTTATCTGTTCAGATTGACCCGTAACTTGTTGACCCATAACCTCTATGTTACAACGACCTTATTACAAATATCAAAATGAAAGCCATAAGAAGTAAACATAAAATTGGGAACAAACCAAATCACAATTGCCCTAATTCTTCAAACACTCGAGCACAATGCTTCCAAGCTTCCCTTCATTAATGGCGTCCACCACTTTCTCAATATCTTCTCCAGGGCTCACCTTCTTCGCTCCACTGAGCAGCTGAGTACCTACTTCAGTCCTCACAAAGCGATAGATCGGGTAAGTGCTGCATTTCTTGATTCTATTTTCCACTAAGAATTCACCATTCTCAAATCTCCCTCTCGCATTTTCCACATCGTTTTCCAATTTCTCCTTTAATTCCTCAAGAAACCCCGGGATTTGCTTGAAAATTGCAATGCCTGTTTCGTTTCCGTTCTCGTTTTTGGCTGTTGCAATCCCTTTCAGCGCTCTTTGGACTAGAACTTCCAGTAATTTTGGGATTAGGGCGTATGAGGTGTTCGTAGGATCGTCGATGTAGGAGAAAACTGGTTCGCGATCGATTACTTGCAATAGATCTTTCTCGCAGAATCGCGATTCGGTGAGAGATCCGTAGTCTGTAACGTATAGTGTTCTTCTGATTGTTTGTAGAACTGCGTTTCTCACAACTTCCCTCATATTTTCTTCTTGTTGTCTTAAATCGATTGCTTGGCAGAGCGCCACCATGTATGTAGCGGACATGAGCTTGAGAATCTCGATGGCTTCGGCGGATTTTCTGGCTGAGATTAGACCTAGAGAGTTAACATCTTGATTGTGTTGTTCTGCACTCTGGACATGAGTTGTGACAGGGTTTGCTAAGTATTGGAGCTCGGAGCAATAAGCAGCCATGGCGATTTCTGCACCTTTGAAGCCGTAATCCAAGCTAGGGTTTGGTCCACCGCTCAAATTAGACGGCAATCCATTGTTGAAATGATCACAGACGAGTTCGGAGAATTGGGCGAACATTAGCTTACCAATTGCAGCGATGGCGATTCGGAGATTATCCATGGAAACTCCGATTGGGGTCCCTTGAAAGTTTCCTCCGTGCAGAGCCAGATTCCGGCTGACATCGATCAATGGATTATCATTCACAGAGTTGATCTCCCTTTCAATCGAATGGGTTGCCATTCGAATGACTTCGATTTGAGGTCCAAGCCATTGTGGGGAAGTTCGAAGTGCATAGCGATCTTGTTTTGGCTTAGTTAATGGGTTGTTTTCATGGCGGATTTTTGCTTCTTTCATGAAGTCGCTTTGGTTCAAGAGTAACTCCATGGCTGCGGCGGACTCAATCTGGCCAGGGTGATGCTTGAGTTTATGAGTCAATGGGTCTGCAAATTCTGGCTTCCCGAGCATGGCTTCACAGAACAAAGCAGAGAGAACGACGGCTAAAAGAGCCAAGATATTGGCGTCGTAGCAAACAGTGGCGGCCACGGCCGACCCGACAGCGGTTCCGTTGACAAGAGCTAAGCCTTCCTTTGCTTGAAGCTCAAATGGGCCTGCAATTCCAGCTCTGTTGAGAGCTTCCATGGCAGTGATCTCATCCCCTTCAATGGTGGTAACCTTGGAATTATGCCTTCCAGTGATAACCCCAGCAATATAAGACAATGGAACAAGATCTCCAGAAGCTGTGATTGTCCCTCTCAAAGGCAATTTAGGTACCAAATTCTCATTCATGAGCTTCACCACAGCTTCAAGAATTTCCCAACGAATACCCGAGTAGCCTTGCATCAATGTGTTAGTTCTAACAAGCATGGCTGCCTTTGAGTATCCAGATGGAAGATTATCCTTTCCAATAACTCCAGCATTGAGGAACCTAATGAGTTCTGTTTGGAGGTCGGCGGCTTTGGTCGTACGCCGGTGGGAAGTCGAACCAAAACCAGTGGTAACTCCATAGATATCAGTTCCACTAGAGATTTTCTCAGCAACCCATGTTGCACTTTTGGCCACACGATCATGAGCCACAGCTTCATTCAAGTTTACCTTGACATCGCTACGACGAGCAATGGCAGTGACCTGAGCGACAGTAAGGGTGGCACCTTCAATGTCAACAACTCGAGCATCTTGAAACTCCGATAGCATACGACAAACCTCCTCAAGATGGGTGTGGCTGAGAGCGTTCGCAGCCTTGTTCCAGTAGTCAGAGGGCGAAACGAAGGAAAATGATTTCGATTGAGGAACGGAATCGGGTTGGGAGAGAGGTGAGGAGCAGAAGAATTCAGAGTTGGCCATTAGAAGAAGAAGAAGAAACTAGCAAAGAAGAAAGGGTGAGTGAGTGCACTCAGAGAACAGATTCTTGGATGAGTTGTGGCCTTTGGAGGAAGAAATGGGCACGAATTTATAGCAAATTTTGACCGTTGGTTTCTAACTTCTTGTCGAAGTTGAAGATGAACTTCTTAGAAAAGTTGCAAATCACAGAACCTTCCCTTGCATGAGAAAAGAACAACCCTATTTATTTTTTTTATTTTTTTTATTTTGCACGGTAGTTTCTTAAAGAAATTCACCATTAATAAATCTTAAATTTAGTCTTCCAAAATTAATTTTTATTAAAATTTGTTATACAGTAATATTAATAATTTTCATGCAATAGATTAAATTTAAAATTTATTACAAGTTTTAAATTATAAGGGCTAAAATGTTATTTTAACCTATTATTTATTATTTATAAAGTATGTTATAAAAACTATTGCAAAAAGTGAACTTTTAATTTTCAATTTTCTAATATAATTTATATTAAAAATATAAAACGTCCTAATAAATCTAATAATATTTTATAAAAAAACATATAATATAATATTAATATTTTAAAAATTATTTATTTATTTAGCGGGGATAGGGATAGGGTCGGGGATTGGAGTAGGGTCGAGAATATATACTTTTAAAATAATAGTAATTGACAACCTCCTTTGATGTGACATGACATTTCTATGTTTTAGTTATATATGAATTTTGCCTTCACATTTACCATCTTTTTTCTGTTTTCTTTTTCTGAAATTCCATGATTTTTATGATGTTTTTTCTTTTCAAATTCAATGCCATTTTTAAAATGTGATTTTCATTTTTCACCCCACAAATAATATTAAATTAGACTTCGAACAAATAAATAACATTTGATAAATACTTTTTTTTTTAAAAAAAAACTCAACCAAGTCGTGTGCACCTCAATAACTTCACGAGACAACTACAATATCCTATAATATTTAAGTGTGAAAAAAAAAACGTGAATGTTCGGACCTGTTTATAACAATTATATATCATTGAATAAGGGATTAGTTTTAAGTTAATTATTTTTTATTTAATATTTTGGATTTAAATTATTTAATTTTCTCGTAAGTCAACATATATTATTAAAAAAAAACGAAATTGTTAGGGAGTTTCTCTCCTTATTAAGTGGAATCTTCCAATAAATAAAAAAATTTGCATAAATTCCAACCATACTGTAACGTCTCAGATCCACTGCTAGCAAATATTGTTCTCTTTGAACTTCCTCTTTCGAACTCCCCTCAAAGCTTTAAAACATGTCTGGTAGGGGAAGATTTCACACTCTTTTAAATAGTGGTTTGTTCTTCTCTCCAACCAATATGGGACATCACACACATATATAAATAAGTCAACTCCAAAAGCACGTGCATATATACAAATATACATACCTAATTTTTTTCATTAAAAAGTTTATTCCATAAAAATTAACATAATTATGTAAATTAAAATGATGGTAATTACCTCATTATTAAGTACAATATAAATTAAATTTTCAAAGGCATAAATCCGTCATAATAATAAAAAAAAATTAAAAAATAATAATAATTTTCCAAGTCTTTGGTGGAACCCACCCCATGGAAAATCAAGTCCTAGCTAGGTAGAAAATATGTGGATATGAATTAAATAATATATATATTAGAAATTTCCATTATTTTTCTTCCTAAAAAAGAAAAGAAAAAAAAAAGAAAAAAAAGGGTCAATTCCATGTGAAGTTGCCCAACAATTTCTTTGCAATTTCAAGCCTATGATAAATCATTGTTAGGTAGAAAATATGTGGATAAGAATTAAATAAAATATATATTATAAAAATATCTCTAATATATATATATATATATATTCTAATTTTTATTTTTTTAATAATACTCTTCGACTTTTAAATATATTTACCGGTAGAAGTTATTAGTATTTTTTAAAAAATACTCTTGTTTTCGGTACCACGTAAAAAAAATATATTCATAAATTTTTAAAAATAACACTCTTAATATTTATAAAAATAAGAAAAATAAAAAGGTCGTGGGTATTTTTAAAATATTAATGGTAAAGATATTTATTAATTTTTTAAACAAATAAAAATAATTTGGGAAGTTATTAAAAAAAAAAAAGTAAGGATATTAATAAAAACATATTTATTAATTTCAAACCTAGTATAATTCCTTATCGTTCATTGTGGGGGCCACTAAAAAATCATTTTTATTTTTAAAAATTATTGTTAATTAAAAGTAGGTACAATATTTGTCGTTCTCCACGGCAATTAATTTTTTTTTTTAATAAAGAACACAATTATTATTTTTTTATTTTTTTGTAATTTATAAGAAGTCCTAGAGTTTTTTTTTTTTTAATTTTATATTTAATAAGTACATAACTAATTTTAAAAAAATAATTTATTGATATTTTAATATGAAATAATATGATATATTGATATTTAAATACAAATTCATAACTTTTCAATTTTGTGTATAATTAATAAAATATCTAACCATTTTATTTTATTTCTTAATTACAGCTCTTGATATCTACTTAATAGCTAATAAATTTAATTTAAATTTTCAATATATTAGTTTCCATAAATATTAGAAAATACAAAAAACAAAATACCAATAACTAATTTAAAATTAAATTAAAACAATTAGTTATTTGTTTTTAATTAACTAAATTAAACTGCAAAATCAAGAATAATTGCAGCTGATTATATATATATATATATATATATTATATATATATATAAATAAATAAATAAAAAATAGTATCTCTGCCTTGGCTTTCTTTTCTTTCTTTTTGCATTTTAAATTATCATACAATTAAAATTAGTTGGAATCCAAATAGTTCATATCAAATGGCACTCTGACTCTCTGCCATACATACATACATACATGCATGCATGCATATATATATAGAGAGAGAGAGATATATATATATATATATAGAGAGAGAGAGAGAGAGAGAGAGAGAGGGTGGAAAGAAGGAGCCTCCGAGTTAATGTTTCATTACTACTGCAGCACATTCCGTTTGCTCTGAGAAGCCTGAACTGCAGCCAACTTCTTACGATCAATTTGGAGAAGAAGACCAAATCAATGTAGTTCTAAGCCCCATTTGCCAGCAACTCATCTGGTGCCAAAGGCTGTGAGACCAGTATAACAACACAAACCATCAACAATCGAAGGCAAAATGTTCTGTTTCGTCGAATGAAGGCTAGTGTTTATTACATAACGGTTAAGAGATGCATTGTAGGAGACTAAACCTAATGCTAGCAGATATTGTGTTCTTTGGATTTTTCCTTTTGGCTTTCTCTTAAGGTTTTAAAATGCGTCCGTTAAAGGAGAGGTTTCCACGCCCTTTTAAGGAGTGTTTTGTTCTCTTCTCCAAACGATGTGGGATCTCACAATCCACCCCTTGAGAACCAGCGTCCTCACTGGCACACTACCCGGTCCCTGGTTCTAATACCATTTGTAACAACCCAAGCCCACCGCTAGAAGATATTGTTTTCATTAGGGTTTCTCTTTCGGTTTCCTCTCTAGGTTTTAAAACACGTTTGTTAGGGAGAGGTTTCCACACCCGTTTAAGGAATGTTTCGTTATACTCTCCAACCGATGTGAGATTTCGCAATCCACTTCCCTTGGGGGCCAACGTCCTCGCTGGGACACCGCCCAATAACTAACTCTAATACCATTTGTAACAGTCCAAGCCTACCACTACAGATATTGTTCTCTTTGGGCTTCCTCTCAAGGTTTTAAAATGCGTCTGTTGTTGAGAGGTTTCCACACCCTTATAAAGAATGTTTTGTTCTCCTCTCCAACCGATGTGGGATCTCATAATCCACTTCCCTTAGAGACCAACGTCCTCGCTGGTACACTGTCCGATATCTGGCTCTGATACTATTTGTAACAGTCCAAGCCTATCGCTAGCAAATATTGTCCTATTTGGGTTTTCCCTTTTGGGCTTCCCCAAGGTTTTAAAAAACGCATATGTTAGGAAGAGGTTTCCACACCGTTATAAGGAATGTTTCGTTCCTCTCTCCAACCGATGTGGGATCTCACAATCCACCCCCCTTGAGGGCCAGCGTCCTCGCTGGCATACCGTCCGGTATCTGGCTCTAGTACCATTTGTAACAGCCCAAGCCCACCATTAGCAGATACCGTCCTATTTGGGCTTCCCCTCAAAGTTTTAAAACGTGTCTGTTAGAGAGAGGTTTTCACACCCTTATAAGGAATGCTTCTTTCCCTTCTCCAACCAATGTGGGATCTCACAATCCACCCGCTTGGGGGCCAGTGTCCACACTGGCACACCGCTCGATGACTGGCTCTAAGATCATTTGTAACAGCCTAAGCCCACCGCTAGCAAGTACTATTCTCTTTGGGTCTTTCCTTTCGGGCTTCCTCCAGATTTTTAAAACGTGTCTATTAGAGAGAGGTTTCCACACCCTTATAAGGAATGCTTCGTTATTTCCCTCTCCAACCGATGTGGGATCTCATGTGCACCAATCGCTACTTCCAGAAACACGAAATGATGAAACAATAAAATGACGAAAATGAAATGTAATGGGTAGTCCAAGGTTCAGTAATATGGATGAACATTCGAAAAAACATAAATGAATTGTACAAGTGCTTCCCAGATTCAGAAATGTAGATGAATCTAAATAAAACAGGACAAGTCAAGCTAGCTGCATTTAGTCCACAAAGAGTGTTTCATCATCATGTCAGCAAAGAAATGCTTTCATCTTTAACTAATCTAGTTCATGTAAACCATGCAAAGACTTTCTATTTGTTTCATTTGAATGACCTATCGACCCGAAATAAGAACTGGGGAGAAAGGAGTTCGATCGTTAGTTATATTAAGAAATAATCGAACCTTTGTCGTCGCCTGATGGTTCACGTTCTCCGTTCTCCGGTACGTTTTGATCAAGGAACTGCTGTATTGTTCTCCAGTAATGATCGCCACCAGCTACCCAAGTGTCCATATGCATACCGGAGAGAAAATCGACAAAGAGACAACGGTTATTATGAGCAGCTGCTTTGGCGTACAGCCTCTGCATGTGGACTGGGGGAACCATCTCATCTTGTAATCCAGATAAGAAAAGAATTGGCTGCTTAATCTGTAGAGATGATATCAAAGAGAGTTACTTACCACTGAAGCAAGCAAATAATGTCAAAAATATAACTCGAGTGTTGTAACAGCTCAAGCCCACTGCTAGTAGATATTGTCCACTTTGGCCCGTTACGTATCGTCGTCAGTCTCACGGTTTTAAAACGCGTTTACTAGGGAGAGGTTTCCACACTTTGGAATGTTTTGTCCATGTGGGATATCACAATCCGCCCCTCTTAGGGGTCAGCGTCTTCATTGGCACGCCGCTTGGTGTCTGGCTCTGATACCATTTGTAACAGCCCAAGCCCACCGCTAGTAGATATTGTTCGCTTTGAACCGTTACGTATCGCCATCAATCTCACGGTTTTAAAACGCATCTACAAGGGAGAGGTTTCCACACTCTTATAAGAAATGTTTCGTTCCTCTCTCCAACTGATGTGGGATATCACAATCCACCCCTCTTGGGGGCCCAGTGTCCTCGCTAGCACACCGCTCGGTGTTTGGCTCTGATACCATTAGTAATAGCCCAAGCCCACCGCTAGTAGATCTTGTCCGCTTTGGCCTATTATGTATCACCGTCAGCCTCACGATTTTAAAACGCGTCTACTAGGGAGAGGTTTCCACACCCTTATAAGGAATGCTTTGTTCCCCTCTCCAACCGCTGTGGGATCTCACAATCCACCCCACCTTGGGGGCCTAACGTCCTCGTTGGCACACCGCTTGGTGTCTCGCTCTGATACCATTTGTAACAGCTCAAACCCACCCCTAGTAAATGTTGTCCGATTTGGCCCATTACATATCGACGTCAACCTAATGGTTTTATAACGCGTCTACTAGGGAGAGATTTCCACACCCTTATAAGGAATGCTTCGTTCCTCTCTCCAACCGATGTGGGATCTCACAATCCACCCCCCTTGGGGGCCAGCGTTCTCGCTGGCACACCACCCAGTGTCTGGCTCTTGATACCATTTGTAATAGCTCAAGCCCATGGCTAGTAGATACTGTCCACTTTGGCCGTTTCGTTTCGCCGTCAGCCTCACGGTTTTAAAACGCGTCTACTAGGGAGAGGTTTCCACACCCTTTTAAGGAATGCTTCGTTCCCCTCTTCAACTTACGTGGAATCTCACACGCGTGTGCTTTAGAAGTTGATTTAAATCACTATTTTTCGGATTAATACTTTAAATTGTTAAGCCCCACCTTACCAACTACGTCAATGGTGATCCATGGAGAACGCACAAGAAAATTGAGAACCTTGGGACCTTTTGAACCAGGGCCTCCAATAAACCATTTCAGAAAGGGTAGCAAAACTCCAGCCATATCCAAAATTGATGTAAAAGTATTTTCTAATATCAATGCAGCAACCTGCAATTCAGAATCTTGTAAACAACCTACAAAATGCAGAATAAAACGCACAAAAAAGCTCGACGAAGAACAACGTAAAGCCCTACGTGACATTATCATGATCCACAATGAATTACCCGTTTATGGGGTCAAATCAATACGTTCGAAAAAGCCATCAATCGAATCGCTTTTACGAAAAACACGAGACATCTAAGTCATACAAGTAAAAGGATATACAAGAGGCTATACACAGCTAACCGTAGCCCTCCTAGAAATACCTTATCGGGGTTGTTTTTGGTAAGAACTGATCCAACAGCACCCCCGAGTGATCTTCCGAACACTATTATTCTAGACGTGTCGATATCAGTCCTTTGAGAAAGATGATCCAATGCAGCCTGCTCAAGTAAAATAAAAGCATAATGTTTTTAAGTACACTTGTTGAAAAAACATAATAGAACAAATTAAGAACAAAGCACACCTGAGCATCTCTAGTAATTCCAAGCTGAGATGGATAGCCATCACTTGCTCCATAACTGCTTGAGGACATATGGCATCAGTGACCATTCCATTAAAGTAGCAGCAATATATATCAACTAACATATTGCTACTGAAATACATTAAAAGAACATACCCTCTGTAAGAAAGCATGAACACATTGCACTGTAACTTTTGTATCATGATGTGGACCATTTCGAGACGATGGGCAATGTCTAGAGCCGGAAGTCAAGGTCAAAAATAGTTATCGAACCCAAAAAACCATTAACATATTGTTAGAAATCACGACACTCTATAATGGTATGATATTGTCCACTTTGAGCATAAGCTCTCATGACTTTGCTTTTAGTTTCCCCTAAAGTCTCGTACCAATGAAGATAGTAATCCTTATTTATAGGCCAATGTGGACTCCCTCCCAACAATCCTTAACAATTCTCCCCTCGAACAAAGTACACTATAGAGCCTCCCTTGGGGCCTATGAAGCTCTCGAACAGTCTCCCCATAATTAAAGTTCTAGAGCCCTCGAACAAAGTACACCCTTTGTTTGACACTTGAGTCACTTTCTGACTATACTTTCGAGGCTCACGACTTCTTTGTTTGACATTTGAGGATTCTATTAACATGGCTAAGTTAAGGGCATGGCTCTGATACCATGTTGAGAATGACAAACCTCCACAATGGTATGATATTGTCCACTTTAAGCATAAGCTCTCATGGCTTTGCTTTGGTCTCATGCCAATGGAGGTAGTCAATGTGGGACTACTCATGTTCTTCCTCTTAAGTAGTCAACGTGGGACTACTCTTTTTAATAATCCTCAACAATCCTCCCCTCGAACAAAGTTTACCATAGAGCCTCCTCTGAGGCCTACAGAGCTCTCGAACAACCTTCCCTTAATCGAGACTCGACTCATTTCTCTGGAGCCATCGAACAAAGTACTCTCTTTGTTCGACACTTGAGTCACTTTTGACTACACCTTCGAGATTTCACACGTGCATCAGGAACAAAATTCTAGTCTAAGAAGTATGTATATTTAAACAAGCTAGAAAATGTAGTTAAACAATAATTTTCTCATATCTCATTCCATAAAGATGGCCATGACAATCAGGATACTTCCAGCATTCTCTTGGAAAAAAAGGATGGTGGGACCTGCAAAACAGCAGCACTACAATGTAAACCTTGAAAAGTTACCACACATTAAGGTAAAGATGTAAGCCCAAAGAGGGAAAAGAAAAATAAGAAGCATAAATTATGCTGTTGAAGGGGAAAAACAGACAAATATACGGTTAAAATAACCAGTAAAAAAGATAAATGAAAGATGAATATCCCCATAACGAATAAATCAATTGAAAACAAGCATGAATGAGAAATTCCACTTTAAAATTTAAGCACAACCGAAGAGAAATTTTCGATTTTCGTTCAGATCACTACATGTAATAGCCCAAGTCCACCACTAGCAGATATTGTCCTCTTTGAGCTTTCCTTTCGGACTTCCTCTCAATGGTTTTAAAACGCGTCTACTAGGAAGAGGTTTTTACACCCTTGTAAAGAATGCTTAGTTCCCATCTCCAACCGATGTAGGATCTCACAGTCTACCCCCTTCAGAGCCCAGCATCCTCGCTGGCGCTCATTCCCCTCTCCAATCAATGTGAGATCTCTTACTCCACCCCCCCTTCGGGGCCCAGCGTTCTCACTAGCACATTGCCCGGTGTCCACTCCTCTTCGGGACTCAGCGTCCTTGCTGGCACTCCGCCCGATGTCCACCCTCTTCGGGGCTCGGCGTTCTCGTTAGCACACCACCTAATGTCTGGCTCTAATACCATTTGTAATAGCTCAAGCCCACCACTAACAGATATTGTCCTATTTGGGTTTTTCCTTTCGGGCTTTCCCTCAAGGTTTTTAAAACGCTTCTACTAGGGAGAGGTTTTCACACCCTTATAAAGAATGCTTTGTTTTCCTCTCCAACCGATATGGGATCTCACACTACACGACTACCGTTAAAGAACAGTTATATTCCAACTCTATCAAACTTTTGATTCAAATCATCTACAACCACTTAGAGCCTTATATCAGCCACATGTTAAAGCCTGCATGAGTCCAGTAATCACTATGGCAGATGGAAATTCCACAAGATGTTAGAACCTCCAAGAGAAAAATCTCTATTTCTTAATTCAAAATAAGCCCCAATCCACAAGTATAAATCCAGCATGTGATACCCAGCAACATCAATACTAAATTCCATATTCATCCAATACATTGTTCTAATTAATGCAACATTTGAAAGAACTTTTACATTCCTAAGGACAAAAATGCAGTACAAATCAAGCTATCCAACAGTCTCTCACGCACCCCCACGAGATTCCCCTAAACAAGTACAACAACATCCCCTAGCAATACTATGAGATCCCACATTGGTTGGAAGGGAACGAAACATTTCTTATAAGGGTGTGGAAACATCTCCCTAGTAGATGCATTTTAAAACCGTGAGGCTGACGACGATGCATAACGAGCCAAAGCGGACAATATCTACTAGCGGTAGGCTTGGGCTGACTGTTATAAATGGTATCAGAGTCAAACACTGGGTAATGTGCCAGCGAGGACTTTAGGCCCTCAAGGGGAGTGGATTGTGAGATCCCACGTCGAGAACGAAGCATTTCTTATAAGGGTGTGGAAACCTATTCCTAGTAGACGCGTTTTAAAACCGTGAAGTTGACGGCGATACGTAATGGACCGAAGTAGACAATATCTACCAGTGGTGGGCTTGGGTTGGTTGTTACAAATGGTATCAGAGCCAGACATTGGGTGATGTGCCGACAAGAATGCTGGCCCCCTAAGTGGAGTGAATTGTGAGATCCCACATTGGGAACCAAGCATTTCTTATAAGAGTGTGGAAATCTCTCCCTACTAGAGACGATTTAAAACCGTGAGGCTAACAGCGTTACGTAACGGGCCAAAACAGACAATATCTATTGGCGGTGGGCTTGGACTAGGTTGTTACAAATACCCGAGACATCAATATTCTTAATCATCCTCAATTCCTCCAACACAAATGGATCCTCCACAAATTTTGAGCTAAACTTATCTACCACAGATTTGATTAACTTAAGCATCCAAACTTACTCGTCAATAATTGAACAACAGAGCATCCCAACAAATCTAATCAACACCCTGCATTTCAAACCACTACCTACAGAAGATAAACATAAAACAAAGCCATCTCGAGCACTAACCAAATAACCCAACGACAAAACAAAAACAAGATCCGACAGCCCCAAGTCCAGAAAGCAGCTCAGAGTCACAAAAAAACAGAACACACCCACATCACCTAAACCTCACCGGCAAAACCCATCAAAATTCAATCACGAAAATCGACAAAAAACCGAATGAGAAACAAAAAGAGAAGGATCAAACCTCGGCAATCGGGGAAGAGTTTGATGAACCATGAGTGAAGGCGGACACCATCAGAAGATCGAAGCCACACATCTTCATAAACAAGCCGAAGCCGAGATGGGTTAATCGCGTACGATTTAGTAAGCCCCGGAAGAACCGGCACATAAACCAATCTCTCCTGGAAAGCAACCAGTAACGCCATTCCAGCGACCACCAAGCCTCCGACGCCATAGAGTAACACATTCACATAAGAAACCATACTCGATCTCCCGTTGCCGTTGGGTTTTGTCGTTTTCCCTCGATTTGAAAATTGAAATGGGGAAAATTCAAGAGATTTTGGGGATTTGGGTTTGAAGTTCGGAGTAAAACTAAACTTTGGTTGATACTTAATTTGCCAATGAAGGGTTACACAGTGTGTGCTCGTTCGCGCTCCTCGCGCAGTGACATTGGCAGGCAATGCTTATGGCTATGGCGCCGCTCTGCGTGAGCTTTGTACCACACTCTACCAAACAAAGAAGGGTTTAATGAAGCTTTGGTTGCGTGGCCGAGGCTCCTTCAGTAATTTAACAAAAAGAAATGTATTTTTTTTCCAACTTTTCATTTTAGCGGGAAAATCCGACAATGAACAAGAAAAAGTTGTTCCTTAGAACATCAATGGGTTCCACAAAATGGCAAAAAAATGAGCAAACATTACCATATTATTGTACTTTGTGTACTAAAAAAATTACCAATTTAGTCCTTAAATTTTTTATTTTATATCTAATAAATCTAAATACAAATAAATAATAAATAAACGTCTAATAAAAAATATTTAATTATTTTTATTATTTTAATAAAATGTAGAAATTTATGAGGATCCCAACCTTTTCAAAAAATAAAAAATAAATAAATAACACGTGGACAGAGTAAAATTACAATATTGCCCCAATATAATATTGAAGGCCGTACAAAATAAAAATACTCATAAATTAATTTTCTAAATTTAATTACGAGACTTTAAAACATATAATATTTTAATTGACTGAGAATGTCTGGATAAATGTCAATTTAAGCTCAATTCATTCGTATTCTAATTATGATATTCTTAAATCTATGATTCGGAGAGTTATTAATTAGTACTACAAAATTCAATAATGATAGAATAAATAAATTTAGTTTTTTTTTCGGCTCGATCAATTAAAGTGTCAGTGAGTTATGTTGGAAACGGATCGTTCTTAATCTATAAATTTATAGTTTAATAAAATATAGTAAAATATTAGATGTTCAAATAATATGTTAATAGGATCATAACTCAACTACTTAAGACATATAATTTTTTATCATAAAATTAGATATTCGAATTTTTCGTGTTTATCGATGCTTGAAGTAAAAAGGTGGAATTATAAATTTTTTTAATAAGTGTTTAAATGGGTCTCTATCATATTGAATAATTTTTTTTAAAAAATAAATTTAAAATTTAAAATGACTTTGATGAGCCGAAAATATTGGTTCACCATTTTGGGCCGGAATTCCAACAAGCTTTTGGGCCTAATTGACTTTCATGGCCCATTGGGCCAAGAAAAAGCCTTAAAGCCCAAAAAGTAGACGAGAATTTAAGGTAAAAGTGGGGTCTATCATTCCTACTCCCTTCTGCTGACGTGTAACTTTTGGATATTTTGCTTACTGTGGAAGAATTCTTCGTTGCAATACCGCGTAAAGGAAGTTTCTGAGGAGACCAGAGGAAAAGGATTTGGAAGCAGAATCCTTCTTCAAGCCGCCATTGAAGTCAGGCATTTCATCGACAGCCAAGACCATTGATCGGATCGTCTTTATTGAGATTTTGATATATTCGTTTCCACCGTTTCAGTTCAGATTTTCTTTGTTCAATCCGATCGGCCGCGATGAGTTTATTCTTTGGCAAGCGGAAAACTTCGGCAGGTATGTTCTCCGATCAGGATTTTTGTTTTCTCTGTTGATGATTTTTCCGCTCTGCTTTCAATTTTTTAATTTTTCCTTCTTTCTGGCGGATTTTTTTTGGTGTTGTTGCATTTAGTAGTGAGGTAATTAGTTTTGATTTCTGGAGTTTATGGTTTAATTTAGTTGATCATGATGTCTACGGTGTTAGAGGTCTTCATTTCGCCTACTTTGGGAAGTTCGTTTTCCAATATGTTAATTGCATGTAGATGCTGATTCAGTGTCGATATGGTTTTGATTCCTCTTTTTTCGTGTTTTGATTTCTAGACACTGGACCTAATTAATTTTGGCTTTGTAGATAGTCTTTGAAGAGATGCTTTGTTAATGTTCAGTGATGAGAATTTGAGCTTCATTTTTCCCTGTGTACTGATTTAGCCATGATGAGTTGAAAGGTGTTTACACCGTTTCCTTGTGATCAATAAGCAAACTGCATTATTTATTATGTTTGATTTATAATTCTTCCTTGTTCGTTTGTCTTCCACTGATCTTTTAACTGCATCAAGCGTCCAGCATCACGGCTTTGATGCCAAAGCATTAAAAGTAATAAATCATTTTAGCTTCACTGTTTGAACTCTTAGAATTAGCAACAAATTACTATCATATATAAAGCTATAGATATTAAGTTCATATCTCAATATTGTTAGGAGTTCTAAGAATTAGTATAGAAACGCCGACTCTCTGTTTGGTGTTAATTCAACACAAGGAATGGTTAACATAGCATTGCTGCCATTAAACTATTCATTGTAGTAGCCAATGTTATGGCTTCTGATATTGTGTACATTATTGTCAATCCAGAACTCCTCCGGGAAAATAAGAGGATGCTGGACAAATCGATCAGAGAAATTGAAAGGGAGAGACAAGGTCTTCAAACACAAGAGAAGAAATTAATTGCAGAGATTAAGAAAAGTGCCAAGCAAGGGCAAATGGTATGTAATCTTTAATTGTTCCTATCCGTACTTCACAATTTATTTTTGTGAAAATACCATTCTTATTGTGACTCCATAATTTTAATCATTGTGATTTTCTGAAGCTGGGACAGTTTGTCCATCACAGTCGGAAGGAGAAGTCTTTTACGAATCATTAATATTTGGAAGTATTTATCTTAGATGTGCTTAAATGTGAGATCCCACATCGATTGTAGAGGGGAACAAATCATTCAAAATCTATCCCTAGTAAACGCGTTTTAAAACCGTGAGGCTGACGGCGATATGTAACGGACCGAAACAAACAATATCGGCTAA
The DNA here is from genome assembly GCF_002738365.1 of Cucurbita moschata. Lineage (NCBI taxonomy): Eukaryota > Viridiplantae > Streptophyta > Magnoliopsida > Cucurbitales > Cucurbitaceae > Cucurbita > Cucurbita moschata. The sequence goes on from NW_019268541.1 coordinate 1,185,166, forward strand.
CGATAAGCTTGGGCTGTTACAAATAATATCAGAGCCCGACACTAAGCAGTCTGTCAACGAGGACGCTGGCCCCAAAGGGGCTGGATTGTGAGATCCCATATCAGTTGGAGAGGGGAACGAAACATTCCTTATAAGGGTGTGGAAACCTATCCTTAGTGGATGCGTTTTAAAACTGTGAAGTTAGGGCCAAAGCGGACAATATCTCCTAGCAGTGGGCTTGGGCCGTTACATTATATCATCTTATTGTTGTTGGATGCATTCAACACATTTTCTTCGCTCGTCTTCTCCTTATTCGACAACAAGTTTCCTTTGGTGATGCATATCATACATGGAAATGTCGAAGACTAAAACAAAGAAGAGGAAAACATAATAACACGCTTCATATGCTTCACAATTGTTCTTTTTAGAATTACATCTCACTTGGGTATGATTATGTTACTATTGCAGGGAGCTGTTAAAGTGATGGCAAAAGATCTCGTTAGGACCAGGCACCAGATTGAAAAATTCTACAAGCTCAAATCACAACTTCAGGGCGTATCCCTTAGAATTCAGGTACAGTTTGTTTCATGACTTATTCATTCCATTGGCACAAGAGCATACCGATCATACCGATCATGCCGATCATGCCGATCGTATGTGCTGCAGTATTGACATCTCATATTTTGTACAGCACTTTACATATTATGAGTGGTGACCTTTTTCTTGATAACTTAAGATTTTTGTTAAACCCCCCCTTTTTAGACTTTGAAGTCGACTCAAGCAATGGGAGAAGCGATGAAAGGTGTGACAAAGGCAATGGGACAAATGAATCGGCAGATGAACCTGCCATCCCTGCAGAAGATTATGCAAGAATTTATGAAACAGAATGAAAAAATGGAACTGATGACTGAAGTGATGGAAGATGCAATCGATGACGCTTTGGAAGGGGATGAGGAAGAGGAAGAGACCGAAGAATTGGTCAGCCAAGTTCTTGATGAGATAGGAATTAACATGAACCAAGAGGTAACATATTATCATTAGCAAACCTCATTTCTTTTGCTGGTGCATTGGATCAACCTCACTCTAAATGAATAACTGATTTAACCATTTTTCAATTTAAACAGCTCGTGAACGCACCATTGACTGCTGTTGCTGCACCCGCGACGAAGACAAAGGTTGCACAAGCAGAAGCAACAGGCAACGACGACGGTGGAATAGACAACGATCTTCAAGCCCGACTCGACAATTTAAGGAGAATGTAAATGTAAGATCTTCATTTCTTGTGTTCCTTTCCAACCTGACCTTATTAGGGACCATTTATTCCACTGCCATGATTTTCTGACCTTGTTTTGGCTATTATGAAAGACATAGGAATTTAAGCTTTTTTTACAGTTACCATGAGATCCTTATGTACCATCTTCAAATATAGCTTACGAATGTCTTACATATTGTGTATATATATACATATATTGGTTTCCATACTCGGTTAAATTATCTCGTGTTCGGTTTTAATTTAGTCCCTATAATTTTAGAGGTTTCAATGCGTCTCTAAATGTCACAACCAAATATCGGTTGTTGAATGTCATAATTTCAATACTCTGATATCAATTGTTGTAGCAAAAGTGGGAGTAAGATCGATCATACTCATACACCCACAAATTTAAATTAAACACAGAGACACAAAAACTTGCGTGATTTGGAGAGAAGAAATTCTCGTACATCATGGGTGGTAAACAATCACTATAACAAAAAAATGTAAATGTTTACACAAGTGTATCTCCCACAGTCTCACGCTACAAAGTTTTTCTTGAACACAATATGACAACGACTTCACATCTTAAAACAACGTTAAACAAATCTTTATGAGAGACTGTACTAATATGGGAGATGAACTATATGAAACCAATAAATCCATGAATCGAAGTAGAAAATGTACCAAAAATATTTATGAACGAAATTTTTGTGACAATTATTAACAACAATAATTATACACTAGCCGTGTACTCTTCATCGAGAAGTCGAAATCGGTATTGAAAAAAATGGCTCACTAATTAGAGGTCCTACCTAATGAATACACCCCCAACTAAAACTCCAAGTCTTCTTTATCCTCATCCATTGGACACACAAACAACATCACAGATGAGAATCAGAATTTTCCAAATCCAACCACCCATTTCAAGATTATGAACATCTTTTCTTTCCCAAAGAAAGTTTCAAACCAAGCCACCGGATTCCGGCAACCCATGCCCTGAATTCCCCTGTTGCTCCGCCGCGGTTTGGCGTTTGCTCAACCCCGGCACCGCCACCGGAGCACGGCAGAGGGGGCAATCACAGTGAGAAAAAAGCCACATATCTATACAACAAGCATGAAACATATGCATACATCTCGGCAGTTTCTTAACCTCTTCCCCCTCCTCAAACGCCGACAAACAAACCACACATTCATTCCCATTCCCTTCTTCTTCGGCCGCCGCCGCCGCTGCAGACCCCTTCTTGAACTTAAAGCTGCACAACAAATTCCTATTCGAGCTCTGCAAGCTACGGCTTGAATTCACCATCTCCGCATAACTTCCAGCCAGCGCCGGCGAAGCTCGGCCACGACGGTTGTCGGAACACCACATGATAACGATGAAATTGTAAAGAACTAACACAATCGCCGCCGTTCCGATTACCACAAGGCCGTAATACAACATGGGTAGGCTTGATTTTGCTGGATGAGACGTTGGTTGAGCAAAATAATTTGAAGCAGAATCACTCATTTCTGGATCCGAAGAAGAAGAAGAAGAAATCACAGAGATTTGTTTTGTGGGTTTTTTTGGGAAGAACAAGAAGAAGAAGAACAACAATCAAGGCGGATTGAATTAATATTAAGAAGGTTTTTAATTCATTGAATGAGATAAACTGTAAGCTTCCAAAGAATGAAGACAAAACAGAGTACAATCAGAGGATAGAGAAACAAAATTGAAACCCATGTTAGACGATGAAAGCTCTACGTCCGCTAATTTAGAAAATATTCATGATTTATAATTAAAAATACTCTTTCCATTTGTACGAGCGTTTGTGAGAAAAGTAAAGTGGCCAATATTATCCCACTGAAAAACTCATCCATTAACCCCATATTTTTCTTTCTAATTATTATTATTTTTTTTTAATAATTGAATTGATTTATTCCAACTTTTTTGGTCTCAAAACGACAAGGAGTAGGGGCTAGAGAAGGCTTGGGAAGCAGAGGAAGGTTGTCGTTTTAATGGCGGAAAAGAAAAACAGAGGCGATAGGCTGAAAATTTCCATTTATTAAGTGGATATTTGGTTCAATTTAATTTAATGGAATTACGACATGTCGTATTCTGTGTCCACTCTAGTAGGAAGAGGAAAGGTCAACGTGACGTTGAACCCACTCTAAAATGAAGTGTCGTTTGGTCGAAGACGACAGGACCAACCGGCTTTAGTTTAATTTGGTGGTATTATTAATTTATAATTGCGAAAGGTTGACAAAATTTGTCCTTATCTACTTACCGCTTTCCAAAAATAATCAGAAATATATATATTTTTTATTTAATTTGAATTTTGTTTAAAAAATTCAAATACTTTTTAAAATATTTGATATAAACTTAGAAGTATCCAGATATCCATGATATACCATTATCCTCATTGTTTTTAACCATAACCCGAAAAAAGAGGGATGGGTTGGATCCTCATTGCTTTTAACCATAACCCGACAAAAGAGGGTTGGGTTACCAATCCAACAACCCGAACTTTTGGGTTGGGTCAAAAAAATCCGTCAACCCAACCTAAACTCAGACCATGTACAACTGGTTTAGACAATCCTCCATTTATCTATAATATATTAAGTCACATTTTTTTATGAAGTATAATCTTAGTTGGTTAGAGTCTCTACCAATAAATAAATTAAAAGGGTATATTGGTAAATATATCAATAATCCCAGTTGTCGACCTTCTTTTTTTTTGTGAGTTCTGAGAATACACCGTTTAATAGATACGAGATCTATATCTTTGAATTGAAAGTTCTGAATGATCAAATCTAGAATTAGTCATTAGAATCAATAGGTTTAAAAATCAGACTTATTATCTCATAAACTTAGTTTTACTTAACTGTCGAGTAACGAAATTAGACTTCTATCTCCGAGTTTAACTCATATGTAACTCAGCTTCTTTTTAGAAGCACCGACAAACCAAAATATCAGAGGTTTGGTTGACTATATCTTTTCTAGTGGATGGCAGACCTGCTCCCACATTAACTAAGAAGGGAGCAGTAAAAGCAACGGGAGGAATTACTCGGATACCAGTAAACGTGATTTATTTAAGTGGGAGCACCGGCTCTCTACATAACACGGCGCTCCGAGGGACCCTCGTTCAAGAAGTCCAATAGAGGGTTACGAGAAATAACATAAGTATAGCTCGATTAATTTTTGGTATATACCTTCAATCCAATGTTGGCTTCTCATGAGGGCTGGCCCTGTGACAAACGGGTTTGGGCCAAATGGGCCCAAATCCTGAAGATTAGGTCCATATTTCATAAATGTCCAAATCGGCCTGAAATTTACTAAAAAGCCCATGACCCAATTACCTTTTTGCCCTCTTAAATGTATCATAATATTTACCTACAAAAAAAAAATAATATTACCGTTTTTTAAATTATGACCTATAAATTTTATTTTATTTTATTTCCGAAAAGGAGATTTTTTTTTTATTTGAAAAAATAAAATTATATGAATAAATTAATCCACGACATTATTATTAGGGCACACGTGTGTTTTTCTTTTTCTTTTTCTTTTAAATAAAATAAATGTTTTTTTTTAAATTGATGTTTTGCCAGGTGGCGTGGCTATGGGTCCAATGGCAGACCTTTTCTTTTTCATAAAGCTATAATAAAAAAAATAAATAATAAATAAATAAAGTGAAATAGTTATTTAGAATTAATTATTTTGTATTTTCAATAAAATTTTAAAAATAGTTATTGCCGTTATTTTAATTATGGTTAATTTTGGAAATATGTGTGCTTTTTTCCCATAAAATTATAATAATTATTTAATAAAAATTGCCAAATTTAATAGATAAAAATTCAGAAATTAAACTTGTAAATAAAATTATTAATTTTATTTCGAAACTTTTGACTTAATATTAATATTTTGGATTAAGTTATATTCATATTCTGGGGGTTTAAATTATAAAATACAAAAGTATAGGGACTGATATTTAAATAAATTAGTTCGGTGGAGCGATTTTTAATTATATATATATATTTTAAAATTCTAGGGGTAAATTCGTAATTTAATTTTAGCTTATTTAAAAAAATAATTAAACCCGCGAAACAAGAATGGAACAGTCCAGTGCTCAGCTCCTTGCATCTTCCATGTTCGTCTTTGTCAAGAACTTGCGGCGCCCTCTGTTCCCCGTTTTTCTCACCGGTTTCCAACCACTGCATCTTCTTCTTCTTCTTCTTCTTAGAGTCGTATTTGTTCTTGTTTCTCTTTCGTTTAAGTTTCGTGTCTGAAAGCAATGGAAAGTGGCCACTCTTATTGACTTTCCTTGGGTTTTCTGAAGGTATTTTCGAGGCGCGACAAGCGGTGTGAAGTCAGAATCCTAGAGTTTTTTGTTGCCAGGTTTTGAATATTCCTCTTGCTTTTTATGTGGCATCCAGCCATGTTTATCTGTTCGATTTGAACTTTGGTACTGCTTCTGTTGCATTTAAGGTTTTGATTTTGCTGCAATTTTGTTATGGCTTGAAGTTGAACCTAGAATGTTATGTTAGTAAGAGGTTAACTTAGAGGTGTGAAAGAAGAAAATGGCGGATAAGAAAGGGATGGAACAAGTTGTTTTACGGATTTTGGATGGCGAAGAAGGAGTCGATGCAAGGAATGGTCTCACTAATGGCTCTGTTGCTTCTTTTCCTGATTTTGAGCCAAAAGAAACTCGGAGTCTTAGGTGCGCAATCACGCAATCCGTGGTTGAGAGCTCTCCTTCACACGAGATTTCCAGAATGAGTTCATCGAAACCTCCAAAAATTCCTGTCGAATCGGCAGTTCGACGCCCATCATTTGCTCGATCTTCGTTTTCAAAACCGAAATCAAGGCTAATAGAGCCGCCTCGTCCTGATGGTGCAAGTTTGGCGGAAGAAAATGCTCAAGCAAAATCAGCATCTGGTTCACCATTCTCTAGCTCTCCGAAGATGGACTCACCAGCTAAGATAGCCACTGCGACTAGTCCTAAAGAATCTTTGAAGTCTGCTCCGATAACTCCTAGAACACCATTGGTTGGATCTACGGGAAGTGAGGAGGAAGATGATGAAGAAGTCTACAAAACTGCAGAACTGAAAGTGAAAGAAAAATCAAGGAAGAAATTGAAAAGAGCAGTTGTAATTGAATGGATTGCATTTTTGTGCATAACAGCGTGTTTAATTTCCAGCTTAACAATAGACAAGTTGCTGACTAAAGAGATCTGGGGATTAGGACTGTGGAAATGGTGTGTTTTGGTATTAGTTATTTTCTGTGGCCGTTTATTTTCACAATGGTTTATCAATTGTCTGGTTTTCTTGATTGAAAGAAACTTTCTACTTAAGAGAAAGGTTCTTTATTTTGTCTATGGGCTGAGGAAGAGTGTTATAGTTTTTATTTGGCTGGCTTTGGTTCTTCTAGCGTGGGGTCTATTGTTTGATCAAAGCATCAAAAGATCTAAGAAAGTCAATGAGATTCTGAATTATGTTACACGAGCTCTTGCTGCTTCGCTAATTGGAGCAGGATTATGGCTGGTGAAAACTTTGTTGGTGAAGATACTAGCTGCATCTTTTCAATGCACTCGATTCTTCGATCGGATTCAAGAATCAATCTTCCATCAATATATCCTGCGCACTCTATCAGGACCTCCACTGATGGAGATGGCCGAGAGGGTTGGGGGAGCGGCAAGCTCAGGGCAATTGAGCTTCAGGCATTTGAAGAAAGAAAGAGATGGTGGGAATGAGGGGAAGGAAGAAGTGATTGATGTGGATAAACTCAAAAAGATGAAGCAAGAAAAAGTGTCTGCTTGGACCATGAGAGGGCTGATCAATGTTATTAGGAGTTCAGGGCTGTCCACCATCTCTAATACAATAGAGAATTTTAAAGAGGAAGAGGGTGAGCAAAAAGACAAGGAGATTAACAGTGAATGGGAAGCAAGTGCTGCAGCTTACCAGATTTTCAGGAACGTTGCGAAACCTGGTAGCAAGTGAGAATTTTATCTTCCGAACGATCTCGAATTTCCCTCTCCGTGGTATTCAAAGAATTTTGTTAACTAATGCTTTTAATTCGTGCCTGGTTAGGTATATTGATGAAGAGGACCTCTTTCGTTTTATGAACAAGGAGGAAATTGATAATGTGCTGCCATTGTTTGAAGGAGGGGTTGAGACTGGGAAGATAAAGCGAAAAACCCTTAAGAATTGGCTGGTAAATCCTTAGCATTTATCTTTTTGTTCAGAATAACTGAGGTCCTGTATTCAAATGCACAATTCTAAGCAAACCACTAACAAACCTGGTCCTTAGAAATGTATTTTTGATGTTGTAGGTGAATGTTTATATCGAACGGAAGTCGCTAGCCCACTCATTGAACGACACCAAAACTGCCATAGAGGAGCTAAACAGGCTTGCTTCTGCATTTGTACTGATTGTTATTATCATTGTATGGCTACTTCTGATGGGTTTCTTGACCACACAAGTACTCGTCTTCATTTCATCACAGCTTCTACTGGTGGTTTTCATGTTTGGTAACACTGCCAAAACTATATTCGAAGCAATCATATTCGTATTCGTGATGCATCCATTTGACGTGGGGGATCGGTGTGTTGTAGATGGTGTTCAGGTAACTTTCTCAACTCAGAATTTCTTGGATTCCATTGAATCAATCTCACCTGGTTTAATACTAACTTGCAGATGATTGTTGAAGAAATGAACATTTTAACCACAATTTTCTTGAGATATGACAATGAGAAGATCTTCTATCCAAATTCTGTTCTGGCCACCAAACCCATCAGTAACTTCTACAGGAGCCCCGAAATGAGTGATTCGATCGACTTTTCGGTTGACTTTTCCACATCAATTGAAAGCATTGGAGCCCTAAAAGCAAGAATAAAATCGTAAGTTTCATTCAGTTTCTCTATGCTAGTTGATCAACTGCAAGAAAGAACCAAGCCTTGTGATTGAAACAACATTTCAAATGGCTGATTCTTTTTTCAATGCTATTTTTAGTTCCTTATCATTTCAAAGCACCCATTTGCTTGACATAACAGAATTGTTTCTCAGATATCTTGAAAGCAAACCTCAGTTCTGGCGGCCGAACCACAGCGTGATCGTGAAGGAGATCGAGAATGTCAACAAGATGAAACTGAGTCTATACATCAATCACACCATAAACTTTCAGAACTATGGTGACCGGAGCAGTCGCAGATCGGATCTAGTCTTGGAGCTGAAGAAAATTTTCGAAGATCTGGGCATCAAGTATCATCTGCTACCTCAAGAAGTCCAGCTCAACTATTTGAGTTCAGTAGCTCCCATGGTTTCGACAACCTTGCGGAGATGACGGAGATGAAGGTTCGTTCTTTCCGCTCTGTTGTTCATTTACTTAAGATAAACTCTCAAATACAGTGGCTGACTATATCATGTCCTGTTGATTCAATGGCTTTCATGAGAACAAGAGGGGTAGAGAAGATGTAGTTTCTGATTTGAGCTGCATCTCAGTAAGGAAAAGGAATTGTAAAACGTTAGTTAGTTGTTCTAAACAAATTTCTAAACAAGAGGATGGATTACTAAATGAATTGCACTTTCTTTCTTCATCTTCAACCCATTGGGGACTGTTGTGGTTGAAGCTGCATAATGTTGATTTACATTACAGACAAATATCATTTTTCATACTCCAAAAATGAACTAAAACTTGAAAATGGTTAGAACTAAAACTTAAAAATTGTTAGAATAACACAACTCTCCCAGTAGTATGATATTGTCCACTTTGAACCTAAGCTCTCGTAACTTTGCTTTGGGTTTCCTCAAAATGGTGATGAGTCATTCCAATGGAGAGAGTATTCTTGATTATAAATGTATTAGCTGACGTGAGACTTTCATCATCCAACAAAAATAATAGTTAAATTTACAGTTTATTATTTACATTTTTTAGTTTTTATATTTGATATTTTTAAAATGTGTAAATCTGTTATACTGAAACTAAATTTTTAGGATAGTTTTAGAATTTCAGAGAGTTGGTAGGTACACAGTTCAAATTTAAGAAACTAAATTGGTAATTTAATCTAAAATAAAACTAAGAAAAAAAAAAAGAGAGAGAATAAAAGTAACATCTAATCAATGGCTTCCACTTTAAAGACAAATAAAACAAAAAAACGACGAATAGGATAAGGCTATCCGCCAATAAGGCATAAAGAAGTTGCCACGTCGGATAGAGATGAAGATTTCGAGCTCTCCCAAAATCTCCCCAATTTCCGCCTCTCCACCGCTTTTCTACTTCCTTGGCCCACTTCCGAAACCAAAATCCCCAATTCCGGAAATTCGCAGAGCTTTCGAATCATATCAATGGCTTCCACTTCTACAGTTTCACTGGCCCTGCCATTGACTAACGCCACCCACAAGAGACTGTCCAACCACGCCTTCTTCAATCCATTGCCTGCTTCTTCTTCTTCGAGGTCTCGCAAGGCCATCGCCGCCGCGCCGACATCTAGCGGGAGGCTCGTCGCAGTCCGATCGTCCTTGAAGGAGAAGGCCATCACTGGACTAACCGCCGCAGCTCTGACGGCGTCGATGGTAATTCCGGAGGTTGCAGAGGCTGCAGGACCTGGAGTCTCACCGTCGCTGAAGAACTTCTTGCTCAGCATTGCTGCCGGTGGAACTGTGGTGGTGGCCATATTGGGGGCTGTGATAGGCGTCTCCAACTTCGATCCGGTCAAGCGTGGTTGAGTTGTAATTCTTTGTTTCTGCATTAATCTTCATCCATCATTTTTTGCTGCAAGCTGCTAAAAGTAATAAATGTATGGATTTAAACATTTTAACTTCTTTCACCTATCATTTTCTTCATTTCCCTACCTCTCCTCTCTCTCACCTGTTTAATATTCCATTCATCCATGGCGCTTTCATCATACATATATAAATATACATACATAATATATATATATATAGATAAATTATAAGTGTTTGATGTTCAAAATGAGAAGGAAATTAAAACTATTATTAAACGGAACAATGAAATTTAACTACGGATAAAAGTTCAGATGAGAAGTCAAGATTAGAAGACAAGCAACTGAAATAACATTAAATTTAAATCAGAAAGCTACTAGGGAAGAACGCGATGTTTTGAAGGAAAAGGGCTACAAACATTATCAAATACCATCAATCAAAAATTTGAATTCTAGTATGTAGAGAGATGAACAATCAACCTACTTCATAAATTATATTCAAACAAAAGCAAAACGATTTTCTTTGAATAAATGAAACGAGATTAAAGTACATCCAAGAGTAGAAGAAAATTGAAGTGATTTACTAAGTTGCATCAAGAGAGGGCCAACTATTCAAAACGTTTTTGAGTTTGATATCAACTTGGAAGAAACTGATCTCTACAACATAGTAAGAACATCAAAAGTGCAGACAGAGGCATTTGAAGAAATGTGTTTGTGACAACTTCTACAAGAAGGAAGAAAGCGATTTTCCAACCTTCCAAACTGTAGAGGATGCAAAGTTCATGTTGTCATCTTCCGACACAAAATTGGTTTTAGAAATAACCAATTTGCTTTATGGATGACTGAAATATATTACCCACTCAATAATGACATCGCTCATTTGAAAGAAAAAAAAAACTCTCAAGACAAAATCAAAGTCTCAGAAAGGATTTCCAGTTCAAGGGCAGATACATTAGAAATGTGTTCGTGCAACCTCTACTTGAAAAATGGAAGAGATTTCCAGTCTTCAAAATGAATAGAGGATGCACAATTCATGTTGTCATCTTCCGACACAAATTTGGCATAGAAGTTTCCTATTTGCTTTATAGATGACAAAAGTATATTGCCTCATGATTGATTACATAGAACATTGAATAGTCTGTAAAGGATCAAGAAATTGTGGGATTCCAAACCGTGGACATGTATCCCCCATGTGTTACGCAGTGAAAACAAAATTGTTTCACAAAGGATAATGGTACGGAGGAACTCCATTTCGTCATCCTCAGACACAGAGTTGATATAATATAACCAACCTGCTGTAAAGATGACAATATTGAACCAAAAATAGTAACAAACAAACCTTCAGTCATGCTCCATTTTAACCCCGACGCATCTTGTTTACAAGAACAGAACAATCATTGAAGAAAAATAGTTAAAAGAATATTCAGTGCACGAAAACGATACATATTTGTAAGACGTCAAGGCAATCGATTGCAAGCAGTGATCAACCATAGCATATATTATCTAATTTGGTAGATTTACCTAATCAACTTCAATGAGATTAAGAAGTCTTTATGATTACTTGCAGCAGCAATTCGAGTGGAAAACTGTGTAAAATAAAATCTCAATGCATAGTAAAAAAATAGCTACCTCTTCAGAGTGATAATAACATGAACGTATGCAAAAAGATCACGCAAGAGACATCAAACCTCTCCCTCGTAATCCAATTCCTAAACATTATAATATACGATCCTGACTGTTCTTTATCCTTATAAAACAGAACAAAGAAATCGAAATAGCCTTGGGACGTTGGGGAAGAAACAACGCTCTCGTCTTCACAAACATTATACTAAGTTAATTTGGTTCACACGATAATATCCAAACTCTGTAGAAACTCTAAAAATCATCGTGGTAACTCAAAAACAATAAATTAAGAATCAACAATTCATCTATGAATAAAGATTGATAAAGTTAGAGAGCGAGAGAGCAGAACAGTGAACGAGAACTGAGAGTCGCTTTGTTCTTCCTCGCACCGCCGTGGTTTCGCGACGTTAGAGAAAGGTAAGGGGATTAGAAAAATTATTGCAGAAATGAGAAGATGGCCGCCATTGTCAAGATGGAGAAGGAGGGTTTTGGAATTACAGAAACCCTAATTTCGGTGGAGGATTGTGGCGCAAATTGGGCTTTTATAGGAATAAGGGAACAACGTCTCAGGGGCGTTTTAGGGTTTTCACCTTATTTTATTTGAAAAATAGCCCAATTCAAATCTAATTATAAATCCTTTTGGCGCACTTTAATGTTCTGAAGTTCTATTTAGACTTAAGGCGCCAAAAAGATACAATTTGTATCGAAAAATAGCCTAATTCCTTCCCGTTTTACCCCTATCAACAAACCTTAAATTTTTTTAAATGTAACTAAATATACAATTAATTTTTTATTAAAAAATTTAAGACTTTTATTACTGCAAATCTTAATTAAATATTTAAAAATAAATAAATATATTTTTATTAACTCACATTTTACTTTTATTAATAGCAACATTTTGAATAAATGATTTGAACAACCTGAACCAATGAAACCCAGAAAAAGTATGGTTGGGTTAGGTTTTAAAATGTCACCACTTGTCACAATCGCAAATTCCAACAACAAGTGAGCTAAGCCAATTTGTTCTTACGTCGCCTACGGCCAAACAACGTATGCTCGAGTCGCTAACCTCGATTTAAGAAGAAGGTTTTAGAAAACGAGGGCAGAAAGAGATTTTGAAAGAGACGTTATATAAGCAAGCAAGAGAGTAACAACAACAATTCCCAGTATATAACTTTTGATAGGGAGAAGTTGACCCATCTCAACCCATGAACACCCTTAACAAAATAGTCTTACCCAATTATAAGAATTCACATATTAAGTCACAAATTTCCAAAAACGAATCAACAAAAAAAAACAAATAGAAATCTAATCTTAAGCGGGTGAGAAAAGTAACACAATACATTGACCTACCGATATCAAGACACGTAAAAAAAAAAAAAAAAAAAACAAAA
>NW_019268541.1:1198449-1205250 GCF_002738365.1 Cucurbita moschata
AAAAAAAAAAAAAAAAAAAGCAAAAGAAACTTCAGAAGAGTAGCTTCATTCGTGACGATGTTCTATAAAATTTTGACAACCAAGTACAGTAGAGGTAAATGGTTGTCCCGTAAACCTAGTTCCGTTAGACCTAACGTCGAATTATTATTAATTAATTAATATGATATTGGACCCATAATAGGTTTTTTTTTAAAAAAAAAAAAATTAAATTTGAAAGGCACGTGGGTGGATTATTATTGTTATGATTAAAATATTCCAACAGCCATAGGCATAGTAGAACTCAAATAATTCAAACAAATACCCCTTTTTTTCAATCTCTTTCCCAACCACTTTCCTGGGAATATTTTTGTAACCCTTTTTTTACCATTCTATTTTAGAACCAAACATCAATGCCAATAAATGTTCAATTAGGGGAACTATGTAGAAACCGAAAAGTTCGATCCAATTGGGTTAGTTCCATTGGTCTTGTCGTTTTAAGTATAAAGCACAATTCTAATTGTTCGGTTCGATTTTAACCTATCTTAAGTTTGATTATTGGGTTCACCCCTAGTTTCCCATAAGATAAATAAAGTTGCATAAGATAAATAAAGTTGCAGAATCTTAACTTATCGACATTTGTCGATCAGAGCATAATTCAATAGATCAGAGCATAATTCAATAGATAAGACACTAATTATTGTTGAGTATTGATTCCTCACCTCCACAATAACTAAACTAAAAACCCCTTAAATTAGTTATCTATCTAGTAGACACATTTAGAACCATGAGGCTAATAGTAATACCTAACGAATCAAAGCAGACAATATTTACTAGCTGTTACAACTTGCACAAATCTAAACTCATTGATACTCGTCAATTCGAGCATAGCTCAATAGATAAGACACTAATTACTATCTCAAACGTCGAGTATTCGTTCCTCACCTCCACAATAACTAAACTAAAAAAATTTATTGATTTTTTTTTGTTGAACATCGATGAGAACGACTCTTGAGAAGTTCAAATCAGAGTCGTTTTTTCACCCCTTAAATTAGTTTATCTCCCTAGTAGGCACATTTAAAAACATGAGGCTAACAACAATACCTAACGAGTCAAAGCAAGCAATATCTACTGGCTGTTACTCCTTGTACAAATATAAATTTATTGACATTCGTCCATTCAAGCATAGCTCAATAGATAAGACACTAATTACTATCCCAAACGTCGAGATTCGTTCCTCACCTCCACAATAACTAAACTAAAAACTTTATTGGTTTTCTTTGTTGAACATCAATGAGAACGATTCTTGAGAAGTTCAAATCAGAGTCATTTTTTCACCCTAGTAGACACATTTAAAACTACGCGGCTAACAACAATACCTAACGAGTTAAAGCAGACAATATCTACTAGTTGTTACAACTTGCACAAATCTACACTCATTGATACTCGTCAATTCGAGCATAGCTCAATAGATAAGACACTAATTACTATCTCAAAAGTCAATAATTCAGTCATCACCTCTAGAATCGTTGAGTGAAAAGCATCCAACTTCTTCGACTAAAGTAAGAAAGGTAGATCTCTCAACTACACAACAAACATCATGACAACAATTTATACTATTTGAAACAATAAAATCAAGTTCATATGAAAAGGGTCCACCAGAAAAAGGAAGAAAAAGACCAATGAAAAAGATAAAGGAGGAAATGAGAAGGTTGAGGAATCAAATCATTATGAAGCAAGTTTTGTAAGCTAAGAGAGAAAAAAGAAAGAGTGGCTGAGGAATTTGAGCTCATTCCTAACCCACAAAACAGGCCCCTTCTCTTAAGCCACTTTGTCTTCTAGTTCAGAATGGCTTTGGATGTTTTCACATCTCTCTGTCACTTAAAATCTCAGTGTTTTGTTTGAAGTCCCCAAAGAATACTATAATTTGCAAAGCAAACCCCAAAAACAAGAGTCAAAAAAGCAAATGATCCTCTTCATGGTGATGGAGAATCAAACAGAAAGCCTCTGTAATAAGCTCAATCATGGACAGTAAAGATCATTTACAGTAAACTTTCTGAAGAGAAAGCAACAGAAGAGGTATGTGTTCATAGCTTTCATAGAAGAAGACCCAAAACAGTAACCATGAGAGTTCATAGCTTTCATGGAAGGGAAATTTGAAGCAGAAAGGTAAAAGGAAGATGAGATTATGGCCCAAATGAACCTTATTTCTTGTTTCATGTTAAAGGGTCAGTGAAAAACTAAAACAGGAAATAAGATTCTTTCAGGAACAAGGCATGGAATCAGATGAGAATTTGATGCTTAATTTCGTCAAGAAGATTCATAGTTAGGGCAGAATAGAAATTGAATACAGAATCAGGACAATTATTTTCTCTAAGCAACCCAGAAGAGTGATGATCAAGAACTAAGTAAAGCTAGATAGTTAAATCATACAAGAAAGTTACAGAGAATCTATGGATATACTAGCCTTTTTTTTTTTTTTCTTGTTTTCCTTTGTTTTTTTGACAGAGACGAGAAAAGCCTTTTCTCCTCTCCCACACGCCAAAGAATGGAGAAGATGAATTTTGTGGGTTAGGCAGCCCTGTTTCTCTTTTGGCCTGCTTTTCCATCTGATTTCAAAGCTCCACTGGAATCACCTTCTGAAGAAACTTCCATGGATCTAGTGAAGGAACATGAAAGATCAGCATATAAGTCCACAACCCTCCTGATATTGTTGTTTAATTCTCGGATCAGACCCACATTTCTGTTAAGATTATCAGGGATCTTTGATTCATGATTCTGGTTTATCTCGCTGATGAGCAGCTTGTTTTGATCCAAGATGTTTTGAACTTGAACAAAATTCTTCTGAAATGTCTGTAAAATCTTGGTATCAATCTGTGCACTACTCCCAAGCCCTGAAAATGTGTCGCCCTCCATGCTTTTACAGATCAGGATTCTATCAAATCAGAACCTTCTCTGCATCAGAACATGGAAGAACAATGGGAAGAACAAGAAGAAGATGAAGAAGAAGAAGAAAACCATGAGGAAAAGAAAACGACTGTTCTTGGTAATTCATAAATCTCTGCCTAACTGAGAACCCATAAATGTGAAGAAACATTTGGTAATTTTTTTCTTTCTTTTTTGCTGTTAATTTAAGCACATGAGACAAGAACTGTAGAAAGGAATCATGACCTCCACGTTCCAGTTTTGAAACAGAAGAATCAGATAACAAAGAAGGAGGTTTTTAAGTATAATTTTTTTAATTGATGTATGATGAGATGGGGAAAAAGCAGAAGCATTTCCATAAAAGGGAACCTTTTTTAATGTGCTCAGAGGACACCCACCTAAGGCTCAGAGTTCCAAACCAGTCAATGATGCAGAAATATGAGCCCATGAGGGCACCTCAATAGAGACAGCATTATTAATCCTCTCAAATGCATACTACTCAACCTATAAACTCATCTACGCATTAAAATAATACAAAATCTCAATTCGCACAACAAACATCTTGAGATTAGGAAGGATTCTCGTCTCCGAATTCCAGAATCCTTCCCCAACCATCACAAATCCGTAATCCAGAAGCCAGAAACTTCAAATTGAACCACGAATTCCATAAAATCTAACCAAATCAGTTCCTATCAGAGAGTATACAGAATCAAAAACCTCCAACACAAGGCAGATAGATAAAATCAAGATCATTATCTAACAGAAACGCAACCGACGCATCAAACTCAAAAAGGAAACTCCCAAATCCAGAAGTAAAAATCGAAAACAGAAAGAACTAAACAGATTAATTATGAATTGCTTTTGTAATCGTACACGAAGCAGCAGTTAGCAAAAGAGATTCAGAAAAGATAAAAATAGTTAGTACCTTGAAAATCTGGAGCATTATATTCGGAGAGAAGAAGACACACGGATTGAAATGAGAAGACCTCACAAAAGAAGAAGGTCCCAAGGACGAGGAGCAGTATAAAGATGAAGAAAAAGGGGGAAAACAAAATCAAAATACACAGAAATCCAAAGAACAATGGAAAGAACAAAAAAAAAAAAGGGATCGCCGCTTCAATCGAATCTCCCGAACAGGCCCCCTTCTGAATCCTTGAGAATTACAATAGAAAAAAAAAAAGGCTTTAGAGAGAGAAACTGAAAGAGGGAAAGTGAGAGAAACAGAAAGAGAGAGGAATATATAGGATTTGACAGTCACGCTCCCACCAAAAAAAAAAAAAAAACCTCTAATTTCTTTTTTATAAATATAGATCCATCCTAATTGAAACTTCCACTTCCAGAAAAAAATGTTTAAAAGAATTGATAGTCACTACTCGAACATTAGACTCTCATGTGTCCGTGCTAAACTACTTACGACATATGTTCTAGATGGATGTTCGAGACAGGAAACGACATGGGTCAGTTCCTAATAGATGTGTCCGAGTAAGTCAAGATGGTCAATGCGTCTCGAAACAGGAGACGACATCACAATGCACGGGTCGTGTTGGGAAACGAGATGAGCATGAGATGCAACGTTATTGTGTGGCAACAATTGAACATACACGTACAGACAGCATGTGTGACTGAACAAGTTTGGATTTTGCACAAACGATGTTCTATTGGCGAAAGCAAACCTTGCCGACAATTCGACGAAGCCACAAAATTGGGTGAAAAATAAATATGGGTCTGAGTTCCCTTAAGACTCGGGATGTCGTCAAGACACATGGACTCTGTCGATGGGGATCAAGATGGCAAGATGAGATGCGACGTTGCATTAAGAGACCTTGCCCCGAGTAGAGCCAAGGTCGAGGCGAATGACTTGGCCTAGTGTAAAAGGCAAGTCGGATGTGTTGCAAATGATTGAAAATGCACGCGCAGGCGGTGTGTGTGGTTGAACAAACTTGGATTCCGCGATGTTCGATTGACGAAACAAACATCGCCTAAGGTCGGACAAAGCCACAAAGCCGAGGCGAAAAATATATATGGGGCTTAATTCACCTCAGGCTAGCCGTGAGCATGTCCAGATCACGGTAAAAAAATGTAGGATCGTGAGTGTATCAAGATCACCCGTCACACAGTCGACAAAGTATTTTTAATAATTTAAAACAAATTTTAATAATAAGAAAATTACAATTAAAATGGTAAATTAAAACCATTTGGACAATTTCATACAATATTTTATTTATTCAAAAAAAAAATAGTGAGATTTAGAACTCAAAAAGGGAAAATAAAAAGAAAAACGTATCCACGTGTTTATTTATTTATTTATTTATTTATTGCAGTTTGATTCGGGGGGGTTGGAGCTGCAATCCAGTGTGTTTCGCTCAGATGCAAATCTGGGTGTGTCCACGTGGAAATTAATATGGACGAGGGTATAATATTAAAATATCTGACAAAGCAGAACGTGGGGCCCACGGTAAAAAGAGTTTGGAAAGCACTTTAAAATGCTCCCATGAAATTTCCTTGGAATTTGTATTCTGAATTTCTGAATATATATATATATATATATATATATATATTTATTATTATTATTATTATTATTTAAATAATTTTAATTGGAAGGGAGGCGGATATTAATTATTCGATGGGACGTATCGAGTTATTGTCTTTTTATTTATTTATGATTATTATTATTATTTTGTCTAAATTTATATGAGCTATGGCTTGGTTGGTGCTTTACTTTTTCATCTTTAATCAATTATTATTATTTACTTTAAAATAAAAAATAATTTATATGTTATTATTATTATTATTCTTTTAAAATTTTCTTAATTTGACTAAAAAATTATGAAAATAAAATCATATTTCAAAAATTAACTAAAAACACACAAATTGTAATATCTTTTTCATTTTATTTTTTTTAGGATGTAAAAATTATCGTTAAAAAATATTATTTTATAATAATTTAAAAATATATTTAATTTTAAACTAATTAATTAATTTGTCTGACCAATTAAATCCATTAGGAAATAAACTAATGTTTTATCAATAATCATGTGGATTAGACGCTAATCATGTTTATCATCTACCCATGCGAAATTTCCTGGAAATTTGTTAACTTTAATATATATATATATATATATATATATATATTGGTTGTTGAAGATTCAATGTCTCGGGTCAACGGTTTCATTTTTATTAATTGATACATATTAGCATTAATTAACTTAAACATAGTTCAACTAATTTAGATAAACATTTGTTTTTCAGATTTAGTTGTATAATATTGTTATTTTTTAAAAATAATATTTATGACGATACATGTTATATAATAATTAAAATGTCATAAATTTCAAATATCAAATATTTACAAATTACGACACATTATTAATATCTGTTACAAATGTCATATACTTTTATGTCCATAACAATCTTAAAAGTCCGGTAAGGTAAGATAACTCTGTTTTTTGGTTGGTTGGTTGACCCGACAAAAAAATGTCAATCCAGGAACTAGCTATAAGTTTTTTATTTTTTTAAAAATTCAACTAAACGAAAAAAATCTAATTTAGGACGAAAAAAAAGTAATATACATTAATTAAAAAATTGTAAAAATGGAAGAAGAAAAAAAAAAAGACTTATCCAACCAATATCTTAAATTCATAATTATTTAATTATTCAAAGTTGTGAGAAAAAAAATAAAGAGAATAAAAATGAGAATAAATTAAATTATATATTCGTTCAAAGATAAATTATTCTGGAATCTTCTTGATGCAAAGCAAAAATTTAAAAATAAAAAAGCCAGAGAAAATCAGCAAAAAAAGAAAAAAAAAAAGAATCGGAATATAAATATGAGAAATTTAATTGCATCACGCCAAGCATTTTTCCTTTTTTTTTTTTTTTTTTTTTTTTTTTTTAACATTA
>NW_019268541.1:1205630-1227381 GCF_002738365.1 Cucurbita moschata
TTTTTTTTTTTTTTTCTTTTTTGTTTTAACATTATATATATTATTATTATTATTCGTTTTTTTGACTTATCCATTGGAGTTTTGGAGTGAATTTTCGTAAATGCCCTTGATTTTACTTAGATAAATCTTCACGTCGTATTAATCATAAAATTTAAACTTTATCCATATAAATCATACGTAAATAATTGGCATAATTAACAGTTTATATATATATATATATATATATATATATATATATATATAATATTGGTATAGTTTATAGATTTAGTTTTAATGAGTATTTCTTAAAAAAATAAAATTTGTTAATAAATTAAATTACAATTTCAATTCTTCAAATTTTGAGATTTGTTTATTTAATTTTTAAATTAAAAAAAAATCTTTAATATTTCAATTTGGTGTGTAATAAATTCATAATGAATTAAACAATTTTTAAAATTCTATTTATATAAATTTAAAATTCATAAGAATAATGCATGAAATTATTAGTTAATAAATAATAATTAATGAGATTAATTTTTTATTTAACTATTGAGTTTGTTGAGATAAAATGTATTAATTTATACATTAAATGTTAAAACAAAGAGTCAATTAACATAATATTAACGAGTTTCCATGATAATGATACATTGATTAATTAATTTATTTATTTAATGAACGAAGTTATATAAATTTTAATTGTGTAAAGAGTAGTTTTAATTCTTAAATCAATATTTATATAATTTTAAATAAGTTAAATCATAATTAAAAAATGATTTGATTGTGTACTTTTTATTTTGTATTAATTTTTTTAAAACAAATAAAACTTAGATAAATACTTAATAAAAGAGGCCAATCATAAAGACACCTTGGAGATTAGTTCAAATAATTCCATGCCAATTTCTCAACCCGAACCCTATTTCTTATTCTTTCGATTTCACAAACATTAGAAATATAATTTAAAGGACGATTCTCAAATGCATCTCACGAGATTGATATGAGTACTTTAATTTACGAGTTAACATTACAACTCTCCATAGAATTATCAATTTTACATTGACCATTGGTGTAGTTATTACTACTTTTGATGTTACCACAGTAATTTTTTTTAGGGTAATCAAGATTACGTTTAATAACGACGTTTAATGTCTTTAAGTTTTAATCAATTATAAAGTCAACACGACCACTTTTGTCAACCAATTGAAAAATCAATAGAAGCGTACAAAAAGAAACTTATTAGAGCATTACAAATGCAATATTTTTTTTTAAGTTTAAGATTAAAATTGATATAACCCGACACATTTAAGAGTCTATTTTTTTTTCTCGGAGAATAATAAGCTAATTTTATGCCTAATTAATATTGGAGAAATAAATGTAATTGACCTTTGGGTTTCCAAAGAGGCAGAAATGAAAATTAATTTCTCTCGTATTTTTTGGGTTTATGTAAAAATACAAATATAAATTTTATTAATTTAAAAAGTGGGAGAAAATAGTTAATATAATTTTTTTTATTCATCCAGATTAGAAATTCAAATATTTTTAGCTTCATGATTAAATTAAAAAATAAAAATAAAAAATCCTATATGAAAGGTAAATTTCAAACTATTTTAATAATTACTCTGATTATTTTATTAAAAAAAGTGTACAAATTTCAATATCTTGCCCGACACGCATAACCGACCCAACAGCGGGCCCAGCCCAACAGAAATAACGGCCCAATATTTTAATCACAAAGGTGGGCCTTTAACATCTTGGTCCTCACGCAAGAACAAATTGTCAACAATTCTCATAATTTTTTTAAAATTTTTTTATGACAAACTTTAGCTCTTGAAGATAAGAAGTTTGACCAGCTGGAAATATAAAGTCCTACAGAAATGATGGAACAACAACAAAATCCTGTATGAGATCAAGGCCTTTTTTTGTCTGTAAAAGCACAAAAATGGAGTACTTTGTGTTCTATTCATTGGCACTTTGCTTGGTTGTTTTTGGAGTGGCAAAAGCTTTCTACTCCATTTGGTGGAGACCCAAATTGGTGGAGAGACAGTTGAAAAGACAAGGAGTTAGGGGCAGTTCCTACAAGCCTTTGGTTGGTGATGCCAAAGAGTATGTGAGCATGATCACTGAAGCGTGGTCGACTCCCATGAATCTAGACCATCAGATCATTCAACGTGTCGATCCGTTCACTGCAGTGTATGCTAAAAAATATGGTATGTTGTACTGTGTCGTGTCGTGTCTAGTATTAGAATGAATCTGTCGATCCATTCAGGTCCATGTATACTAAAAAGTATGGTATGTTGTAATGTGTCGTGTCGTGTATTAGAATGAATCTGTCGATCCATTCACGTCAGTGTATGCTAGAAAGTATGGTATGTTGTGTCGTGTCGTGTCTAGTATTAGAATGAATCTGTGGATCTGTTCACGACAGTGTATGCTAAAAAGTATGGTATGTTGTACCGAGTTGTGTCGTGTCTAGTATTGAATGAATCTATCGATCCATTCACATCAGTGTATGCTAAAAAATATGGTATGTTGTACCATGTCATGGTGTGCTATGTCTAGTATTAGAATGAATCTATCGATCCATTCATGTCAGTGTATGCTAAAATATATGGTATGTTGTACCGTGTCGTGTTGTGTCTAGTATTAGAATGGATCTTAATTCTTCTGTCATTTATGTGTAGGAAAGTTATCGATGTGCTGGTTTGGGACAAGTCCGAGATTGATGGTGAAGGCCCCCGAGATGATGAAAGAAGTACTATCAAACAAGGAGGGTAGCTTTGAGAAGCCACCGATGAACCCACTTATTCTGAAGCTGACCAAGGGATTAACTACTCTTAAAGGGGAGGAATGGGCTAAACACAGGAGGATTATCAATCCTGCTTTTCATCTGGAAAGGCTCAAGGTACATACACAGTTTAAGAATTCCTTGGCTAAGTTGTAAACTAGAGTGGTGGAAGTTAAGAACATAATGATAATGTTTGGTTGATGAAGGGAATGATGCCAGCCTTCACCATAAGCTGTAGCAACATGATAGAGCGCTGGAAGGAGATGGCTGGAAATCAAGAGAGTGTTGAAGTGGATGTGTGGCCTGAAATTCAGAGACTAACGGCAGATGTTATATCCAGGGCAGCCTTTGGCTCCAACTTTGAAGAAGGGAAGAAACTTTTTGAACTTCTCAAACAACTCACTCTTTTTACTGTTGAAGCCATGCAGACCTTGTATCTTCCTGGTTTCAGGTTAAATTTTGCTTCCCCTTACCACCTATAATTTTCCTGTCCTTCGAATATCTGGGGTGAGAATGATCAGTAAATGAACATAATTGTGAGTGCTTACAAGTTTGTTTGGTAATCCATGGATAGTGTATCTCTTAGCATCCAAACATTCTGGAGATAGATGGAGGTAGGAATTTATTGAACGAGCTCTATTCTTGGCTATATGTCAGGAGTCCATGGATGAGAAGGACTAGGAAAACCTTGAACATGAATCCTTCCGTGATCAATATGGTCCCGAATACACGTCTTGAGAATATTTACTATTTTGTTGAAGCTCAATCTCTTCCCAAACAAACTATATTGCCAAGAGAAACCAAAAACCATAATGGAATAGAAGTTGTCCCAGAAGATAAGAAAAGTAGTGTTCAGTCCCACCCAAGTTTTATAACAACAAAAAAATCTGAAGCTAAAATTGTTGTGAAATCCAACCTTCATGATTGAATTGTGGCTTTGTGTATATGCAGATTTATTCCAACAGCTAAAAACAGGAGGAGAGAGAAGCTGAACAAGGAGATCAAGACCATAATAGAGAGTATAATTCTAAGAAAAGAAAATTCCATGAGCAACCAGGAAGACAATGTTGATGACTTGTTATGCATGCTCTTGCAGTCGAGGAAGAAAGAAAATCAACAAGAAGGTGATGGACTGACAACTGATGAAGTGATGGAGGAGTGCAAGCAGTTCTACCTTGCAGGGCAGGAAACAACATCAAGCTTGATTACATGGACAGTCATTGTTTTGGCCATGCACTCAGAATGGCAAGAAAAAGCTAGGCAGGAAGTCTTGCAAATTTGTGGGAAGAATGAACCAACTTTTCAAAATTTAAACCACTTAAAGATTGTGAGTTTTCATTACACACTTAGCAATCTTCATCTATTGGTACAAGTTTTCTATAATTTTACAAAAATCTAACAGATAAAAAAGGTTTTGATTCAATAAACAATACTCTGCAGGTTACCATGATACTTAATGAAGTCCTGAGGTTATACCCACCAGTTATTGCTCAATATCAACATACTTATGCAGAAACAAAGATAGGTGAAGTCTTAATACCTGCCGGGGTTGATGTTACCTTAGCTACGCTGCTTATTCACCATGACCCCGAGTACTGGGGAGACGATGCAGAAGAGTTCAAACCTGAGAGATTCTCCGCAGGAGTTTCGAAGGCAAGCAAAGATCAGTTGGCCTTCTTTCCCTTTGGCTGGGGACCTAGGACCTGTGTTGGACAAAATTTTGCTATGTTAGAAGCTAAGATCGCATTGGCTATGATTCTACAGAATTTCTCTTTTGAGCTCTCACCTTCTTACGCACATGCTCCTCATACTGTCATGACTCTTCAACCACAGCATGGAGCCCAGCTGAAAGTTCACCAACTATAGGCTGCATACAAATGAAGTACTACATTCGAGTGATGAATGTTTTGAAATTTCATAAGCATAAGTAACTCAGCATATTACTTAGCCTAATGTTTGATAAAATCGCACCTATGTGACTATGTCAACCTAGAAAAATAAGAATGTAACCTATATTGGCAATGGATGCTTGCTAAGGTAATGATGATGTATGACGTTCATGTTATAGTGTTAAGATGCATTAAGAAATGAGAACCAACAAGATATTTAAGTAGAATGAGATTTATTGTTCTTGTCAAAATTGTAATTAATACATTCGATCTACTTGATCGTATGAAAATTGTTCGTAATTAAAAATCTAGGCACCCGGGACTAAACAAGAGAGAAAATAGTCACTCTTCTGCTTTTCACGAACCAGTGCATTTTTTTCTGCTGGTATCGTTTGATGTTATATCCACTTGGAGCTTTGATGAAGAATATCACTCTCGTCAATATCTCTACATTGATGTCTAGGGAAAAACCCCGCCTTCAGAGAAAATAATTATAAATCCTCTATGTTCTTTAACATTGACTCCACGTCTGGTGTTAAAATGGCACGCTTGCTAAGCTCCCCAATGAAGCAGCAATACTTTCCTTCCACATTGATAGCTGCAACATCTTGTGCAAAACCACATTGCATTCCAGAAGAAACCTGCCCGTATTTCAAAATTGGTGTGAGAAGGAACACAAAATCCCAAAAGATTTCATCTAAGAATAGCCCTTCAATCAATAAGAATTAAGAACTTCCTACAACAGAAGTAGCGAAGTACTTTCATCAAGTGAAGAATTTCAGAAAACTGAGGCAGAGAGTTCATGATTCTAATAAAAAATATTTCATCTCAAGAGATCATTCAAGTTGAAATGAGTAGATACAACAGACTTGGCATGCTCGTGTTTATGATTAAAAAATGTACTCACATCATATATAATATCACCAAGCTTTAACTTGACAGCACCGCTCCTATACACGAGCAATTTACCCATGGAGCCAGAAGGTAACTCATTCATAGAGCAGGTTTTCTGTCTAGGTTGTGATTCTGAGCTGTTGGCTGCTCCAATCCCTTCTACAGTAGAGGATTGCTTTATCACAGGCACCATAGGTGGTAATTGCAGAAAAAATATGTCTGTTTCTGGATTCTCCTCCTGCCAATCAACCATTAATTGTAAAAGTGGAAACAAAGAGACTCAAGATATGCCACCTACTGAATCCAGTGACTAACCAATAGACCAAGATCCACTGCTGGAGTTGTTGTTCTTTCATCATAGCTTAAGGTTTCTGAACCCTCTCCAAATTCTTCCTCGTTAAGAGAATCTACGAAGTAATGCATAAAACTTAGAGCAGATAGTTGATGCAGAAGACGCAGGGACAGTTTTCATGGATGCAGGTGTAGTTTTCACCATGAAAACTGTACTCCAGAAGTGATAAGTATGGAAACCACACACGTAGAAGATAAAGTGCATTTCAGAATAATCCCGTTGTCCACTGCAATACTTTCCTTCTAGTTTTTGTAAATAAGATGAAACTTACAAAGATACCTGGATTTCCTGAATATGGACTCCGCATAGGAAGAGTTACAGGATAATAACTGTAATAATCCTGGAGAAAAATGAAAGTTGAAGTACTAAATTGACGTACTAATGGAGAAGACAGATACAGATACAAATGAGAATCGCAAAAGAAAAATAATTGATGATTTGTATGTTTGTACGTTTTACTGACCCATGGTTCTACATACTCCTTACTCGTAGTAGACGGAAGTGATCCATCTGCATAATCACCTTTTCAGTTTAGTGCATTGAAAGCCTCTCACGTGCAGTAAATCAAGAAAGTACATTTTGACTAGCGTAGATTTTAGTAATTTAGTAGCCAACCTTCATTTCCGAGTCTATTTCCAGCTTTTGAAATACCAAATGATCTTATGGTGCTTGATGTACCTCCAGAACCAAATGCAACTTGTGTAGGTGCCGCTGCATATTAATATAACAAAATGCCAATGAAACCGAGACGTGTTAAAAGAACTAAAAATCTTTAAACATAGTACTAGTAAATTTCAATTGGATGTAGGGTTCATTAACAGACAGAAGTTCACCACATTTCCCCTGAGGTAGAAGAGTTGGAACAAGCTGCATGATGCATAATTGATATGTCAAATCATATTATCAGAACTCCACAGATCATTCTACAACTTATACGCTCGTGATATGTTTAATTAACTTAATATGGGGTCTCTTTTGGCTTCGCAAATGGTAGAAATTTCAAATATAGAACTGCTTTGCTCCACGCACATGGTTCTAATGTCAAGAAAAGTAAAGCATATTACCATTTTTCACAACCTCAAAGTGTTTCTAAGACATTCGTGTTAGGAAGAAATATCCTATTTAAAATTGCCCAAGATATTCAAATCTTTAGACATAATTTCAATCACGCATGTACAAATAGATAAACACATAGGTACATATAAATATATCTATCTATCTAATCTAGATAGATACTAGTAACAAATTCGTATATCATGACTAATAGATGAAAAACGAAATAATTTTTTTATTGATAGCCAACTACAATCCTCGAGGGATTAAAAGAAGAATACTCAAGAACTAGCACTATATGAATAACCTTTCAGATCCAATCTAAAACAATATAAAGATTAATAGATTAAAATTTAAAATTATGTACTAAATAATGAAAGCTCAAAACCAGAACAAAAATTAACCATGAACAATGACTAGTTTATGGAACGCACCTTTTTTCCCAATTCTTTGCCTTGCCCTTAGGGTGGTTTCCTGCAATAAGACATCAAGAAATTAAAGTGATAAACAGAGAGCAAGGATGTATAACAACTAGATATTCTAAACGCTCAAGAATGCAGGCAACAGAAAATAAATGAAAGCAGGCATACATTAAAGCGTTTAAGTAAATCCCTGGCTTGAGCAGCATCAGCGTCCTCTGCTATTTCTCTACATAAAACAAACATACATTTTGACTGCAGCAGAAATTTGGAATAATTAGGGATGATACTATAATTGAAAGCGGTGTGCTTACTCTTTGACTTCAGGTTTTGGTATACGACGAGGAGGTGCTTTTGGCGCAAATTTCATCTGCAGCAGACCATTTCATCAGTTCAAAATAAAAATTTAAAACTCTTCAAACAGAAATATAGATGGGAAAGCCAGAACAAACCTTCCTTTGACCAGCTGTACTGTTTTTGAGCAGATCATTCTCCATGGCTATTAGTAGTCAAATCTTCGTCCAAAACTGAAAAGAAAAAATAATGATCACTTACAATTAGTTGTCAAATTCCCAAGTCTTATCACGTCTTTATCTTAAAATGGCTTTGTCGACCTAATTAAATTGCACAGTGAATGCAACTAGGATAACACTATAATTAGAACAATATCGTCCACGAGGAAGAATGAAGGATATTGTTTCCATTCTCAAATGCCACTTGAAATTCGATCCATAAACTTCACTACTTCAGCCGTGAACTCTTATGTGGACGAAGTTTTCATTTAGGGATCATTTCGCTTCAATCAGAAGCTTCGAGCATGCTAGGAAAAAACACTACACGACAATATTTTTGAGCTAGAATATTAAAATTCACTTCATTAAAGCAACGAGAACAATAGCCAGGCAGAAAAGGCCATCCACAAAATCTGCTACTGGCAACTGCAATAAGTCCATAATCTTTTCTTAAATCAGTACTTGGGATGTTGAACCAAAAACCGTAGTCTAGTTATATACACATCGATCGATTTGGATCAAACAACGAACACTCTCATAATCTAGGATGCCGACATGCTTCAGACGAATCAACAAGAGTTAAACAGTATCCCATTCTAACTACAGAAGAAGATACTCCACCGGATCAAAAACTGTCAACTTATCTTAGCCATATTATCTTGGACGGATCAAATGCTAATTGGTGAATACGAATATAAACAAATCACGAATAAGAGGCCAGATTCATGGAAAACACAATTTGCACGCATGATTGAGCAACGCAATCGTTATGCATGGAACAAATGCATTCCCGACAAGCACACAAGTAATGAGTGAGAGAGATATTGAATCAGTCATTGAACTTCAACGATCAAATGCAAATCCAATACAAAAGAGAAAGCAAAAGCAATTATTCATAGCGTGAGTTGACGCGAATATTCAGGCAGAGATACAGGGAAGCGAGAAGAACGGAGAAAAAAATGGCGGCAGAAGCTTTCACCTGTTCCGAGAGTGAAAGAGACGCACCACGGCTGCAGCTTAACGTGACGGAGGTGGCCGCTTAGGACATAATAACTTATATGCCTTGGTGTTAAGAAACCTAGACAAAAATTAATTTTTATTTTCTAGTATTTGAATAATATTCAAACTTTATTATTTCCTTTTATAAAAATATTATTATAACGACCCAAATCCACAGCTAGTAGATATTGTCCTTTTTGGACTTTCTTTCTTGGGCTTCCCCTCAAGGCTTTTCTTTGGACTTTCCCTTTCGAGCTTCCTCTCAAAGCTTTAAAACGCGTCTACTAGGGAAGCTTTCGACACCCTTATAAATAATGGTTTGTTCTCTCCTCCCCAACCAATGTGGGACATCACAATCCACCCCCTTTCGGGACCCAGCATCCTTACTAGCACACCGCCTCGTGCCTACCCCCTCGGAGAACAGCGAGAAGGCTGGCACATCGTCCGATATCTGGCTCTAATACCATTTGTAACGACCCAGAGCCACCGCCAGCAAATATTGTCCTCTTTAGACTTTCCCTTTTGGGCTTCCCCTCAAGGCTTTAAAACATGTCTATTAGAGTATTAGAGAAAGGTTTCCACGCGCTTATAAATGGTGGTTTGTTCTCCCCGTGTGGGACATCACAATTATTAAGACATAAATATTCCACTAAAAAAAATTATAGATTTTGATCTTAAATTTAAAAAATAATTATTTACTTTGTTAAAACACAAATAAAATAGAAGCAATGTCATTTTCGGTTTACCAAAAGAATCGTATGATGAATCTGACATAACGTGCTATAGTTTTTTGTCTGCAAATATAAGAGATAAATGTCTTAATCCACGTTATAGCATTCTCGGTTTTTTTTTTTTTTTTTTTCTGTACTCTTTTTGTAGACATTGTTACGGTAACACTAAGTAAAGAAGAGGTACATAAATTAACCGATTTCACATTCGAATAATTTTATGTTGCTATAGTATTTTAAAAATAAATAACGAAATAGAAGTCATACCAAAAAATAAAAAATTAGAAAGGTAATTTCACAAATATATATTTTATCTCGTGCACTTTATTGGGTCATTTTTCTTTGACGTGATAAATATTTAAATTCAAAATAAATAAATAAAAAGTAGAATTTGACGTCGACTCCAACCTTGGTCCAATTTAGTTCTCAAGATAACTACATAGATTTACATAAACATACATTCATTATGTTTTTTTATCACAAAAGTCCTCGAGTCCTCGCATCTAATTCAACACGTTAAAATAAATAAAAATTACAATTTTAAATGAAGCAGAATAATTGTCGGTTTATTCCGACACTAAAACGTAATTGTCAACAGTGCATGAAAAACAAACATTTATCTATACACGAGTATAAGTGCAAAATATAATAGCATACATACACAACACATATTAAATGCAAACGTTTAACATAAACAACGTTATTATAATATACTACGACAATATATTTGTGTATATATAACTAAAACATACACGACAAATGTGTTTTCATAACCTTCACATATCATATGTAATATAATTTTTATTTGATAATTTAATATAATATTTATAATGCTGGCCGCGTGAATATATAAAATTACCTATTTAGGTAAAATAGCAAAAATTTGATTCATATTTGATTGGACGATAGATTAGTGTGACGATTAATTTTCCCATTTTAATAAAAATAAAAATCGTGGAAATAAATCTAATTAAAACGACCCAGAGATTAAATTAAATTAAAAAATGTTATAATTATTACAACATATTCCAATAAAATAATTAAAATGTAGTGTAATGATAAGCTACAAAAGAGAACCACATTTTTATAATTATTTTAATTTAATTATATTTAAATCAGTTTCTTACTTAAATAATCTTATTTTATTTATATAAAAAAAAAAAGAATTCGACAAGATAATATAACAATTCTTATTTTAATTATACCGCGAAATTAATATGAATTTGTTTTTTTTTTTTAATATTTAATTTTTATGAGCATAAAGGTGGCGCGGGTTTTAAATTAAAGGTGTGCCAGGGTGGAGCCTAGTCATTGACCCGCAGGATTTTAAATATTTAAAACCCGCGCCACGTCTTGTCCACTTTCCATTAGCGGTTTCTTGCCTTGTGCGTTTTCCAAATACTCCAAATAAAAAAATAAAATTAAAATATAAACATAGCCACGTGGAGAATCAACCGCCCAACTCACAAGCCACGTGCGAAAAAAGTAAGGGTTAAAAATATAATTTTAATTTATGCATTTTTCTTTAATCTTTACATAATATCTATTTTATTGTTTAAAACATTATTTAAAATATTTATATTTTATTGAAATTCAATTTATGTATAATTTGTATAAATTTAATCATTATTGAAAAATATTATTACAATTTAATAAAATTTCGTATACGTATAAAAATATTTAATTAAAAATTACATTTTAATCTTAATCTCACACTTTTTATTGGATATCAATTTTATTTATAAATTATAAAAATTAAATTATTGTATAACAAACATTATTATTATTAAATCGTGGTCCGTTTAAACTTATATTATATTAAATCGTTACAAATTAAAATAATATTTCTCTTTTTTTTTTTCTTTTTGTCTTAATTATTCACCGTCATTTAAAGTGTTAATTAAATATATATATATATCACATGTTCTTAGACCAACCATACAAAAAAAGTATATTCCAACTTTTAAGGCATTTATTCCCATCAACATATTTTTTTTCAAACGGCAAGACCATTTTTTTAATAATGAAAATTTCGAATTTTATTTATTACATTTTATCACCTTTTTTTTATAAACAAAATTCCACGTGTGTATATATATATATAATTCTATAAACAAATTGGGAGAGGTTAAAAATGTTTTTTTAGTAATTTATATTTTGTGGTGTTAAATTGACGTGACACGTGGATAATTTATATATTCAATTGATAAATAGATCGTAAGAGATTAATTGATATATTTTTTTATTGTACAATAAAAATTATGCAAATACGTGAAAATCTCGACATTTCTACTGCATGAACACGTTGTCTACTTGTTTCAAGTTGCTTGTAAGAATGAAAATTATTATTACCGACCAATATAAGTCATTTTAGCATGATTTATTCTCGCTTACGTACTTCTAATAAAAATTTATAGATAGTCACTTAAGATAAAACTATTTAACTTTGAAGTTCATAGGATTGAGCTACTGAATAAAAAAATGTAAACATTGACAAATATGAATCATTATAATTGTTATCACATTGTAAAATCTCCCAATAAAATGCGTGGTTCATAGATGAATCGAGACGAAAATTGGTAGGATGTAATGCTCGAATAAATGAGGGATATATGAATGAACCGATATCACATTCGAATGAGAATTATATTTAAGGACGTGATGGTTAAGAAATATTTTAAAAAATTAGTTATTATATATATATGTCAACCATATGTACTTTCATTTTCGGTAGCTCGATCATAAAAACTCTCATATAAGGCGGTAAAAATTAGAGGGCATTTAAGTAATTTTTACACCCCACATTATATATATATATCAATAATATGTACTTTCATTTTCGGTAGCTCGATCATAAAAACTCTCATATAAGGGGTAGGCATTTAGGTAATTTTGACACCTACACGTTTTCGAATTTGGTTTCTATTTACTAGATTTGGCGCATATTTCAAATCAGAATAATCCGAAAAAAAAAAAAAAAAAAAACACCAAAATACCGATGTGCCCTATGAACCAAAATTCAGCAGAGAGAACAGAGAGAAACAGAGACGCGAGTTTTTCCGGCGAGCAATTCTGGGCTTTTCTTCCCCTCCTCCGCTCGCCCTGCTTTGGCGTTTCCAAGGAAAACCATGGCCTGTGTGCACATACCGGTGCGGAACTCGGAGGAGGAGGTCAGGGTAGCTCTTGATCAACTCCCTAGGGACGCTTCCGAGATTCTCGATATGCTCAAGGCCGAGCAAGCTCCGTTGGATCTCTGGCTAATCATCGCGGTTCGTTTTACTCGCTAAACATGAAATGAGATATATCTTTATGCTAGATTTCAGCTCCATTCCCTTGCACATCTCGTGACGTTGAATCCTGTCGCAAGAATTGTTTTCTGTTCGGAATACCTAATTACGAATTTTTGTGTGTAATATGCGTAATGGGTGAAGTTGATGCAGTATTGTGCTTGTATATTACTAATAATTACCCATGGACGAGGCGGTGACCGAATTCTCTGTGCGTGCGTGCGTGTTTTTTTCTTCTTTTTGCGGAAATTTTAATGTAACTAGCTCTTTTTAAGCTGTTGATTAAGGGAGTGGAACCAAACTATCGTGTTTCTAACTTCAATTTTGGCCAGGGATGAAAAATTTGATTGATGAGTGCTTTATATTTACATTTGAGTAACTGTGCAAACTAGATTGACATAAGTTAGAACTTCACATACCTACTGTGCAAACTAGTTGGTGATTGTATAATAAAGAGCTTAGAGGAAATAAATTCAATCCATGGTGTCCACCTATTTAGGATTTAATGTCTTATAGGTATTTTTGGCACCCAAGTGTTGAAGGGTTAACGAGATATCCTGTGAGATTAGTCGAGATGTGTGCAAGGTTGTTGGAACACTTAGAGATATGCAAAAAATCTTGGTGACTGTGCAAGCTTGGAGATGAGCTTAGCTCTTGTTGGTACAGATGTGTATAAGTATTTCCTATTCGAACGTCCTTCCCAATATATTAGAGGGTTTACTAAAACTTCATGTCACTAGGTTTTTTATGACCACTTAAATCTTTTATACCTATTATGGGGCTATCAGTTTGTCCAGTCTCCTTGGTTCATTGGTTTTACCTTTGCTTTATATGGTATTATTGAGGAGTTGCTCCTGAGTTCACCTTTTTGGGCGGATGGAATTTCTTTGTGGCAAGCTAGTTTTTTTTTTTTTTTTGTTTTTGTTTTTGTTTGTTTGTTTGTTTGTTATTTTGTGAGAAGCTTGACTCAAGAGAAACGATGAGATTTTTGGAGAGGAGGAGAGGTCATGTGTTGAAGTTTAGGAGGTAGTGAGGTTTAATGTATCTCTGTGGGCATTTGTCCCTAGGTTTTTTTTTTTACTTTTTTTTTTTCTCGTAAATATGAACTTAGTTTGATTTATTGGATCGAAGTCCCCTTTTGTAGTTTCCTTTTGTACTTTCAGTTTGTTCATTCCACCAACTACCAATTTTAATGCTATATTTATTTAGTATGGGATTCTTTTTACCCGTTTAATATATTGAATTGCTGCGAATATCTTGCATTTCATATACATTTAATTTTAGTTTAAATATAGTTTCCATCATTTTCTTTACCTACGTCTTGTGCTGTCCCAATGATGATGGGCTATAATGAGAAAATTGCTACTTCAAGATCAATTATAACTTCCCTATCAAACTTAGAAGTTCATGCCTTTTATGAAAAACTATTCGTTTTGACCTTGCTATGATCTGAGTATATATTTCTTGAGGTTGCTTTTATCATGTATTACATTAGTGTCTGAGTTTCCATGTACCATTTCGTTGACACGTCCCAGCGGGAATACTTCAAGCAAGGAAAACTGGAACAATTCCGTCAAATTCTGGAGGAAGGGTCTAGTCCAGGTATTGGCTTCTTTTCAAATGTTGGAATTTAGGTTATTTTTATTTTTATTTTGCTAAATGTAATACCTTAATCAGTTGAATGCTACTTGATAGAATATTCAGGCTCATAGCCTACATAGTTTTCCAATCTTAACTCACCTTTTGTAATTTTGTTATTTTTGCAGATATTGATGAGTTCTATGCTAATGTTAGATATGAAAGAATCGCGATCTTAAATGCCTTGGGTGCTTACTACCACTATCTTGGAAAAATTGAGACAAAACAACGAGAAAAAGAAGAACATTTCACTTTGGCTACACAATATTACAACAAAGCGTCAAGAGTTGACATTCACGAGCCTTCAACTTGGGTTGGAAAAGGTTAACTTTTCTAGTAATTTTTTTTTTTGTTTTAAGCTTAATTTTATGCTATGACATTAAAATTAAACACAAATGATGATCTTTTGCTATCTATTTTAAACTGCTCACGAACATCCTTTGTTTATGTCTTTTCGATTAGTCTTTGAAGCATGCTTGGAACTAAAACACTTGAAATGTTCACAGGTCAGCTTTTATTGACCAAAGGGGAAGTTGAACAGGCATTTGCTGCATTCAAGATTGTTTTAGATGGAGATCGTGACAATGTTCCTGCCCTTCTAGGTCAAGTACGACCAAAATCTTTCACCTGACTCATTTGGTAACTCTAGATCATGGAAAAGAAGGTGCCATCTAGAAGATGATAACCTTTTTGGTCCCTTGATTATAAATTTATTCTTTAGTAGTACTTGATTTTGGAGTGGCTTTCTCCCAAAGATTATTTTATTTTATTTCAACGCTACTATTCTATACATTCTCTTGCAGATGGAATGCATCTGCTCATCGATTTTATCTGACATTTGGAAATAGTTGAATGTTAATTGCAGTTGGAATGCATCTTGTTTGATACTTATCTTTTTAAAAAGTCAATTGCCTAGGAGTGCTGTACTAGTTCTTATGCACTATTTCAAAGTTCTCATTGAATTGATTTATTTCTCTCTGATGTACCTGATGGGTTATGTGCCTTTCCCTGGTCTCATCAATGTGACGTAGAATTATTGTTGTTGCTTGATATTTGACTTTGCCGGTAACTTGATTGAGGTCTGATCCAATTCTTACAATAAGACTGAAGGAGTATGTGTTGGTTGATCTATTCTGCTCCCCTTAACATCTTCGGCATATATGCAGGCATGTGTTGAATTCAACCGTGGACATTATTCTGAATCATTAGAGCTGTATAAGGTTAGTTGGCTTTACATGTCTGCGCAATAAGTGATTTTTTAATCCGCTTTGTAATCTTTTATGCTCAGTGGGGGCCAACTTGCTCTCTTCCACGATTACTTAAGTTCATTGAAAGATACAATTATCTCAAGCCAATTTGATGACGCCTTTGGTCTTGTAACATGAATTTGCAAACAGAGGGCCTTGCAAGTGTATCCTGATTGCCCTGCTGCTGTAAGACTTGGCATAGGCCTCTGCTGCTACAAATTGAAACAATATGGAAAGGCTCAGCGAGCATTTGAGAGAGTTTTGCAGGCTAGTGTTATTAGTTTTTTCAGTCATTCATTAAACTCATGCGAACTTACCAACTTGAAGTTGATGTTGGCTTAATATTTCTTAATTTATACTTGCAGTTGGATCCAAAAAATGTTGAGGCTCTTGTTGCTCTAGCAATCATTGATATGAACACAAATGAAGGTAGGTTTCATTATGGGTTCCTTTCCTTCGCATGGAAGTTATTTTTTCTCGGTCATATTTTTCCATACATTCGAGTAATTCAATTGCGGTGTATATCCACCATGGCAGCTAGTCGAATTAGAAACGGGATGGAAAAGATGCAGAAGGCATTTGAAATATACCCTTCTTGTGCAATGGCTCCGAATTACTTGGCAAATCACTTTTTCTTTACTGGTCAACGCTTTTTGGTGGAGCAATTGACTGAAACTGCATTTGCCATTGCTGACCATGGACCCACTAAGTCTCATTCTTTTTATAATCTAGCTCGGTCTTACCATAGCAAGGTATGATAGCCATCTTGATCTCATAACGTTAAGAAGTGGAGGAGAAGACTTACTGAACCGATGGTAGAATGTCTGTAGGGAGACTATGAGAAACCTGGCTTGTACTACATGGCATCCGCAAAGGAAGCTAATAAACCCCGTGAGTTTGTATTTCCTTGTCATGGTAAGTTCGTTTCCTTCTTTCCCCTTCCTAGCATGAATATTGACTATTGGGGGTCTCATACGTATTTATAATTAGGGTTCAAATGGCATGAGAATGGTTTGATAAAAGGGAGTTTTATTCAAGTGATGACAGCCTCAACAATTTGCCTAATTCTGTTTATTGGTCAATTTGCCAATTCTGTTTATTGATGTTCCCATGGTGCTTTGTGGTTAATTTCTACATTTCTGGTTGTTTATTTGGTTCAGGTTTGGGTCAGGTTCAACTGAAGATGGGAGATCTTGGAAGTGCATTATCAAACATGGAGAAGGTTTTGAAGGTTTATCCCAACAATTGTGGGACATTGAAAGTGAGTGAGTTGAAGCTAAAAGATATTTAGATTCGTGTTTCAGTTACTTGTATGCCCTAGATTTTTGTATTCCTAGCCTTCATTTTTTTTTTGTCTCATTAGTTGTTACTGGTTTTGATATAGGTACTTGGTCATATTTATGTTCAGCTTGGTCGGTCTGAGAAGGCCCAGGAGGCTTTAAGGAAAGCTACAAAAATTGATCCACGTGATGCACAGGTAGACCTCAAGTTGGGGGAGTTGGGAGGCTTTATAATGTCTTGATGTTGCAAGTTGCCATCTCCAAGTCTTAATGTTTGATGTCTTTATTTGACACCCGATCATTGATCATGCCTGGATACTAAAGCATAATATATCATTATTAATTTGCATAGCTGCAAAACTTAAGATGCTAATTGTTCCCTCAACACTTACCTTTAGCGCTTTGGCACTGACAGATCATTTCTTTCATAAGCTTCTGTGGAGTTTTCGTGGTTGATCGTATTATTTTACTCTAATGATCATGAGAATACTTCTTTTCTTTGTAAGCGCTAGCAAGAATTGCCTTTGTAACTATAATCTATCAGCAGAAAAATGGTGGCAACAAAACAATTGGCTCCAAGTGACATTAGGCCTGGTGCACGTTCAAGATTAAAATTTGAACTTCCTAAAGATTTTATTTTGTTCGTTATACTTCTATACTTTTTTTAAACTTCGGGGGGTGTAAGGCTGTATGTCGCATCACACCACACCCATCTATTCTTCTGTTCCTTCACCCAAATTGGAACTGGAATATTGTGTATTCTTGATTTTAGTTTTATGATTAAATCAGAGAGAATCCAATTGTGCTAGAACGTTCAGCTAGCCATTCCATTTTTCCTTAAGACGACGTTCTTGCACATTTCTACATTTTTTCTACTTTTTTATTGGAGGCTTTCCTACAAATGTCCAGATTTTCTGTTTTTTTGTCAAAGCAAGTACTATTATGTCATTGTTATTGCCACATATATGAACATGCTACCGTTTAGTTTTCACTACATGTAATATAACGTAGAATTAAATTGCATTGCAGTCCTTTTTAGACCTGGGAGAATTGTTGATTTCAACCGATGAAGATGCTGCTTTGGATGCCTTCAAAACTGTAGGGACTTTTTTATTTATTTTTTTATTTTTATAATTTAAATTTTATTTTATTTGCAATCAGATTTTCTATATGATCGGTATTTACTTCCTAACTTTTTATTTATTACTGCTCTAATCTAATAATTTCTTTTGGTGTTGAGTGTTACAACAGGCTAGCATTCTCTTAAGAAAGGGAGGTCAAGAGGTACCTACTGAAGTGCTCAACAATCTTGGGGTTCTTCACTTTGAAAGAGAAGAGTTTGAGGTTTGTTTGGTTTGATGTTGGTTATAATTGATTCCACAGAAAATTATTCTGTCAAAAGTTATTAAATGCTTCCTCTTCAAGATACTTTCTTACTTCCTATTCTTGTTAGCTTGCTGAGAGAAATTTCAAGGAGGCTTTAGGTGATGGAATTTGGCTAGATTTTTTTGACGGTAAATTGAGATGCACTGCTATTGAAGCAAGTGCGTCTGTTCTTCAATACAAGGACATGGAACTCTTTTATCAACTGGAGAGGGAAGGTCGTTCAATTGTACTGCCATGGAAGAAAGTCACAAGTCTGTTTAACCTGGCTCGATTATTTGAGCAATTGCATAACATTGAAGTTGCAAGTGCACTCTACCGCTTGATTTTATTTAAGGTATGTATTAGTAGCTCTTTGGGGTTCATTATTGCACTTTGCTTTTAACACCTCTTTTATTTGTTACAGTATCCAGACTTTATCGATGCTTACCTGAGGCTTGCATCCATTGCAAAAGCTAGAAATTATGTTCAATTAAGCATTGAATTGGTCCGTTAACTCTTCTGGCACATCTGCTTCTATATTTCTGTCTGGAAATTAATCTTGTATAGTCAATAATGTGTCCCTTCCGTAGGTTAATGATGCTTTGAAGGTAGATGACAAGTGCTCAAATGCCTTATCTATGCTAGCTGAGCTTGAGCTAAAAAATGATGACTGTGTTAGCACAAAAGAAACTTTACAGGCTGCAGGTGAAGCAACCAATGGAAAGGATTCGTCTGCGACTCTTTCTCCGGTGGGCTACTTTTTATTGTGCACATTCATTTTAGTTCATTTTAAATATCACTGTCCTGATGCTAAAAATTGTTTTACTTACGTAAATTTCCAATGTGCCGTCTTTCTGGAAATCATATTTGCTTCACACCTTGTATTGGTTATATAAAAGCATCTAGCATGTAGATGGTGTTTTCAAATTACTTCAAATTTCTTGTTTATGTTGGTTTAATTTAATTTCAGAGCTCATGGTCGGATAAGTTGCTGTCAAAAGTTGATTCAAAGAAGATTGGTGGTCGTGCGGGTGGTGAGAAGTTGTTGAATGAGATAGAAACCATAAGCAACGCTCTTTATCTGACCAAAAATCCGTTGAGGAATTCTAGTTCTGGTGCTAATGCTCGGCAAAGATCTATTGGGAAAACCAATTTGCCTGATCCCAAATCGCAGCCAAAAAGCGGCAATGAAGATCCAACACGTAAGGATAAGAAATCTATCTGGAGTTGGAAGACTTTGAAGGCGTTCTCCCATGTTCGAAACCGCAAGTTTAATTGTTGTTTCTCTCTCCTAGTTCAATCAATCAAGGGGTTACCTTCGGACCTGGATGATTTTAGTCTAAGTGTGTTCTGGAAGAGGCGGGATGGCTTATTGGTAACTCGCCCTAAGAAGGTCGTCCAGGGCAAGGTAGAATTTGAAGAGGAGTTGTACTGCACTTGTACAGTACATGGTAGGGGGAATGGACCCCATCATTCTGCAAAGTACGAGGCCAAACATTCTTTACTCTATGCTTCTGTATATGGTGCTTCTGAGGTTGATTTGGGGAAACATCGGGTTGACTTAACAAGGTTTCTTCCCCTTACATTGGAGGAGTTAGAAGAAGAAAAGAGCTCTGGTAAGTGGGCTACCATTTTTAAATTATCTGGTAAGGCTAAAGGGGCCACAATGAATGTCAGTTTTGGATACACAGTGGTGGGTGATAATTTAACTGCCTCTGGAAATCATATTGGCGATTCCTTAAAGTCGAAGCAGAATAAATATGGTATTGGGAAATCCGAGATGGTGTTCGGTGAATCTGGTGGAAGAAGCAGAATCCAGAATACCAAGAGTTCTCCTGGAAAGACGTATAATGATTCTCTTGTTTCATCCCGACCAGAAGATGATATAAAGGATCTTCATGAGGTTTTACCAGTACCGCAGTTAGAACTTGCCAAGTCGGTAGATGTATTATACAAAAAATTTGATGATGGTGAATTTGATGCTTCAGCGGACAGCAACCCCAAGCTGGATGTGTGCACTGAATATTCTCATCTAATGAAATCTGAGGATGAAAATACCGATGTTGATTGTGGAACTGAGTTTTCATTTGTAGAACAAGGGATTGAATTGTCATCCATGGAACAGGGGGAGAAAATTGATGCACAGATTGAAGTGTTAGCAGAGGAACAGGTGGAGAAAATTAATGTAAAAGTTGTCGATTCCTCTTCAGTTGGACGCCCTGAAATAGACAATGAATCATTGATGGTTCATGACGAGGGTAGCAGGGTTGACCAACAGAAGGAGAAGCATGATAACTACACCGAGGAGCTTGTTGCGTGTAATAGTTCTTCAAATGATTATGATATTTATACCAAAGAATCGATCCTGAAGGAGTTGGAGTCAGCTTTAAGTTGCGTGTCTGAACTGGAGACAGTAGCATTGGAGTCTCCTGAAGAAGAGCATAACTCAGAGTTCATGTCAAGTGATGAACCAACTGGAGAGTGTCTACCCCTTGATTTCGACGAAGAGTTTTTGGAAGACGAATGTTTGGAAAGTGATTTCTTACGTATGTTGGGTATTGAGCAAAGTCCATTTGGCTCGAGTTCTGATAACGAGCCAGAGTCTCCAAGAGAGCAGCTGTTACGACAATTCGAGGATGAAGCCGCAGCCGGTGGTTATTCCTTGTTCGATTTTGATATTGAAGATGATAATTATCCAGCATGTGGTTATAATTTTAATGGAAGTTCTGATACATCTTTTGATCTTCCGTCAATTGGCAATGCTAATGAAGCCATCGACTTCACAGAAGATGCAGCAGTATGGAGTAAGACGAAGGCAAAGATGTTGGAAGATTTGGAAACTGAGGCTTTGATGCACAAATGGGGATTGAATGAGGAAGTCTTTCAGCAGTCTCCATCCAGCAGCTCTCATGGGTTTGGAAGTCCATCTGATTTTCCTTGTGAAGACCCGTTCGACCTACCTCCTCTCGGAGAAGGATTGGGTCCATTTATCCAGACAAAGAATGGAGGTTTTTTGCGAACTATGAATCCTGCAATTTTCCAGAATGCTAAGAGCGGTGGGAACCTGATTATGCAAGTTTCTTCTCCGGTGGTAGTGCCTGCAGAAATGGGTTCTGGGATAATGGAAATACTACAGCGTCTGGCCTCGGTTGGAATCGAAAAGCTTTCTATGCAAGCAAATAAGTTAATGCCATTGGAAGATATAACTGGGAAAACAATGCAACAGGTAGCATGGGAAGCTTGTCCCGCTTTGGAGGGTTCTAACAGGTTTGTGGTCTCATTTTCAATGACTTGCCCCCCCCCCCCCCCCCCCCCCCCCCCCCCCCC
>NW_019268541.1:1227791-1232031 GCF_002738365.1 Cucurbita moschata
CCCCCCCCCCCCCCCCCCCCCTCTTTCGGGAGATTCTTTCTTATCTTATCTTGTTTTTGCTGTATGTTATCTCTGCATTGGAACAGGCAATGTATGCCGCAGAGCAAACCAGTTTTTGAGCAAGATTCAGATGGTAGAAGAAAAGGTTCCATGGGTAGTTCATCCCGTTCTAGGCACGAGAAGTACAGTCCAAACTCTATGCATGGTGAGTCAGAGTCGGAATATGTATCCTTAGAAGATGTTGCTCCACTAGCCTTGGACAAGATTGAAGCTCTTTCACTTGAAGGGCTGAGGATACAGTCAGGAATGTCAGAGGACGAGGCACCTTCAAACATCAGTGCACAACCGATAGGAGAATTTTCAGCTCTCCGTGGCAAGGGAATCGACATTAGTGGATCGCTTGGACTGGAGGGAACTGCTGGATTGCAGTTGTTGGACATAAAAGACAATGGTGATGATGTTGATGGATTAATGGGTCTCTCTCTCTCTCTTGATGAATGGATGAGACTGGATTCTGGTGAACTTGATGATGAAGAAATCATCAGTGAACATACTTCTA
The DNA here is from genome assembly GCF_002738365.1 of Cucurbita moschata. Taxonomy (NCBI): domain Eukaryota; kingdom Viridiplantae; phylum Streptophyta; class Magnoliopsida; order Cucurbitales; family Cucurbitaceae; genus Cucurbita; species Cucurbita moschata. The sequence goes on from NW_019268541.1 coordinate 1,228,351, forward strand.
AAATACTCGCTGCTCATCACGCAAATTCGTTGGACTTCATTCGTGGTGGCACGAAAGGAGACAGAAGGCGAGGAAAGAGTTCGAGCAGAAAGTGTGGTTTACTAGGCAACAACTTCACCGTGGCACTGATGGTGCAACTCCGGGATCCATCGAGAAACTACGAACCAGTTGGTGCTCCAATGCTTTCTCTTATCCAAGTGGAGAGAGTGTTCATCCCACCAAAACCAAAGATATACAGCACAGTTTCGGAGATACGAATCAACTACGACGAGGACAATCTCGAGTCGGTTACAAGAGTAGAGAAAAAGGAAGAAGAACAAGAGGGGAAAGACATTCCTCAGTTCAGAATCACAGAAGTTCACGTAGTAGGTATCAAAAGTGAGCCGAATAAGAAACTATGGGGCAGCTCTACCTCCAGCCAACAAAAATCTGGTTCACGCTGGCTGATCGCCAATGGCATGGGAAAGAGCAAGAACCATCCATCTCTGAAGACAAAGGCTGCTGCTTCCAAGCCATTGGCTGCTCCAGAACCAAAGAAGGTGCAGCAGCCTGCGGGGGACAAAGGTAAAGAATCGTTATGGAGCATCTCATCTGGGGCTATGTGGAAGGCCTTCTCGGCACTGAATCCACACGCACGGAACCCAAATGTGATATTCCCTAAGGAAGATTCGAGGTTAAGGTGAGTGGTGGACGTATTATTGCTTTGCTTGCAATTGGGCTGTTGAATGTACAAATATTAGGCACACCCTCCATGTTTTTTGAGGTAACCCATCAGTTCTAAAGGAACTAAAAGAAGAATCTGTATTGTATAAATATATACACAAATTACAAGGTTGAGTGATTTTCTTTTATGATCTTACATTTTTTCTTTTGATATATTCTCATTTGAATGTAAATTATATAAGCTACCATTCATTGTATAGGTTGATTATCACTTAAATCTGTAGTTCTCTTGTTAGGTTCACCCCTCCAAGTTTGATATATGAGTATAAGACTTTAAAGGGTAACAAAATCTCCATCAAAACATTTGTTCTGAAAATTTTAATCATTTTTTTAAATTAATTTTTTTTTTGCCGAGAAGTGTGATGTCTCCTATTGGTCGGGGAAGAGAACAAAACACCATTTATAACTGTGTGGAAACCTTTCCCTATTAGATGCGTGTGGAAACCTTCCGGCGTTTTAAAGTTTTGAGGGGAATCAAACACCGGGTGTGGAAACCTTCCTCTAGTAGACGCATTTTAAAGTCTTGAAGGGAAGCCCGAAAGGGAAAGCCCAAAAAAGACAATATCTGTTAACGGTGGATTTAGGCTATTTACAAGGGTGTGGAAGCCTTCCCGACTAAGCCCAAAGAGGACAAGGATCTGGTTCATTTACAAGGGTGTGGAAACTTCCGGACGTGTATTAAAGCCTTGAGGGAAAGCCAGAAGACAATATCTGTTAGTGGTGGATGGGTTGTTACAAGAAGTCTAAAAATTGGAGACACCTTGAGGGAATGCCAGAAGACAATATCTGTTAGGGGTGGATCTGGGTTGTTAAAGTCTAAAAATTGGAGACAATATCTGAAGTCCAAAAATTGGAGACACCTTGAGGGAAAGCCGAAGACTATCTGTTAGTGGTGGATCTGGGTTGTTAAAGTCTAAAAATTGGAGACAATATCTGAAGTCTAAAAATTGGAGACAATATCTATAGTGGATCTGAGTTGTTACAAGAAGTCTAAAAATTGGGCATAATTCTTGATTACGTTAGTGGTGGATCTGGGTTGTTACAAGTAAGTCTAAAAATTAGGCATTATGGTTTCTTGATTCTTAAGTACAAATGAGCCACTTTGAAATAGGTTTATTATTTCGAGAATACAATTAATACATGGGCTACATGAGCCTCGAGTAGTTTATTGGATAAATTGATAAGTCGGGCATTCCTGGTCCACCAAGCGAAACAAGTGGTTTCATAATCACGACTAGCTAAAGTTAAAGTTTCATTAAAGAGCGTTTTTACCTGGTAGAACCTTGGAAGAGTGAAAAAAAAAAGTGAATTAATGAGTGGGTGGAATTGAAATTTTAAATTAAATTATTCTATTATTAAAAATCAGACAAATAAATATGTTGTATTTGCTAAAATCATTTATTTCTTTTGTAAAAAATATTAATTAATTACATAATAATAAAGAAGTTAAATTTATTCAATTAAATAATATAGTAAAATTGTGAGTGTATTTAGTTTTTATTTATTTTTATAAATTATTATAGTTAAAACTTTTAATAAAAAAAAAATAATTAAACCCATTTAATTTATATAAATTCTTTGAATTAATTATAGAAAATAAATGCAAATGTTAATTATTTTTTTAATAAAATTGTTAACATTTGTAAAAATAAAAATTAATTGTTAATAAATATTAAATTAACATAATTATTTATTCAATTGCAATAAATTAATAATAATTTAATTGATGGAATAAATGAGCTTATTTTTACCAAAATTTAGGCGTACATAAAGGAGGATGGTAAATAAATTTAAAAATCTAAAATTTGAAGTACATTATTCCTAATATACTTACCAATTAAAAAAAATTAAACTAGTTTAATTATTTTAATAATTTTAGTTAATAAAGATAAGATAATTAAATATAAAATTAAGTAGTATAATGGGAGTAAAATATATATATATATATTTATTTACATGAAAGCATTTATTTCATTTTTGAGGATTTTTTTTATTTATTTTTATTTTGCCTATTTTTCGGAATATTAATAACAAAAAAAAAAAAAAAAAAACACCAAAATACCGACGTGCCCTGTGAATCAAATTTCAGTGAAGAGAACAGAGTTCGAAACAGAGACTCGACTTTTTCCGGCGAACAATTGTTGGGTATTCTTCCCCTCCTCCGCTTGCCCTGCTTTGGCGCTTCCAGGGAAAAGCATGGCTTGTGTGTACATACCGGTGCAGAACTCGGAGGAGGAGGTCAGGGTAGTTCTCGATCAACTCCCTAGGGACGCTTCCGACATTCTCGACATACTCAAGGCCGAGCAAGCTCCGTTGGATCTCTGGCTAATCATCGCGGTTCGTTCTACTAGCTATATTGAAATGCGATATAATTTCTTGCTCGATTTCAGCTCACTTCCATCGCTTATCTTGTGACGCCTAGCCTATTGTATGAATTGGTTGTTTTCTTTTCGGAATATCCAATTTCGAACTTTTTGAGTGATATGCGTAATGCGTAAAGTTGATGCAGTGTTGTGCTTGTATATTGCTAATTGTTACCTGGCGTGCGTGCGTGTTGTTTTTCTTTTTTTGCGGAGATTTTAATGAAGCGAGCTCTTTTTAAGTTGTTGATTATGAGAGTGGAACTGAAACCATCTTGTTTTTAACTTCAATTTGGTTAAGGATGAAAAAATTTGATTGATGAGTGCTTTGGATTTACATTTGAGTATCTGCAAATTAGATTGTCATAAGTTTACTTCACATACCTCCTATGCAAACTAGCTTGTGATTGTATAATAGAGGGCTTAGAGGAAATAAGTTCAATCCGTGGTGGCCACCTTTCTAGCATTTAATATCCTACAGGTTGTTTTGGCACCCTAATGTTGAAAGGTTAGCAGGATGTCCCGCGAGATTAGTTGAGGTGTATGCAAGCTGGTCGGAACACTCACAAATATATGCAAAAAAAAAAAAAAAAAAAAA
>NW_019268541.1:1232456-1240607 GCF_002738365.1 Cucurbita moschata
CAAATATATGCAAAAAAAAAAAAAAAAAATGGTGACTGCGAACTTGGAGACGAGCTTAGCTCTTGGTGGTAGAAATGTGTAGAAGTATTTCCTATTCCAATGTCCTTGGTTAATATATTAGAGGGTTTACTAAAACTTCATGTCACTAGGTTTTTTAGGATCACTTGAATCCATTATTCCTATTCTGGGGCTGTCAGTTTGTCCAGTCTCTCTGGCTTCATTGGTTTTACCTTTGGCTTATCCTTGGCTTGGAATAATGATGGTTGCGCTATTATTGAGGAGGTGCTTCTTAGGTCGCCTTTTCGGGAGGAAGGAATTTCTTTGTGGTAAGCTAGTTTTTTTTATGTATTTTTTGAGGAGTTTGGCTCAAGAGAAACAATAAGATTCTTAGAGAGGTGGAGAGGTCATGTGTCGAGGTTTCGGAGGTGGTGAGATTTAATGCCTCCTTATGGGCGTCTGTGACTAGGCCTTTTTGTAAACGTGATCCTAGTTTGATTTTATTGGATCAAAAACTCTTTAGGTAGTTTGCTGAGGTCTCCTTTTTTTGGGCTGTTTTTTTTATGCCCTTGTACATTCTTTCATTTCTTTCCATGAAAGCTTGGTTCCTTACAAAAAAGAAAAAAAGAAAAAATGAAAAAAAGAAAAAAAGAAAAAAAGAAAAAAAAGAAGATTACTTGAACCTACAGCCTAAACGACATTATACATTGTATATTTTCAGTTTTCTTTTTCATTCCACCAACTACCAATTTCTTCTTCTCTTGAGATTACTTATTGGCTTCAATCTCATATTTATTTAGGATTGGATTCTTTTTCCCCGTTTAATATATTAAATTGCTGTCAATATCTTGGATTTTAAATACATTTAATTTTAGCTTAAAGCTAATTTCCATCATTTTCTTCATCTATATTGTGTGCTGTCCCGATGATGATGGGCTACAATGAGCAAATTGCTACTTCGAGATCAATTATAACTTGACTATCAAACTTAGAAGTTCATGCCTTTTGTGACAAACTATTCGTTTTGATCGTGCTATTATCTGAGTATATATTTCTTGAGGTTGCTCTCATCATGTATTACATCCGTGTCTGAGTTTTGATGTAATATTTCGTTGACACTTTCCAGAGGGAATACTTCAAGCAAGGAAAATTGGAACAATTCCGTCAAATTCTGGAAGAAGGGTCTAGCCCAGGTATTGGCTTCTTTTCAAATGTTGGAATTTTGGTTATTTTTTTTTTTTACTTTGCATAAATATAGTACCTTAATCAGTTGATGCTACTTGACAGAATGTGCAAGCTCACAACCGATATGATCTTCTGATCTTAACTCACCTTTTGTAAATTTTTTATTGTTGCAGAAATTGATGAGTACTATGCTGATGTTAGATATGAAAGAATCGCAATCTTAAATGCCTTGGGTGCATACTACAGCTATCTGGGAAAAATTGAGACAAAACAACGAGAAAAAGAAGAACATTTCATTTTGGCTACACAATATTACAACAAAGCATCAAGAATTGACATGCATGAGCCTTCAACTTGGGTTGGAAAAGGTTAAATTTTCTAGTCAAAACTTTTATTTTAAGTTTAATTTTATGTTATGGCATTAACATAACACGTGTTGATTTTTTGCTATTTGTTTTAAACTGCTTATGAACTTCGTTTGATTACGTCTTCTCGATTATTCTTTGAAGCTTGCTTGGAACTGAAATGCCTCAAATGTTCACAGGTCAGCTTTTATTGACCAAAGGGGAAGTAGAACAGGCGTTTGCTGCATTCAAGATTGTTTTAGATGGAGATCGTGACAATGTTCCTGCTCTTCTAGGTCAGGTATGAGCAAAATCTTTCACCTGACTCACAGTTAACTGATTTTTGGTAACTCTAGATCATGGAAAATATGGTGCCATCTAGAAGATGATAACCTTTTTGATCCTTCGTTATCTATTTATTCTTTGGTACTCCTCGATTTTGGAGTGCCTTTTTCTCAATGATTATTTTATTTTATTTCAATGTACTTTTATATACATCTGCATGAGGATATATAACAGTTGAATGTTAATTGAATATGGAAGGCATCTGTCTGATACTTTCTTATAAAAAAAAGGTTGATTGCCTGAAAATATGCTGTACTAGATCTTTTGCACAGTTTCAAAGTTCTCATTGAATTGATCTATTCTGTCTGATGTACCTGATGGACTATGTGCCTCACCCTGGTCTTAGCAATGAGATGTAGAATTATTATTGTTACTTCATATTTAACTTGTTACTTAGTTGAGGTCTGATCCAATTCTTACAACCAGACTGAAGGAGTATGTGTTGGTTGATCCACTCTGGCCGCCTTAACATCTTTGGCATATATGCAGGCATGTGTTGAATTCAACCGTGGGCATTATTCTGAATCATTAGAGCTGTATAAGGTTAGTTGGCTTCACATCCATGCACAATAAGTGATTTGAATCCCGCCTTGTAATCTTTTATGCTGAGTGGGGGCCAACTTGCCCTCTTCCTTGATTACTTAAGTTCATTGGAAGATACAATTTCTCAAGCTAATTTGGTGATGCCTTTGGTGTTGTAACATGAATTTGCAAACAGAGGGCCTTGCAAGTTTATCCTGATTGCCCTGCTGCTGTAAGACTTGGCATAGGCCTCTGCCGCTATCAATTGAAACAATACGGAAAGGCTCAGCAAGCATTTGAGAGAGTTTTGCAGGCTAGTATTATTAATTTTTTCAATTATTCATTAACCTCATGTGAACTTCCCAGTTCGACGATGATGTTCGCTTAATATTTCTTAATTTTATACTTCTAGTTGGATCCAGAAAATGTCGAGGCACTTGTTGCTCTAGCAATCATTGATCTGAACACGAATGAAGGTAGATTTCATTATGGCTTCCTCTCCTTCTCCGGGCAATTATTTTTTCTAGGTCATATTTTACCGTACATTCGAGTAATTCAATTGTGGTGCCTATTCACCATGGCAGCTGGTCGAATTAGAAATGGGATGGAAAAGATGCAGACGGCATTTGAAATATACCCTTTTTGTGCAATGGCTCTGAATTACTTGGCAAATCACTTTTTCTTTACCGGTCAACACTTTTTGGTGGAGCAATTGACTGAAACTGCACTTGCCATTACTAACCATGGACCTACAAAGTCTCATTCTTTTTATAATCTTGCTCGGTCTTACCATAGCAAGGTATGGTAGTCTTTTTGATCCCATAACGTTAAGAAGTGGAGGAGAAGATTATTGTACTGATGGTAGAATGTCTATAGGGAGACTACGAGAAAGCTGGCTTGTACTACATGGCATCTGCAAAGGAAGCTAATAAACCCCGTGAGTTTGTATTTCCTTATCATGGTAAGTTTGTTTTCCCATTTTTTCTTTCTGCTTTTACCCTGTTTATGATTTATTTTCTTTATGGATATGTTAGGATAGTTCAAGTTTGGTTAACAAATTCCCTATTCTGTTTATTGATGTTACCATGGTGATTTGGGGTTAAATTTTATATTTATTAAACTTTGTTTATTTGGTATAGGTTTGGGTCAGGTTCAACTGAAGATGGGAGATTTTAGAAGTGCTCTATCAAACTTTGAGAAGGTTTTGGAGGTTTATCCCGACAACTGTGAGACATTGAAAGTGAGCGAATTGAAACTAAAAGATATTTAGATTCCTGTTTCAGTTACTTGTATGCCTTGGGTTTTTGTATTTCTAGCCTTCATTATTTTTTGTCTCATTAGTTGAGTTTCTGGTTTTGATATAGGTACTTGGTCATATTTATGTTCAGCTTGGACAGGCTGAGAAGGCCCAGGAATATTTAAGGAAAGCTACAAAAATTGATCCACGTGATGCACAGGTAGACCGGTTGGGGGAATTAGGAGGCTTTATAGTGTCTTGATGTTGCAAGTTGGCATCTCCAACTCTTAATGTTGGATGTGTTTATTTGATACCCGATCCTGGATTGTGCCTGGGTACTAAAGCCTAATATATCAACATTAATCGGCATAGCTGCAAACCTTAAGAAGCTAATTGTTCCCTCAACACATACCTTCAGTGCTTTGGCATCGACGAATTGTTTCTTTCATAAGCTTTTGTGGAGTTTCGTAGTTTATCATATTATTTGACTAATGGACATGAGAATCCGTCTTCTTGAAAGCATTAGTAAGAATTGCCTTTGTAACTAATGAGTGTTCTATAAGCTATCAGCAGAAAAATGGTGGCAATAAAACAATTGGCTCCAAATGACATTAAGCCTGGTGCACGTTCAAGATTAAAATTTGAACTTCCTGAAGATTTTACTTTATTTTTTATACTTCTATAATTTTTTTTTAAAAATTTCCCAGGGGGGGGCGGGGGCGGTTGGGTGTAAGGCTGTATGTCACATCACACCACACACATTTTCCGTTTTTTTTTTCTGTTCACTTTCTTCTCCAAAATTGGAACTGGGATATTCTTGATTTTAAATTTTGGATTATATCAGCGAGAATCCAATTGTGCTAGAACGATTAGCTCTCCATTTTTCTTAAGATGATGTTCTTGCAAATTTCTGCTTTTTATTGGAGGCTATCCGGCAAACATCTAGATCTTGTGCTTTTTCTGTCGAAGCAAGTACTATTACGTTTTTGTTATTGCCACGTATATGGACATGCTACCGTTTAGTTATCACTACATGTAATGTAAAGCAGAATTAAATTGAATTGCAGGCTTTTTTAGATCTGGGAGAATTGTTGATTTCAACTGATGAAGGTGCTGCTTTGGATGCCTTCAAAACTGTAGGGACTTTTTTTTATAATTTTTTATTTTGCAATTAGATTCTCTATATGATCGGCATTTACTTCTTAACTTGTTATTTCTTATTGCCCTAATCTAATAATTTGTTTTGGTGTTGAGTGTTATAACAGGCTAGCATTCTATTAAGAAAGGAAGGTCGAGAAGTACCTACTGAAGTGCTCAACAATCTGGGGGTTCTTCACTTTGAAAGAGAAGAGTTTGAGGTTTGTTTGGTTTGATGTTGGTTTTATAGTTGATTACATTGAAAATTATTCTATGTCAAGTTATCAAATGCTTCTTCTTCGATTTAATTTCTTTCTTCCTATTCTTGTCAGCTTGCTGAGCGAATTTTCAAGGAGGCTTTAGGTGATGGAATTTGGCTAGATTTTATTGACGGTAAATTGAGATGGCCTGCTATTGAAGCAAGTGCGTCTGTTCTTCAATACAAGGACATGGAATTCTTTTATCAACTGGAGAGGGAAGGTCGTTCAATTGTACTACCATGGAAAAAAGTCACAAGTCTATTTAACCTGGCTCGATTGTTAGAGCAATTGCATAAAATTGAAGTTGCAAGTGTACTTTACCGCTTGATTTTGTTTAAGGTATGTGTTAGTACTTTGTTAGTAGCTCTTTGGGGTTCATTATTGCTCTTTGCTTTTAACACCTCCTTTCTTTGCTACAGTATCCAGACTATGTAGATGCTTACCTGAGGCTTGCATCCATTGCAAAAGCTAGAAATTATGTTCAATTAAGCATTGAATTGGTCCGTCAACTCTTCTGGCACATCTGCTTCTATTTCTGACTGGAAATTGATCTTGTATTGTCAATAACGTGTTCCTTTCATAGGTTAATGATGCTCTGAAGGTGAATGACAAGTGCTCAAATGCCCTTTCTATGCTAGGCGAGCTTGAGTTAAAAAATGATGACTGGGTCAGGGCAAAAGAAACTTTCCGGGCTGCAGGTGAAGCCACCGATGGAAAGGATTCTTATGCGACTCTTTCTCTGGTGGGCTACTTTTCATTGTGCACACTAATTTTAGTTCTTGTCAAATATCACGATCCTGATTCTAAAGAATGTATTGCTTCCAAAATTTCCAATGTGCCGTGTTTCTAGAAATCATATTTGCATCACACCTTGTATTGGTTACCTAAAGCATCTGGAATATAGTTGGTGTTTTCAAATTACTTTTCACCATTGTCATCTTTATTTCCCATTGACACATCTTTTTTATTTTCTTTATTTTTTATTTTAACGTTGGCCAGGGGAACTGGAACTACTTTGCTGCACTTCGAAATGAGAAAAGAAATCCCAAGTTGGAAGCTACTCATTTGGAAAAATCCAAGGAACTATATACAAGGGTATGTTTTCAGTTTTGTATCTTCTCTTTTCTCCTCTGTCTGGCTCTTTTGTCAATGAGGTCCTGAGATTCTTCAATATCCGCACATTGTCAAATGTTTACGATGGCATTCTGTTTACATTTAAACAACTTTGATCTATCAAAGTTGATAGAGTGAAGTTCACGCCTCTTATTTCATTTACTACAGATTTTCTGATTAAAAGACACATTTATTGCACTTGTTTAAATGGATGATGATGAATGTATTACTTTTTATTTAAAGAGTATGTGCGACAGTATGTAACAAAGTTTTTTAAGCATGTTCTTTACCGTACATGAGTTTTTTAATGCCTTAGTTTGAACGGATAAAGAAGTGCAAATATTTTGAACTAATGTTGAATATTCATTAGGCATCTCGTATTTCCTCAATATTCTGTTTCTCCTCATTGTTAATTGTGATTACTTTCTTTAATCTTGCAGTTTTAATGGTTTTTATTCATTCTTTAATTGAGCAGGTTCTGGTACAACATCCTGCTAATTTGTATGCTGCTAATGGAGCTGCGGTAATCTTGGCTGAGAAAGGTCAATTTGATGTTTCAAAGGATATTTTTACACAAGTGAGAACTTGTATTATTACTTCAATCTAGAACCTTTTAGAACCTCTTTGTTGTAAAATTAAGGTCATTAGACGTTTTGCTAACTTTTCAGTTGTTGTAGGTTCAAGAAGCTGCAAGTGGGAACATTTTTGTCCAGATGCCAGATGTGTGGATCAATTTGGCACACGTCTATTTTGCTCAAGGAAATTTTTCATTGGCTGTTAAAATGGTACATATTTATATCTTGTTCACAGTTGAATTGTAGGTCTCCTCTTATTAACAAAAAGTTATTGCCGTTATTGCATCCATGAATTAATGCCAAATGTTATCTTGCAGTATCAAAATTGCTTGCGGAAGTTTTATTACAATACAGATTATCAAATTCTTCTATATCTATCTCGTACATATTATGAAGCTGAACAGTGGCAAGACTGCAAAAAGACCCTACTGAGAGCTATCCACTTGGCACCTTCAAATTACACTTTAAGATTTGATGCTGGTGTAGCAATGCAGAAATTTTCAGCTTCAACACTACAAAAGACGAAGAGGACTGCAGATGAGGTGGTTTCTCTATACTTTTGGCTTATATATTTATTGCTGTTGTGTATCTGTGGATAAATTTCTTCATCTCGATAAGATAGTCTGAATTCGTTAATAAGTTAGCCTGGAAATATGCTCATTAGTAAATTAATACCGTTGTAATGAAAAAAAAAAAAAAAAACATATGTTCCAAGATGATCTAATGGAGTTGGTCCCTTATTATTTTTATTAATGATTCTTCTCTTCTTTTTCCCTTTTTTGGACCTGGAAAGGGCAGTCCAGAAACATTTTCTTTTATACGACATGAGAAAATATTTCATCAATGCCAAGAAAGGTTAACATGGGGGTCAAGATATCTTACTAGCTTTATTAGAAGACTTATGAGAGAAAGAAGCACCACCGAGTAACTGGAAGTAATCAAACAATATTTAAAAATGTTAATAACTGAACTAAACATGAACACTTATCAAAACTATATATGAATAAGTGGACCATTTTTGGTTTGCATGAGAAAACCTGTGATTCGTTTAGAATTATGCTGTGGGTTTTTTTACGGGGCTTCGGCCTGTAATGGGTTATCGGCTGTGACCTGACAGAGCTGTGATAAGAATTCTTGTAAACCACCATTGGCGGGCTTTTAATTTCATTTATTAGTGAAATATCAATCTCAAATGATGCCATATTATTCACCGAGTTTTGTGATGACCGATCCATCCAGTATCTTCTCCATTTTGTTGGTTCTTTTGAGTTGATTTCTGAGACCAATATAAGCCTACACAATTAGTGATAATTGGCATAAAGGTGGAACAAGCCACTATTGAAATTTGAATGCAAAATGGGAGCTCAACCAACTATCTACAACAATGAAATTGTTTTTTACAAAAAAAAAAAAAAAAAAAAAAAAAAAAAAAAAAA
>NW_019268541.1:1241301-1280939 GCF_002738365.1 Cucurbita moschata
AAAAAAAAAAAAAAAAAAAAAAAAAAAAAAAAAAAAAAAAAAAAAAAAAAACTTATATAAGTTACAACTTATGTTCCTCCAATATCTGCCTCAATCTTTGACCCCACATCTCCTCCCCTTTTGATTAGCTGTTGCATTAATTCTTATTTTTTGCCTCAATTGTAATAATGTATTAGGTGCGTTCAACAGTAGCGGAGCTGGAAAATGCTGTTCGTGTTTTTAGTCAGTTGTCTGCTGCTTCCAACCTCCACTTTCATGGCTTTGATGAGAAGAAGATTGATACTCATGTTGGTTACTGCAAGCACTTACTAGAGGCTGCAGGAGTTCACCTCAAAGCAGCAGAACATGAAGAGCAGCAGGTCCGTCAAAGACAAGAACTAGCACGTCAAGTTGCATTGGCGGAGGATGCCCGTCGTAAGGCAGATGAGCAGAGGAAATTTCAAGTACGAGTTGTTTTATTTCATTAGTTGTACCTATCCCTTTTTTGAAGGAAAAAAAAAAATTATTTATTGTGAATGATGAGTTCTTGTCTGATATTATTTGCTAAAACAGTTGGAGAGGAGAAAGCTGGAAGATGAGGAAAGACGGATGATGCAACAGGAGCAGCATTTTAAACGTGTGAAGGTAATTATTTTGAATTATATTGTTTCTTTGAGTATTTGATTTATATTGTTACAGGACTTCAGAACGTATGTGAAGAGAAACAGAAAGGGAAAGTTGAAGCGTTTGACATTTTCTATGGACTAATATTTTAGATAAATTCCTTTTAGAGTAGGGATATATGGTTGAGTTTGCATATATGCACTTAAGTAGTATTCGGTAATGCTACGGTTTCAGTCAAAACAAGTAGATGGGATATTCTGTTGCATGTTATTTAGATGGCTATTTTAATCTCCAGTGCTTTTATTTCAAATGATGTTTTTCCTTCTTGGACGATTAAGATATTTAACTGGAGATTCACAGCTTAAAAGTAGCTCATCTAAACTTTCTCCAGGAGCAATGGAAGAGCACCACACCTGCTAAACGAAGAGAAAGGTCAGAGATTGATGATGATGAAGCTGGTGATAGTGAGAAGAGGAGAAGGAAGGGTGGAAAGAGGAGAAAGAAAGACCGGAAGGGGAAATCACATTATGAGACAGAAGAGGCCGACAATGATATGATGGATGATCAAGAACTAGACAATGAAGATAATAACATAAGTTATAGGGAGTCCCGGAGCCAAATGAATTATCAGGACGATGATTTGGAAGGGAATGATCAGGATGCCCTTGCAGAAGCTGGGCTTGAAGATTCTGATGCCGAGGATGAAGCGGTAATACCTATTTACTACCCCTTGATTTTAGCTTTTGAGAAAATATTGGCATCTCGAATCTGAACTCAATTAGATTCTTTTGATACTGCCTCTTGCTATTGCACCTAATTTGCTATAAATTATTGCATCTTGGTTTGAGCAACAATTTTGTTCTTATAAATAAAAAAGTTTTTATATATCTTTTCTTGTTTCTTCGTAATCATGTTTAGATTCAATTTGCTTCATTTGCCCGTCCTTTCTAAAACTCCTATTGGTCCTGATTAGTTGGTTTGTGTAACTTGGTTATTTTTTGGGTTTTGAAATTGCAGGGTGTACCTTCATCCAATGCAGCCCGACGAAGAGCCACATGGTCGGAATCTGAAGATGATGAGCCTATGAATATGCAACGAGAATCCCGACTTCAAAGAGAAAACTCCGCAGGACTAGAGGGTAGTGATGGAGAAATCAGATGAGATGCCATTGATCCCAACAAGATGCCTTCCTTGACTCTCAAACTTGGTTCAGAGTTTAATAGATATCCCAATGGGGTCCTACCAGCTGCCCTTAAAGTCGAGGTGCAAAGCAGCAGATTGATGAATTATTACAACTACATTGACCGCATCTGCTGCCCAGCGTCCGAAGGCATCAATGTCTTGATTGAACTTTTTGTGATATTACGGCCAAAATAAAGTAAATTTCGACATATCTTTCTCTTTCTCAACGTAGTGAAATTTGTTCTGTATTTATATGGTAAGTGGTTTTTATAAGAACTGAAAATTAGTGAGACGGACAGATGAATTGCATTCGGGACTAACACAGGAGTAGAGTAATGATATTGTATTTGTTGTTTATTATGTAACTTTTAGCGTTGGATTAATTAGTAGAAGGAAAGATCGATTTTGTTTGTCTGCAACAGTTTGTTTCGAAACTTGCCTTGCCTTGCCTCCCCACTTGGTCTTTATTTATTGCTAATAAATGCAACTGAAGCCTTCAGGGAAGCGTTGTTTTATTTGCCGACAACACCAACTCTGCTGCCACTCTGAATTTTCATTACATCGACGTCAGGTTAGTGGAAGAATTGATAAGCATTGTTTACTTTTCCTTGCAATGTTTTACGATTATATTTTGTTTAAATATGGTAACGTTCCTATTTGTATGTTAACAACTGATGATGCACTTTACTGACATTGAAAGTTGCAACTGTTATCATTTTGTGTTCATTTTTCCTCATTCTAGCCTGCAGATTGCCTTTTTTTTTCTCCAAACTTTATGCAATTTAGTAGTTGCTGGGAGAAGTGTAACAAAATGGATTTAGGGGAGGTTGATCTTAATATCATTTTCCCTTCAATCATTTAATCAGTTTAGGCAGAGTATTCCCATTTTGCTCCCTAGAATTTTTTTTGGGTAAACAAAAAGTTGGATTAGCATTCTTTGTATGTGCTTATTGATCCATTCAGTCCAAAGAAATGGGACTAGATTTGATTCCCATGCCTAGTAGCACTGTTCAGGTGATCAAAAACCTCCTATGCATGAGTGATGTAGAAAAGTCGACAAGTACAGGAAAAAAGATGGAACATTCGTTTAATAAACAACCCATGGCCCAATTCAACCACACCCTACCTAAGAAAAAAGAAGGGGTGAAACTCAGCAGGAAGTACATCCTTAGGAACAAAACAAAATTCAATAAGGAACAGCTAGGGTCACCCTGGAGATCAAGCACAGGAACAAACTGACTTCAGAGAAAGAACAAGATTAAAGAAAAAAAATTGGGAGTTTGGGGATAGGTATCATTATGGGTTTTTGGATCTGAAAATGGGGAGTTCGTTGGAAGCGGTGGGAATGGAAATTGAGAGCCGAGTGGTGGAGACTGAGCCAATATTTGAAGATTTATCGTTAAAATCAAGCCATGATCCTCCTTTTTGAGGCCATTCATCGAAGAATCGATGAACTTTCTTCTGCGATTCCTCTCTCTTTTGTTGCTTTAAAGGGTCTGTGAGGCTCTGATGAAGCTGATAACATGATTGACCACTCTGCAAAGAGGAGAAGTTGTTTTGTTTTGGGTATAGAGAAGAACAACTCATCGTTAGTGGTGTCAATTGCAGAGAATCAACGGTGGAAGAAGCAGAGAAATCAGCTCTCGCAGTAGCTTCAGATGGTTCTTGCGAAAAGAAAACATGCTCATCCACTTCCTCTTTTAGCCCATAAGTGTACCTACAGAAGATGGACAAATGTCAGAATCTGACTATGAAATATTAGAACTCCACCTCCGAAGAGAGGGGATAATATTCTTCAAACCTGTAATCTGGGCCTCTGTCCGAGTAAGAACCAGGATCCAGAAGCAAGAGGGTATTGGTATCTTTGGTTGATATGCCATTCCCATTAGGATTTGAAGACATTTGAGGAGCGGGGAAGGGCCGATAGGAGTGTAAGGATGAGTTCTTATTTAAGGAAGAAAATGCTTGACTTGAGAGGTGGTTTAACTCGTTTGTTGCTGTTGTTTTCAGAACATCCACAGGCTTTCTTGAACGATTCTTGCCTCTATGCATGTGCCTCTCACAGTATTTCGAATCTGGGTACGCCTCTTTTGAGCATCTCCACTTTTTCCCATCAGTTCTCCTGCACCTCCCTGGTTCTGGGTCTATCTTCCTCCCCAAACTCATCTGCAAACAGTTCCATCCAACTGCATGAAACACAAACATTTCAGAGAGAGAAAGAGAAAGTAAGAGAGAGAGAGAGAGAGATGTTGATATACCATGTTGAGAATGGTGTGGGAAGAGCTTAGAAGTGAAAGGAGACTCCAAGGTACTTCTTTTAATACTGAAAAGGAGATCAGGAGGTATAGGAACACCAGAAACCATGTATTTGAAGACGAGAGCTTGATTTTCAAGCTCCTGCCACTGAGCTGAGGTGAAGGGAAACATACTTCTAGCGCTCATACTTGAAATAGATTATCAGTTGAGAAACAGCAAAGAAGAACCTCAAAGCGCGCAAGCAAGACAGAGCACTAAGGAATGGGAAGCTCCCGCTCCCCTGTTGAGGTTATTACTAGAGCCGTCTGAGTATCAAGTAAGTCTGATATTGTATATTGGGTTGCAGAATCTTCAGCAATGGATAAACTAATGGTTCTGATTAGAGAGCTGCATGCCCACCTCTGTTTCTCTCTCTCTCTCTCTTTTTCTCTGTTTCTCTCTCTCTTCTTGTCTGTTCATTGTACATATTATGACTGCATCTCTCTGTAACTTCAGGTTGTGGAGGGAAACTGCCTTCTTTTTTTTTTTTCTTTTTTTTTTTTTGTTGTTGTTGCAGGTCTTGTCTCTGACATCTCTACAGAAATCCACAAACTAAAGCAGGAGGGAAATAAATAAGAGTGTAAATACAGATTTAAGAGAATTTATTATAAAATGTGACACAAAAGAGTTGGTGTCAGAAGGCAATGCCTGCGAAGAAGAGAGAAAAAAATAAATATATTGTATGTACGGTATGAGCTTTTACTGTCTGCTTCCATCTCTTCTTTTACTTTTTTGGTCAGGATTTGGCAGACTTCTCCCTCCCAGCAACCCCCACTTACTATTTGACCTTTTTGCTATTTTGGAAATTTATAAAAATGAGTGATTCAGCTGCTCAGGAAGGCTCTTTTAAGTTCTGATAAAAACAGAAACACTCCCTTCTCTTTTTATCCTTTTCCTTCCCAGTTTCAGACTGTTGCTGAAATTTCTTTGTTTTATTTCCCAAGTGCTTGCTTTACTGTTCTGTGCTTCCACTTTACAGTTTACTCTCCTGAACTATCTATTACTTTTGGCTTGCTGCTCTCTGCTCTCTGCTCTCTGCTCTCTTTAATTTTCTATTAGCTCATTAAGGATTCTCTTCCTTATTTTCACACTTTCTCTTACTTTGCCATTCACTTGGAGATGTT
This sequence comes from Cucurbita moschata, assembly GCF_002738365.1. Taxonomy (NCBI): domain Eukaryota; kingdom Viridiplantae; phylum Streptophyta; class Magnoliopsida; order Cucurbitales; family Cucurbitaceae; genus Cucurbita; species Cucurbita moschata. The sequence continues at coordinate 1,246,506 of NW_019268541.1, forward strand.
TTGTTTACCTTTTTGTGTAGTTTTGGATTGTATGGATGAAGAGTTGAGTATACACACTTGTATGTGTGTTACTTGTGTTCTAGTTTTGTGGGTTTAGACTTGTAAAAGCTAGGTTGAAGACAGACGAGTTTAAAGTCGTCTTGTGTTGTTTGTCAAATAGTCTTCACTTATGATAAAGTAACGCACATATTAAAGATAGGCTTGGCTCGGTTCTACAGATATAGGCTATCAGCCGCACCACTCGGAGTGTGAGCCACTCGAGTAGCAAGCTATAGAGCTAAAGATAGGATTGAAGAAGGGGCTAGGCTCCTGGTGGAGCAGAGGAGACGGTTAGGATAACGCACAAACTCAACTCTTACTTTCTCTCTTGTGGTCTAATATCGTGTTAAATGAATGCAGGTTCCGAAAACGTAGCCTAAGCTCATGGATTAAGGCGAAGGCGACTTGAATGACTTGCTGGTTTTGTATGAAGAAAGTTGGAATGAATTTGGATGCTTGTGTTGCAAGTTTGGGAGTTGTAGAGAGCAGCACAGTGTTGGTATGTGAATCTGAATGGATGGCAGATTGAAGCACATGCATAGGGCTTTTCAGGGTACAAAGAAGGGACCCCTCCCTCCACTCTTCTTCACCCTCTGCTGCCCCTGAGCTTTGCCAGTCTTACTTTTCCTCTTAAAAACAATTCCCCTTTTTCTATTTTATTTCCCTTCCCCTTTCCACCTCACCATCTGATCTTCCTTATTAATTTTTTAAATTACAACTTTAGTTCTTCCTTCTTGGTTTGGTTCGGGCTCCTCTGGATCTTATTCGTATTGAAAGAAATCTACAAAGAAACGATCCAATTCATCAATATGTGAAATCGACTCTCTTGTTGTTTTTTGGGTTTAGTAATTGTTAGATGAAGACTAAATCAGCTCGTATCGACGAATTAAAAGAGATGTCAACCGACACCAGACGATATCGACAAAGTCCAAACATTTGTGGATGAGGATTTGGCGGGAAAAGATTAACAGAATCGGTGCTTTTTAACTTTAAACAATATTTTATAAGCCTTTGGGTTTGCAAGTTTGTGTCAAATGAGTTTCTGATAGCTTAAACAAATTCCTAACCTTTTAATTATGTGTTTTATATAATCGAATTTTTTAAAGATAATCTCAAATACGTTAAGGCTTGTTTGCTTCTAACCTACTTTACCTTTAAAGAGAAGAAACCGAGCTCATTGTAATCTATGTCTCTTGTCTAGTTTAACCTTCTTGTTGGAGTAGACTCGGATGAATTTCTCTTCACATATATCGACATCAATAAATAAACATTGAGATGTTATCTTGTTATGGGTTAGTTTGTTCATCTGTTTCTCATTTTTCGTTTCTTATTATTATTTTTTTAAAATTAAGTTTATAAATATTTTAAAAAATTTTCCTTTTATCTTAAAACTAAAAAGAAATGTAATTTGTAGAATTCAATTAAAATATTTTTTAAGAGATATACAAACATAATTAAAAAAAATAACAAAATATTTATCACTTAACTCATTTTTTTTTGAATTTCACACAACCCAATAAATAAATAAAAATAAATAAATTAAACCAAAATTTTAGTAATTATATAATTTATTTTAAAATGTATAAATATCTAGATATATTAATATATGTTGTTTAGGAAGCTCTTGTGAAGCCCAAATGGCCCACTGAACCTGTAGCATTTATATTTGGAGCCAGGGGCATTTTTGGGATTAAAAAATAGACCTTCCCCATGCTTTTTATAAAGTTAAATCTAAAAAAAAAAATTACACTATAAATTCGAAAGTTTATTTATTTTATTATTTCTTAATTAAGTAATAAAATTAAGGCTTCTTACTTAAATTTAGTAAGTTGTTTGAATTTTTACCAAAAACTATGAACATTAGAATGTGTTCGAAACTTTTATGCTATATTCAATGTATACTAAACGGAGTCCGTCAAGCCAGCGGTATACGCCGGACAAGTGCTTGGTCGGACAATAGTCCAATGAACCGAGTGGGGCAATTAACAAAAACGAGTACACTGAACAAGTGCGATGAATTGACCTCTCTCTTGTTTATTAAAAATAAGGATTCAGACCATGTCATAATTTATTAAATCTCACTAATTAAAAAAAAATCGAGAAAATCTGATATTTTTATTAAAATTAACCATTTAATTTGTCAAAATGAAAAAATATTATTTTTTATATTAATAATTATCAGCGATTTGTTTTTAGAAAATAAAAAATAATGAAATACACGTGCATTAAATTATGTATAAGGCAAGCCGCCAAGCCGCCACGCCATCACGCCGTCCATTTAACAGCGCAATATACACGTGACCATATTCACAGTCAAATATTTTCAAAGCCTAAGTTTGACTAGGGCCCACCAACCTACTCCATGACCGTCCATCGTTTGGCGAGTGCTGGTTCACGCGCGCCTAACTCTAGATCCGGATGCAGTGTACAATTATCTCCTTCGCCGACCACTCGCTACGCTCAAGCATTTCCTTGATCAAAATTTCGTCTCCCACTCAAAACGCCTCCTACAAAAGGGGACTCTAGGAAGCCTCCTGCATCTCGTTACCGTCGGCGAAATCTGATCGGAACTCATCGCAAATGGCTGAATCTCCGGCAGGAAATGGAAGCGCTACTCTGTTCTCTCCGTTCAGGATGGGGAAGTTCGATCTCTCTCACAGGTTTGTTCTGTTTTAGCCCTTATTTTGGTCTAATTTCGGAGAGAGAGAGAGAGAGAGAGAGATCTTGCCGGAGTTTGGTTGTTTGTTTAGGGTAAATTTGAATAGCTTTTAATTGATTGATCGTTGTTCTTGTGTGTTTGGCGATCTGGTGAACGATTTGCAGGGTGGTTCTAGCGCCGATGACGAGGTGTAGAGCTTTGAATGGGATTCCGGGGGCGGCGCTGGCCAAATATTACACTCAGAGGTCCACTAAAGGCGGATTTCTGATCACTGAAGGGACTTCGATCTCCGCCACCGCCGCTGGGTAATTTTCGAAAATTTTAATCACTCTCGGGGATATTTTGGTAAATTCCTATGGGAGTAATTGCTACGGTGGGGTTGGTTGACTTAGTCTTCTTTGGGTCCCACAGTTTCGCTGCTACTATTAGTGTGAACAGAAGGAGGGTTATTTTGGTAATTCGATCGTCTTATTAATTTTATTTAATAAATTCAAAATAAATCACTTTTTTTTTGTTTGTTAATGTGAATATTGTGAATTTTTAAATATATATAAGTGGGATCAGAAGGAGGGCTATTTTGGTAATTTTATCGTCTTATTAATTTTATTTAATAAACTCAAAATAAATTACTTCTTTTTTTTGTTTGTTAATATGAATTGTTTACTTAAAACTAAATATTATTTTATTTTTAAAATATTAATATTAGTAGGAATAAATTAGAATATAATTGAACTATTGTTAATTAAAAAAAAAAAATACATTTTAAACAAAATTACTTATAATAATAATTAGATTACTTGTTCTAACGAGTCTTTAATAAACTGAACTGGGTAGGTTTCCACATGTTCCTGGAATTTACACTGAAGAACAGGTGCAAGCATGGAAACCAGTGGTGGATGCTGTTCATGCCCAAGGCAGTATCATTTTTTGTCAACTCTGGCACGTCGGCCGAGCTTCACACCAAGGTACGACGTATGATTAATTAACAACAACGAACACGGATATAGATACGACACGGACACAGACACAAAAACAGACACGGTTACATGTCATCTTTTAAGAATTTAGGATACTCCACACAACACGAACACAGACAAAGACACGGTTACATGTCATCTTTTAAGAATTTAGGGTACTCCACACGACACGGACACAAACACGATTACATGTCATCTTTTAAGAATTTAAATCAACAAGTTTTTGTATTTATAAGCTTAAGAAACGAGTTTGATGCATCATTCTCAAATTTAGTGAAGTGTTCGATAAGTGTTTAACTCATTCATCGTGCTAACAAATGTTGGACGTGGATACGCTAGCCAAACTAAAGTGTTCGTGTTACTTAGCCACTAATGTTTCATCTCGGATGGTCTTCTCTAATTTTGATGATTCTGAATGAACTTAATAGTTTATCAACCTGGTGGGATGTCACCAATTTCTTCCACAAGCAAGGCCGTATCGAAAAGGTGGAGAATCCTGCTTCCGGATGGCTCCCATGGCGTATATCCAACCCCACGACCACTTGGTACGTACGAGATCGAGGCCGTGGTCGAGCATTATCGACAGGCTGCAGTGAACGCCATTCAAGCAGGTAATTAGCTTGATCTCCTCTGACTTATCATCTAATTTAGAGCCTTGTAATAGTGATTTAAATGTCTTACCATATAAATTTTGAACATTCGTGTTACGACGAATAGGCTTCGACGGGATCGAGATCCATTCAGCTCATGGCTACCTCCTTGACCAATTCTTAAAGGATGGTATAAATGATAGAACCGACGAATATGGAGGATCTCTCACGAACAGATCTCGATTCTTATTGAAGGTAGTTCGAGAGGTAGTATCCGCCATTGGATCGTCTAGAGTCGGTGTTAGAATTTCTCCTGCCATCGACCACCTCGACGCTATGGATTCCAATCCTCTCAAGCTAGGACTACACGTCGTTGATCAACTTAACAAACTCCAACAAGAAGTTGGTGGGAAGCTCAGTTATCTCCATGTAACTCAGCCACGGTACACAGCCTTTGGCCAAACCGAGTCGGGTAAGCTGGGAAGCGAAGACGAGGAAGCCGAGTTTATGAGGACTTTGAGAGGAGCTTATGAAGGAACCTTCATTTGCAGCGGCGGGTTCACCCGAAAACTAGGAATGCAAGCAATCGAGAACGGAGACGCCGACTTGGTGTCGTACGGTAGGCTTTTCATTGCCAACCCTGACTTGGCTTTAAGGTTTAAGCTCAATGCACCATTGAACAAGTACGTTAGGAAGACTTTCTATACACAAGATCCCGTCGTTGGCTACACAGACTATCCATTTCTGAACGCCACAAGTGGTGAAAAGGAGCCTCTTTCTCGCCTTTGATTCGACTCTTTTGAGTCTTTTTAAGTTCTTATTTGTTTTTATTAGTGATTTAATAATATAAACCTAAAAAAATTCTTATGTACGATGTCTCAGGTGTTATCATAACGGTACGATGAAGGTTGTACAATGACGATAGTTTAAAAGTGTCATAATAAAACTCATCATCGTACCAATACGATGACAGTTCACAATGTTGTATGATCTCAAATTCAGTGTCATCATAAGCATACAATGACGATTTACTATGATGTCAGTTTAGAATTGATATCTACCCAGTGTCATCATACATGTACGACAACAGATTAAAACGATATCAATTACTAGCCAATATTGTATGCTAGTGGATGACGATCGTAAACTAACTGATCTTCTTAGCCAAAAGACACTTGATGATAGTTTAGAACCGATAACGTTTCTAATTCAACTCATAAAAGAACACGTGCATAAAATCCAATTTGTACAATAATTCTTGGTCCCGTGTTTCAAATAACATAATCTGAACACGATTCATAACACAATCCGTATAAATTTTTTTATTTTATAATATTATTATGTTAAAATTATTTTAATTTTAACAAAAATAAAATGCAAGATTATATCATAAAATAATATATTTATAGTTTAAATTTTGAATTCATTAAATTCATAAAATAGTTTTTTTTTATTTAGAATTTTTATTATTTAGATTATAGAATAAAAAATTTAAAAATTATAAAATATTTTTAAAATTTTAAGAAATAAATTTAAAAAATCAATAATTAAACGCAAAATAAACATGAATATATTAAACATATTTTAAAATTCAAAATTAAATTTGTAAATTTAACAAAAATATTTATAAGTGACGCACCGGTGAGGCGTTTGGCGGGAAAGCGCAACCGTCCCGTAAACAGCGTGAAGAAGAAGCTTCTGGTCGCTCCCCCAATGGTAAAAACCTAACCATCAAACCCACTTCTCCATCGCCTCCGATTCTCTCTGGCGACGCTGCCTCCAGTTTTCCGACCACTTTTCCTTCTGTCTCCGCCGCACGCTTCATTGTTATGACGGTTCTCAGGTCTCGTAAAGTTGTCCCTCCGCCGCCTAATCCCAAATCCCTAAAATCCCCTTCCAACATTCTCCACCAGCCCTCTACACCCTCTCAACATCACGAAATCCAACCCCCTCACTCTCCTTCCCATCCTTCCCCTTTTTCATCTACCGGTTCTGTTATTGATTCCACTGCGTTGCCCTCCGATGGCGCCTCCGGTTCCGGAGTTTATCGTAGGCGGAGTTCCCGACTCGCTGGGAAAGGGCTTGACGCTGAACATTCTGATGTTGACTGCGTTCTTGGTAACTTCCCCCGAACGGAGATGAAAGAGGAGACGATTGGTAATCGGGATTTGGGCCTGGCCTCGGATGGGAAGTTGGAGGTTCATTCAGTTCGTACTGGACTTGAGGGTTTGGAGGTTAATGAAGAGGCCGATGGCTTAAGTGAACTTAGGCGGAGTATTGATTTTGAATGTACAGGATCGAAGAGCGACGAGGTTAATGTAAATAGGAAGAGAAAATTGAACCCCACTATGGATTCACCTGCTGGGGATATGGTTGATGAAAGTTCTGAGAGTAAAGCGTGTCTTAGTTTACGTTCGGGGAAGAGAGTTTTGAAGACGTTGAAACAAGCGATCGGTGTGGACATTAATACACCCCATAACGTTGATGGGTTAGTAGAAGAGAGGAGGGGTTTAAAGGATAGTGACAAAGATGGAATTGATCTGAATGGAATTAGAGGAAGTGTGATGAAAGAGCTAAAGGAGGAGTGCATAAGAATTGATGAGAATGATTGTACCAAGAGTAGGAATAGATTCAGCCGAAGAGAAAAGGGCAAATGGATTGTCGATGGCCAAAGTTCAAATGGAAATCATACGGTTGTATTACATTTTGAGCCAAACGATGGGGTGTCAAGTGATAATCTAATTGATCATCAGGATTATGGGTTGGTTCATGAAAGACCGAAGGGAATAGTAATTGATGAAGGTACAACAAAGTTGACTGGTGCAAGTTGCAATGGAGGGGATATGGATGCTAATGGCTATACTGCCAATCAAGGAGATGCTCTAGAACATAATGGTGTAGGGAAATTGATTGTAGAAGCTCTTTTGTCTCTATCCGAAAAATTTATAATCGATTCAGAATTGAGATATACGTACTGTTCTACAGAAGGTCAGGTTTCAGGCACTGCACATATGGCAGATGATGGCCCTCATAGCAATGAGGGTCAAGAGATGGAGTCTAGTTCGGAAGAGGAAGTTCGATATGATATTCCTGCTGCACATAGGGTGTGGATGTCAGATGATTCGTTCATAAGAAGAACTGCTGCTGAGTTTGCTCGTTGTAAAGAGGGCGGTGATAATTTGCAGAATGTTCAGGCTGAAGGTGAAGAAGATATTAAAGATTGGCCTGGGCCCTTCTCTACTGCAATGAAGATTGCTAGTGACCGAGCTTCAGGTCGAAGAGTACGAGTTTCAAAATCTTTAGACAAGGAGAATGATCCTGTACCAGTTGAATGGACCCCTAGAAAGAATAAGTCTAGTAAACGCTCCCAGTCTTTGCCTCCATCCTTGAGAGATTTGTGCTTACGGGTTCTTGCTGAAAATGCCGATGCAATTTCTTCACTGGAATTTGTCCCAGATGCTTTCAGACACCAGCTTAGTCGACTACTTTGTGATTCTCGAAAAATGAACAGTCATGTTCTGAATCTTCTTCTCTGTGGTTCCCCAACTGAAGTTTGTATAGGGGAGTGCTCTTGGCTGAGTGAAGAGGAGTTTGTGAAATCTTTTCAAGGGTGTGACACTAGCAAATTAATGGTACATATACTTTCCAGCAATAAGTTTATTGGTGACCCACCGTTAAAATTCTAATAAAGGGAATATGACATAGATAGAAGATTAGATGTAGATACTGCTGCATTGGGCAATTTTTTCTTTTTAATATCATAAATCTTGGAAGAAAAATTCTCTCTTCAGCAATATGTTTTTTAAAAAATAAACTCAAACATTTGATTCTTATGTATGGTGTTCTTCTTCCTGTCAGTCCTTTTGACTTGGAAACTGTGTTATGAAGGATTGGAATATTGTTTTTATTCTTATTTTATCGTCTTTTTTGGCTGTATCATGCATGGATTTGACTTGCACTTTAATGCGTAATTCTTGTTGTAGCATTCTATGATATGTCAACAAGATTTTCTGTTTATTTGAACCAGATACTCGAGCTTAACCAATGTGGACGTAGTATTTTAGATTTTGTCGTATTATCTACATTGGCTCGGTCATCAAATAGCTTACCTGCACTGAAGTCATTGTCCCTAACTGGTGCATGTCGTCTTTCTGACATTGGTATCGCTGCACTTGTATGTTCTGCTCCTGTACTGGAATCCTTAAATCTGAGCCAGTGCTCCTTCCTCACCTCCTCAAGTATAGACTCTATTGCCAATTCTCTGGGATCAACTCTGAGGGAACTGTATCTGGATGATTGCCTAAAAATCAATCCAATGCTAATGATTTCTGCAATGAAGAAGCTTCAACATTTGGAAGTGCTCTCATTAGCTGGAATTGGAGATGTTTGTGACGAGTTCATCCAAGAATTCCTCCCAGCGGGGGGCCATAATCTGAAGGAACTCATTTTAACCAATTGTGTGTATGTTCCTTGGACATATCTCTATGGATTACTGTTATCAGTACCATTGTTGAACCGTGCTTTCTTTCTTGGGTGCAGGAAATTGACGAATAAATCCATAAAAGCCATCTCGGAAACTTGCTCTTCTCTACGGGCTATAGACCTTGTGAATCTGTCAAAGCTGACGGATTATGCTTTATGCTGTCTTGCAAGTGGTTGCAAGGCTCTTCAAAAGTTAAAGCTTTGCCGAAATCTATTCAGGTTCTAACCAGAGTTCTCTTAAGATATTTAGTTCTTCAATGCTTACTTTCATTTCTAACCTCACCATATTCATATATATAATTTTGTTGCTTCAATAATTTGTTAGACTGAATCAATCCTACCATTGTTGCCCTTCTAGCAATTTGTTATAGTTGTTGAACCATATTATCTTCTCGATCTGATACTTTTTATTTCTAATGAGACTGTCATTTAAAATTAAGCCTTGGAACTAAATAATACCTTTAATAGTCTTATGGTTCTTATTCTATAAGATAGCTAGCTATTGACGGGCTGTATTGTATATATAAAAGGTTTCTTCACTATCGCATTTTCAAAGCGTATAGAAAAGATTAGAAATAGTTTATTTATGCTTATTTACAAACAGCAAGTGATAAATGCATAGAGATTAACTTTCTAATGTTTGTTTCAGTTTGAGTATAATCAAGCCATGTATCGGAAAGCTAGCATTATCTGAATCAATTCAATTGAAAATAAAAATGAATGTGCATGAAGTGTTAGTACTTAACATCTGCATTATTTGGCTGATCGATTCAATATTGTTTGTTCTTGTAAGTGATGAAGCTGTTGCTGCATTTGTGGAGATATCAAGAGAGAATTTAAAAGAACTTTCACTGAACAATGTCAGGAGGGTACGTATTTACCTCCTTTTCCCTAATTCCACTCTTTTCTTTTTCCATGAACGAACAGATATAGACTGTACTATTGTTGTCTAGAAAGCTTCTGGGATGGGACTTAGCTATATATTTTATGCCGTGTGCTTCATAAATGTATTTGCAAATGGCAAGTCCATAATTTTATCATGATTCCCCTTGCTTTGTGATCAATTAAGACTACTTACTAATGATTTTGAGTCATGAAAGATGTTGGTTTGCCTTATTGATGGGATCAATTATGGGTTTGTGCAGGTTAGCCGCTGCACAGCAATTTCGCTCGCCTGTTTTTCTAGGAATTTGGTTATTCTCGACGTATCTTGGTGTCGAAAACTTACCAACGAAGCTCTAGGCTTGATTGTTGATAACTGCCCATCTCTAAGAGTGCTCAAACTCTTTGGATGTTCTCAGGTGTGTTTGTCAGTCTGAACCCCCTCCTCTTGTGCAAGGTTTTACAAAATTAAGAACAAAGGGACTGGTTTTCTCCCAACCTTTTTTAATGGGAACTTAACATTTTAGACATGACTTGGTGTAATAATAGGTAACAGACGTATTTCTGGACGGACACTCGAATCGAGAGGTAGAGATCATTGGACTGAAGCTGTCTCCAGTTTGGCAGCACGTCGAGCCTCACAAACGTTACCAAGGTTCAAGTTAATATTCATCTGTGCCATCCTCGTGTTAATTTCGATGAATCGGTTTTAGCTAGAATCATTTTGCTGCTCTCCATGCCAAAATCTGATAATCATCACCTGCGTGAGCTTCTTTTTGTTCAAAACCTCAGTAGCTTCCCCTACTAAATGCTTGTGTAGGAACTGTAAATGTCTCTTTTTTCTTTTTGTAGAAACTTTGTATATAGGCATTACACAAGAATGGTAGAACATTACTCCATACTTTTACTTTTACCCAACAAATTTCATTGCACTCGATCAACATGAATGTGCATTGTTAGTTAAGAAGGTTCAGTGTGTCAATACCATTGATAGTATATGTAAGTTCTTCCATCAACTGTGAGCTTGCTGTTTTGACCACCTGAAAATCGCAACATACATAGAGCCTTGAATCGAGAAGTAGACGTTACTTTCTTTTGGTAAAATGCTTGGTGGGAGTGTGTTGTTTCCATGTCCTCTAAATTCTTTAATTTATATCTATTTGGTACTTCGAACTCTGAACCGTGTCTCATAAATCTTTTTAAACTTGAAAAATGAAATCAAATCTCCTTTGAAAAGGCGAACAAAATTTCCAGCCTTGATTGATTTTCAAATGTACAAATAAAGTGAACTAAAAAAACAAAATTGGAGAGAGAGAGAGAGAGAGAGAGAGAGAGAGAAGCTCCAAATCTAAAGCTACTTGTAAAAGCATATTGAAGAGGGTTAATGACAGAACAATTTTGCCATCCTTTTCTAAGTTCACAATGAGTGATGTTGGAGCTCACAGATTCTTGGGTTGTATTATCCATCACAACCTTCATCACTGTGAGTGACAATGGCCTCAATTCGATCAAGTGACGCTTCCAGCTTTCCCGAGTTCATGTTAAACAACGCTTCGCCGGTGCCTAGAGACCTGTCGAACACAACGTCACTATTACAGACACCGCCCCACAATTTCTATAAAAACCATAGATGATGAATATTTCCATACCCTGTAATTTCAGGAAGCACGTAATCTGCCCTCCATCCGAAGCGGAAATCCAATCCCCCGAATGGGCTAATCGATGACTTGTTCCGTATGCGAGATACACCGTCTCCACCCAAACATGTCGTTAGCTTCCATTTCCAACCCGTGGCGTGCATCTGAAAATTATGTCCGATACCGACCTGTGCTCGTAAAACAGAATTGGATGTCATCCACAGTATAGGGTGATGATATATAATCTGTTGGTTAGAAGCTTTGTACCTGAAGATTTAGAAATCTGGTAACGGGAATCTTCTTGGATAGAAGACGTATATCTTGACGGATTGGCTCATAGATAAACTTCCATCGCTGCTCCGGATATAATGGCTTCACCACAAGCTTGGCTTCATATTCATTACATGGAGCATTATAGAACTGAGCCAAACAGTAAATCCAAATTCATTCAATCTAAGAGTACACAAACTGACCCGAACCGTGCTACAATAAGAGCTTCAAAGAAGGCGAAAATCAGGAGCGTAATACTCTCTTTCGTACGGTACAATCTATTCTTTCATAGACCTAGTTAACCAACGATCCTCTGTTGCGAGGATGTCCCGAGAGCTACAAAACAATTATCATCTTAAAGGTTGCCGACCCTCCACCCGTGCAATGGTTGAACTTACAAAAAACTAATATTTATCGCTCAATAACGTCACTCGGCTCCAATACCAACCAAACCGTAAAACCAACCCCTTGGTTAAATCTCAACGCACCTTTACTTACAATACAACTTGAAACTTTATCTAATCACACGTACATAGCTCAATAGATAAGACAACAATTATCCTCTTAAATGTCGACGGTCTCTCCCTTGCAATGGTTAAACTTACAAAAAAACTAATATTTATCACTCAATAACATCACTCGACTCCAAAACCAACCAAACCGTAAAACCAACCCCTTGGTTAAATGTCGACGCATCTTTACTTACAATGCAACTTGAAACTTTATCTAATATTCATCACCGACATGCACATAGCTTAGTGAATAAGAGAACAATTATCATCTTAAAGGTCGATGATCCCCCACCCTTGCAATGGAACAAAAAACTAATGTTTATCACTCAATAACGTCACTCGGCTCCAAAATCACCAACCAAATCGTAAAACCAACCCCTTGGTTAAATGTCGACACACCTTTACTTACTAGTTAGCAACGACATCACTTTCAAACATGTGCATCCCAAGCATGATATTACACAGTAAACACACACCATAGGCTCAGAAAACTACAAGATGTGAAGACAAGCAAGCCCTTACAAATTCAATATGGTATCAGTCAGCAGCACTGAACTCATTAGTTACTTCTTTCATTTCTCTTTTGATTTACTAAAGAAATTGGAACTCTCTAAGTTCATCCTAGGTCTCACGGTCCCACTTTTTCAACCGTGCGACATCATGATCTTGACATGCTCACGCAACCAAAGAGTACGGTGCATCATCTAACACACTATACAGAGTCCACATCCTACTCTTTTCATAGTTAGGTTGTGGCACTAGGAATCTAAGTTATCTCGAAGCCTCTCCAAACTATAATTGTCAATTCCTATCATAAAAGCCTTGAAAATGAAGCCCACAGAATCAAGAACTATCTAAGTACCACTTAGGCTAAGAACTATATCCTCCAAAGCCATAATTAGCAGTAAACAAAATCCTCAAATCATCTGAATTATAATAAGACAGAGACTATAAATTGCAAGAATCCATAGTTTATGAACGTACCTCCAAATTTATACCGACTCGAAAGCCGCGCAACTCTTTACGAAACTTCAAAAACAATTCCGAGGGCATCAAATTGATACTGCAAAGATCTTCCCAAGAAGTAGGTTCCTCGCCACTTGATCCGGAATCCATAGCGAAGCAATCGATTCTGCAAAATAAACATAAATCAACGAAACTCGAACCATTTTAACCCTTGAACTCGGAGAAAATCATGCATCAAACCCAGAAAAATGCTTTGATTTTGAGCGTAAAACAGAATTCGGCGCCTTGAGATGAACATAAAATGGTAATTCAGCGCTTATAGAAGAAGTGTACCGAGACGCAAAAGCTCGAACCAAATGGACCGTGAGAGAATTTAGGGGCTAATTCTTGAGTTCTGGTTCAGATATGGTGGATGAGAAATTTCAGGGGATTTTGTACTTTCAGGATTAGAAATTTTTATGCGATTGATTCAAAGTTCGAGGACTATCCTCTCCACAATTGTTAGAATTAAAACTTTTTTAAAGTTTTAAATCAATTTCTTTTTTTAAAAAATAATTTTCTTTTTAATTTTTTCTATTGAGCGTATAAATTTAAACCTCTATAAACTAGGGGTGTACCAGGTTGGGTTGGATTGTCGAATTATTAAAAAAAATTATTTTTTAAAAAAAGTTGGGTTCGGGTTGGGTTGGGTTGAGTTGTCGAATTGTCAACCCGAAGGTTTTATCCCATGAACCTGAAACCAAACCGAGTCAGTTTGGGTTCAGAAAAATGAATCCAACCTAACCCAAAAGGCTACTTCAACCCAACCCAACCCAACCCTTATAGTTCGGGTTGGGTTGGTCCGGGTTGTCGGATTGTTGGGTTTGATGTATACCCCTACTCTAAACTAATAATTGTATTAATTCATTTTCAACTTTTTCATTAATTTTTTTTTAAAAATTGATAATGACGTTTTGTAACGTTTGAGTAAATAATGAGTCTATGAATAAACCGCGACCGCATCCAAAGAGAGCGATCTCATTGAACTCATGACTAAAAATTGCTTACTTATATCAATAAGATGCATTTTTTCTTTCGGTGGCTCGATCATAAAAACTCAAAAGTTAAGTATGTTTAATGTGGAGTCACCTTGTGTTGTCGGGGTACTTGAGAGTTTTTGTAAGAAATATCTTGAAATAGCTCGTGTTAACGTGATCGTATTACAAAGTACTATTTATAAATAGGTTTTAAGACTGTCTACAAATTTTTAATCTTTTCCGAGCGAACGAAAGAGATGGAGGAGACGTTCTCTACCGGGTTCAAGATTTCCTCAGTTACCGCTTGAAGTCTACAGATTTAGTCGATGGGAGTCCAAGAGTCCAATAGTCGTTCCAAACAAGTCTTCCTTTAAGTATGAATGATAATTCCGACATTTTAATCGAAGATTAATGTTTAATGCAGCAAAACCAAACACTGATTAGAGCTCAATTCCAGTATGCTAATTATCCAACAAAACCCCGTCATCACTCCAAAACAACATGTCAACAATCAATGTTCTGCATTTGTTGTTTAGGCGTCGATGACATCGGGAACGTACCCTTTGTTTTAGAGACTTCGTGGACAGTAGTATATCTTTGTAAATGTTGGACGTCTTTAAAAAAAAACCTCTAAAAACGTTCTTTAATGTGAATTAACTCGAGAACCCCTTAGCAGTGTGGACATCCTTCCTACACAAACACTAACAACTCACTTAGATAAACGATAAGAGAGGTCAGAAAATCCGTTACTTTTGTCATCGAATACCTAAACAATGATTCAAAATTTAACGAGAACACTAATGCAATAGAGAAACCGAAAGACTAAGATCTCGTTTGATAACAATTTGAATTTATGTTCGTTTCCTTCCTATTTTCTTACCGATAATTTTTGTTAACGTGCTATAATTTTTTTAAAAAATTTTAGTCAAATTCCAAAAACTAAATAAAATTTCTAAAATTACTATTTTTTTTAAACCAAAATTAATGACAAAACAAATATCTATTTATAAGCTTAATTTTTAAAATTTAAAAAACCAAATTCTTAGAAACACTCAAAATTTAATATATTCGATTAAATAATCTAAATTAATTAAAGTAGAAATATATATAAAAAAAATTAACTCCTAAAGAGATTTTTAATCCTAAATTAAGGGTTAAAATATTATAAAATAAATATTTAAAAGTAAAAATATTATAAAAGTTTAAACTAAAATTTTTTAAAATTATTTTTTTTTTCAACTATATTTTATATTTAAAATTAATATCTTAATATCTTAAAAATATTTATATTATTTTAAAATTTTAACCTTAAAAATATTTCTGAAACATAAATCAATTTGAATTTAGAGAAAAATAAAATAAAATAAAATTTTTATTCTATTATAGATATATATATATATATATAATATGTGATTATTGGATTAAATAATTATATATTAAATAATAATAATAATAATAATAAATAAAGTAATATAAGGCAAGAATATTTTTTAAAATACATAAAAGTTATCAATAAACAATTTCCGTGAAAATATTATTTTATTTCTAACTTTTTTTGAAATAAGACAAATAGGAGGTTAATCCTGATCACTTTCCATATTTGAAAATACAATTCAAAACAGCATCTCCGCCGCCGCCGCCTCCGCCGCTGCCGCCGCCCTTCTTCCATTGTTAAGGGTAAAACGGTGGAGACTGCAGCTGAACTGCTGCCACAGCTGCCGTCGTCGCGGGCGGCTGTGGCGACGGCGGATGCTTTGGAATGAACTTTCGAGCCCATATATGTTTCCCATTGATGGTAAACTTCATTCTTGGCTGTCCTCTTAAGATCAAGCCGATCGTTGAAGCCGATCTGAAAACTATACGAGCAAATAATGATTGTTCGTTCGGCTCTACTTCTTGCATTTGAAAATGTTCTATGCAATCACCGTAGTTTATAGTGAAAAAATCTCGAACTTCCCATTCTTGCACGGGATAACCCTTTGAAAACGTTACGAACATCGCTCGTTCTTCTGGCGGTACCTTAACGAAGAACACAAGCAATACATTAAATCGTTATTTAGACGTTCTTTATAAATTATTTTAAAATAAATAAATAAATTATGTCGGACACACCTGATCTCCTTCATCCACCATGATATCAAACGATCTAAAGGAAAGCGACGGTGGAGGGAGCGGGACGGAGACGGAGGAGGGGATTTTCCGGTGACTAATGGCATTAAGCATGATATCTCTCATGGCTCTAAAACAAACCTCGTTACGGATTTTAGCTATTCCTTCGATAGCGGTTTGACGGTTGGTGTAGAGGAACTGGAGAGAGATTTCTTTCTTCATGAAATTTTGAGTGAGAGGGATGCTATTGTTGTAGTCGTCGGAGGAGGGCGGGGGGTTGTCCGAGACGATGCAGGTGAGGGCGGTGAGGGCTTCGTCGGCGAGCTCGTTGATGAGGAGGATGGGCAATTGGAGCATTCGATAAACGACGTGTCGAAAACCGACACGTTCGAGCCAAAGCCAAAAGGCCATGATTTGGAGAGCTTCCATGGGGTCTCGGCCTATGTTAATGACTAATATGGTGTAGAGTTGTCTGTCAATTTTGTGGAATAAGTTGAATTCTTGTTGAGAAACAAACGTGGAAGAACACAATGAAATTGAAAGAGAAGAAGAAGGAGAAGAAGCCATTTAAATCGCCAACCATTTAAGCTCAATTTTGAGTTCATGTTTGCCTTTGTATTTCTACATTCTTATAAAACAATTTAATGATTAATAATCTTACCATTTATATCAATTCCGACTCAAAACTTAATTATCTCGCAAATCAAAAAACGACCCAGAAGATAAAACATATATATTATTCTAAAGTCGATCACAGATTAAAAAATTCAATTTTTCGATATGTGGGATAGGAGTGAACTAGGGATACATGAGTGAACTGAGATTACATCGAAGTTATTACCTACACGAACCAAATTGTAAGGACCCAGTTTTTTTATACACATATCGATCGAAGTGGTTATGAACAAAGGCAAAAACGGTGTCCGAGTAAAGGACAGGTACATGAATGAACTAAGACCACGTAGGAATGAGATTGAATTTGAGTGATTATTTGGGCGTTGAGATTTGAATATTATAATTTTTAAAATTAATTTGATAAGAATATTAAAAAAGTAAATTCATATAATTAGCCACAAAAAGATAAATAAATGAATATGGAAATATGAACATATAAATTAAAAGAGACATGAAAATAAGGAATTTTGTTTTGTTGTGAATTGGGAATATGATTTTAATGGTAAAGTATGGTGACATTTAATGCCATTTTAAGTAAGTTGGAGTTTTATTGGGAATGTTTGAAAAATGTCCAAAAACAATTATATGGTAAGTATAGTTGAGATATTAATATTAAAGGGGTTTCACAATTTTCTAAACTTATCCAAATAAATATAACACTCAAATATTCTAATATGTATTTATTAATATACAAAATATATATATATATCAATTTTCACAAAAAAGAAAAAGAAAAAAAGAAAAAGAGTCAAATATGATCATTTTAAATCTCAAACATGAAATAGAAATTAAATTATGGAATAAATTTAAAATTTTAAAATTAAATGACTTAATATCAATTATTTCTAAATTTCTAAATATTTTTTTAAACTCCGCTTATAACTATTATTATTTAATAATGATCGAGATTCAATAATAATATAACTTTATTTGTAAAATAAATTTTTTTTCGAGAATTATATAACACTAGTTAGTATCGAGTACGACCAGTAATTATGAGGGATAAATATTTAGAAATGGGTTTGGTGCTTGACATGCTACTGCTAAGTATTTATATCTAATAAATTTTTTTAACACTTAAATATTATAGAATTTGTGCAATTAATTGGTTAGAGCTAGAATAGGTATTCCCTAGTAAATATAAAATTAGTAAAGTTGTTCGCAAGCTAGCAAAATATCTAAAAATGTCACAAAAAAAAAAAAAAACTTATATTATGGTATATTTAAAATATTGATCTAAAAAATAATTATTAAATTTATTATTTTCCGGAGGTGAGACTTGTGATATGTATGATAAACTAAATCATTAAATACAAATTATCAATTTTAGAGTTCATTATTAATAAAGTAAAAGAATAAACTTTGGTTAGTTTTTAATAACATTTAATTTTGTTTTTTATTAGACGATTATAAATTAATAATGATGAATTACTCACTATAATAATTAAAATATATATTAAATATTTAAGTAAAAATATCAAGAGAGAAGTTTTAATTGCTTTCCTACTAAATTCTCAAGAAATTAATGACATCTATTTTCATTATTTGGAATGTTTTTCACCATCAATTAATACAATTTATTTATTTTCATTATTTGAAACGTTTTAGTTCTTATATCAAATTATGGGAGAAATAGATCAATTAATTAGTTAGAAAAAGGTCGAGTCGAAGGAGAGATGAAATTCGATCCCCTAATTAATTAGAAAAAGGTTGAGTCTGAAGGGAGAAGTAAAATCCATCATCTAATTAGTTAAAAGGTCGGTCGAAGAATAAGTGAATCCAAGGAATGACCCCTTTCCAAGATACTAGAATTGGGAAAACTCAACCGTGGAGATAAAAAAACCTATCCTTAACGGGATGGTAATCGAACCAAGAGCTAGTCCATATTTTGATAAAAATTGACGACCATTTATGTGTACTTCAACCCCTCTCTCTATCATATGAGAATCGGAAATGTTGGTTCTCATCGTGCTAGTACGCAAGAGAACAGACAAGTACGAGTGTGTGTCGACTTCAGAGACCTAAATGCACCATGCCTCAAGGATGAGGCCCCTAATGAAATTTTTGGTATCATTTAGGAGTGTATTATCATCTCCCTTCGAAGTGCACTAAAATCAAAATGCATTAAAAGAAAAGAGAACCTCAAAAGAAAAAAGTAGATGTACAATCAAAGAAGTTCAAATTTTAGTCCCAAGATCAAAAAGGAAAAAAAGAAACGAACCTTCATTTGTTTACACAGCTACTGCCGGTATTTGGTCGATACTGGAGGCCAGAATGCACGAGAAAAAACGGGTCTCATCGGCTGCTGCTCATATTCAAGAGAATATAAATGTAGCCTATGCTGAGGGCGGCACTTCCGTTCCAACCTTGAGATTAAACTGATGATGCTTTATGTATGGTTTACTACAGGCATCAACTCAACTCCCCTGCTGCTCTGATGTTTCAGATGCATGTGATAGCTTTTTTAGTGTTGAAATCCTCTTTTGCAGTTCAAGATTTGATATACGCTCGGCTTCAAGCGCCCTCTCGAGCTTTCATGCAACGATAAAAGGTCATAATTTTAGTGAAAGAGTCGGAGTGCTTCCATTTCATTTGAAGATATAGTTGCTAATAGAATAAGCAGTGATACCTTTGCAGCCCGTGTACTCCATTCTCCTAGAATAGCTCTCAGTCTTTCATTTTCTTCTACATACTATTCAGGGATAGTCAATGTCAAAGAAAAGTTGACGATCAGATGTGTGAGGACGTTGGATTGGATAAAGTTAAAACTTACCTGCTTGTTGGTGGTGAGTAATTTCTGAATCTCGGTATCCCTCTCGGCTATCACAGATCGAGCAAGCCTAAGTTCTGATGTCACCTGATTCATCTGCAACATATAATTCATATTGTTATGGAAGTTTTGATTGCATGTGCATCAAGGTGATTTCATGAGCTGACAAGATATCGGGCTTCAAGTGCCATCTTTCCAATAGAGAGGCATTAGCTATGATGGGTCTCCCTTTATTGTAAGATCCTACATTGATTGGAGAGGGGAACGAATATCGATGGAGAGGGGTACGAGTGCCAGTGAGGACGCTGGACCTCGAAGGAGGGTGGACTGAGAGATCCCACATCGATTGGAGAGAGGAACGAGTGATAGCGAGGACATTGGGCCTCAAATGGGAGTAGATTGGGAAATCCTGGGGAGGAGAACAAAGCATTCTTTATAAGGGTGTGGAAACCTCTCTCTAGCAAAAGCGTTTTAAAAACCTTGAAGGGAAGCCTGAGAGAAAGCCAGTAGGCTTGGACTGTTGCATTTATATTCTCCATGATCAGCATTTGTTCCAAGGGAGATGGGACTTCAGGTTTTGGACCCTGAATTCTTCTAGAAGATTCTTCTCTTGCAATTCTTTCTCTCGTTTGTTGTCTATCCCTTTCCTGTTACAGACAAACCGCCTTCTGCTTTCTCCTCGATTTGGAAGCTTAAAATTCCTCCTAAGGTAATTTTTTTTTTGTTTGGCAAGTTTTACATGAGAAAGTCAACACTATGGACCATTTTCAAAGGCATTCTTCCCTTGTGTTGCTCCTGCAGTGGGGTATCCTTGGTAGGCGTAAGAGGACTCATATTATTTGTTGTGGGGTTGTTAGTTTGTTCAGACTCTTTGATCATAGAGGCCGAACTCGTTCTGTTTATGTTTGGTGTGGAATTGTGACTGATGGGCTATGATTGAGGAGGTACTCCTAAGTACGCTTTTTCAAGAGAAGGGAAAATTTTCATGGCACGCATGCTTTTTCTTTTTTTTTTCCATCTTGTGAGACGCGTGCTCGAGAAAAACAATAGAATTTTTAGAGAAGTAGAAATGTCGTGTGACGAAGTTTTGGAGTCAGTGTTGGACTACAGTACTTTATCTAGGCTATTTTAAGGGATTCCCTTTTGTTGGCTTGGTTTTTTTTATGCACTTGTATGGTTTTTTCATTTTTCTCAATGAAAGCTTGATTTCCTTGTTAAAAAAAACAAATAACCTGACAAGATATCTCAACGTCATAAAAGCATATCCACACAGTAAAACCAAAACAAAAAAAAATTGAAAACATGAATTCACATCATTGTGGTGGCTTGCCTACGATATTAACTAATATAAGTAGGGGCCAACATCTTGTGACATTAACTGACATGGACATATGTTGGATGTTATTAAAAATCCAATCAAAACATATAAACAGTACTGTATGTAAGACATACCTCAGCTGAAAGTGTCCTCAATTCCTGATCACGAGCAGCTAGCATATGGGCAAGATCAACCTGAAAAGGAGTCACTGTAACTACAGCCATTTTCATTCATATTACAATCCTTGACCTATTCCTTCATCTTTGACTATCTATCACGAGAGAGAATTTTCATGTTCATATACTCTAATTTCGGAGTCTATTATTGAGTATACTTCCTTCTAATTTCGGACAGAACTATACACAATTTGAACACCGCTCTTGAAAAAATTAAAACCCAACCTTAAGAAGTAAAGCATGCAAAATATATAAATATATATAACATATTCCAATCCTTATATATTGATCAATCTTAAGCTAAGAGATGACAACTTCTTCCTCAAGCGAGAGCCAACCAAATCCTTCTATATCTATTTCAAACTCTTCAAATATTGTTAATTGACTTGACTCGATAAAAATACACACTTTCATTGAAGTAACAATTTAGAGCTTTGAAAAAAATATTGTTAAGATTTATGAGGGTTTTTTTTAAGTATGTCAATCTTACTGTGTACCACTAAATCGTTACAAATTTGAAAGTTCAAAAACTAAATTATTACTTCACTCCCAGAAGAGTCTTCTAGCCTAAAGTATATTTTATTTTTTATGTTTAGCATACACATTTTATGTATTATGAAGTACTAAATATGTCAATGTATACAAATATATTCTATAAATAAAGATGTTCCCAAAAGTCCCCGTCATGCTTTTTTTAAGAAAGTGATGTATACGATGTGTCTGTGCTTTTAAGCTCACACACATGAATAAAATCTAAAAATCAGTACAAACTTTGGTTATACATATAAAATCTAAAAGAACACCATACATCAAATTAATATGATCACCTGAGGCGTGCTTCCATCACTGGACCGTTCATATTTACTCAAGCACTCTTGCAACCGAAGAATCTGAGATGAACAGGAACGAAGGTGATTTAGCTCATTCCAATAGGAATTGAGAAAAGAGCATGACTAAGTAAAGCTGCTGTGTGCCAAACCAAGTATGTGATAAGGTTATTATATACCTCCTCATTCAGAAAATGAAGGTTCTCTCGCTGATATTGCAACAGAGCCATTTGCTGATCAGAAAGTCGACCAACATCATGATACCTGTTACACCAAAGAGTTCTTAAATCTTAAATCGTGCGAATAAAACAATGTGTCCATCTGAAGGCACCACTATTTTTATAGGAGAGAAATACTGCATGTGATTACACTAGGAGATTCGGATATTGAAATTCAACCAATCTTTAGCAGCATATGAAAAGATCTAGGCAGAACTAAAGTTTAGTCACTCAAACAGTAAACCTATACAGAACTCTTTGGATTGACATCAAATGGTTCATGAACATCAAAATCTGAATCTCCTAGTGTAATCACACGCAGTTTTAGATGGTTTAGTGAACATCAAAGATCCTATTCAACGAAATTCCACATTTATTTTATGTCCAGAATGGCGTGTCTTTTGTTGTCAGTAGGAGGAGGATTTGGATCATCTTTTGTGGGGGGTTGCCAATTTATTCATTCTCTTCGGAGCCAGTTTTTTAGGTTGTTTGGTGTCACTGTGGTGCGTAATAGGAGCTGTCGTTCTTTGATGGAGGTCCTGTTGAATTCCCCTTCAAGATAAAAGAAAAGTCTTGAGGCAAAGCTTCCCTTTGTGCTATTATGTGGGGAGGGTGGCTTGAGAGAAATGGTAGAATTTTTAGAGGGATGGAGAAGTCTTTGGAGAAGGTAGGAGAGGTTGTGAGGTTTAATGCTTCTTTATGGGCATCTATTAATCGGACTTTTGTAATTACCTAACTCGGCGATATTCTTTTGGATTAGAGTTCGTTCTTAGGAAAAAGAAAAACAAACAAACAGATGGAGAAGTGCTGTTCTATTACCAAGATAAAAAAAAAAAAAGGTGTGGAAAAGTTGTAGATATCAGTTTTATATTAATTGGATGAAAATTAAATAAATATTGTGAAAGTATATTTGAACAAAAAAAATTCTTAGACGCAGTGACCACCTAACCTCTAGCTACAGACTAAAGAGCAGCGTATTATGATAAGCTTAATAATTTGACCTTAGATCTTCCAAAGAACTTGATTGCTGAAGTGGAGAATACAATGACTTCAAAACATCAGGCTGAGAATTTAATGAATTGTACTTTTGAACATAACCTGCATTGCACGCATGACAATATTAATCCAAATGTTTTGGGGGGCACATAATAAAAAGATGAATAAATACAATGAAACATTATTTGAAGACTGGAGATATGCGATTCAGAAAAGCTTTAAGAATCAGTTATGCTTCAGTCAACTGGAAGACTGGTAAGCAAAACAATACCATCAGCCATTATATCCAATGCCATGCTACCCTACCGATTACAAAACAGCAGTTTCTAGAATCACAATAAAAAGAACATACTGGCCCAAGTAATTGAGTAAAACGTAATAAATAATGGAATAACAGAGTCCAATATTTAAAAGAACAAATCAATCCAAATCAATAAACTAAAGCACTATTGGTATCAATTGACACCTGAAGAGACCCCATCCCATTAATACAAAAAAACTTACTGATATATATAATCATAAACGATCCAGCACATACCGCTTCAATTAACATAATCATCCTGCAGATATAAAAGGTGCATCAAACACCATATTATGTCAGTAATGTACAATTAGGTAAACATGAGGATATGGATAAAGCATGCACATCAAGGAGGAAGCTTTTAACGATACTATCCATATGCAACAAAATGAAAATAAGGAATAAAATGATATGCACATTTGGTATCTATAGTTCCTAATGCAATCAACAAAAGGGGGAAATTAAGGTAGGACATTTGACAATTACAGTCAGAATATGATAACAATGGAACTTCCATGGATGTAATAAAATACAGAAAATATAACTAGAATGTCTTTAGGTGATCAGAAAAATAATCTTAGTAAGAAGAGATCAGTACTGGATGGTGAAGATGAAGGTAACTAGGGAAGAATGAAACAAAGGAAAAACAGTTAATTGGAGAAACTATTAGAATCGGCATTCACATGTTGTATAAGCTCACTACCTTAAAATTATGGGGATCGAGAGTGCACTGATCTGAGGTTCCCATACCATGACAAGTAAAAGGGCAGCAGTTCCTGATAGTGAACAACTATTTAAAATTGGGCCACAATTGCAGAAAAAGGTAAAAAGGCTTCATTGCCAACTAGCATATAGCAACACAACTAAAATGTGAAGATTTATAGACTGAGTCAGCACAACTATCTAACATACCATATGCAGTAACTGCAAAAGGTAGACGAACAATATGCTTTAACTTCTGGCTAAAGCTATAATAACCCTACAAATAAAAAAGGAACATAATCCGTTTAATTGCATTGTAAACTACAGAACATGAAATGCAAGCACCAGACTGAAAAAAAAAAAAAAAATTAATTTGTGAATTCATTTCAAGAAAAATCTAGAACTCAAGGACAAAGTTGTACAACCAATAGAACAGATCCTGTCAAAAGAAAACAAAGAGACATGGCTCATGAAAACATTTTCTTTTCATCACCGTTAACCAATACTTTTAGTTCATATTGCAACTTTAGTCTCTAAGATCTTCAACCTCTTCAAACTTGCAAGGAAAAGAGGAAGCAAAAAAATCCTTTCACTTAGAAACTATTTAGAAACTTTGTCCAACTACATATAAGTACCTGCAATCGAATTTTCTGGACTTGGTATACTAGATATTGCTGAAATATACCTGAAATAATAAACAGTGGTTCAACTTCTAAAAAAGTATAAAGATCATTTCATTAATCATACCTCTTGGTTGAATTATTCATCAAAACCTTTTGATATGTCAAGACGATTAAAGATGTGCTTAAATGATCGATTTCAATAGCTTGATTCCTAAGAATGAACTGAATTGAAATTTCTAATCCTGCAATGACAAAAAGTACACTGGCTACACGAATAGCAGAAAATAAAATTCTCCAGTACCTTGCTGGTCAGAAAGTAGTTGGTCTAATTTATCACAATAAGCATAACTCTGGACGTTATTAGAATACCTGTGAGCATCAAGAGAACGACATCGCAACTGCAGAGCAATGGTTCAACCAAGTGCATTATAGGACAAAAAATCCATGGCGCTCCAATAGCCAGAGCAGCATAGCCTACCTAAATTGGGGGAGAAGTTCAATAGTTTCAACCTTTCGAAACAAAGTTATAGAGTAAGCCAGCCAATTCAAGAACTATCAAAGTTTGCCTAACTAGCATTACAATTGTATTATGGTTCATTTTAGATGGAGAGTATACTTGCCAAAACGAAACAATAAATTATGCTCCCAACTGTTCTTGCAGGCTTCCGATGACCAAATAACGGGGCCTCATGCAGTATATCAAGAAACCTGTAGCAGTCCAACGAAGGAACTATCAACAACCAAGGAGGATAGACAGTACGAAACATTTAAGCAAGTCAATTCAACATTCGACAGTCGGATTCGTACTGAAATCACGAAGATTACCGAGGAATAACTAGAATTGAAAATTCCAAAAACAAAGAAATCAAACAATCGGACACTTGAAACAAACAGAACGAATGGAATCAAACATATGAAATATGTGTAAAATCTTACATCGCGTTGTCTTCAGATGATGTTGCGCGCGAAGAGGCGTGCCTCTCCGCTGCCATGTTTGGAATGTAGAGGCTTAAACGGAGATGAAACAAGAATTTGGAGGCTGAATTGCGGTGCTGAAGGCTTTCGAAACCGTCAGTTAGGCTTTTCCAATTCCGACGATCGGTGATTTCTCCGGAGAGAGAGAGACTGATTCTTCTACAACTAATTTCAGCATACGAGTTTTGGATGATGAGTAATAACATTTTTTTTTCTTTTTTTTTTTTCAATTCCATAACTTAATTATATATAATCGCTTTAACTTAATTTAAATAAATAAATAAATAAAATTATTATTTTTCTTCGAATTTAATTATTTAAATACTATTAAAAATATTTCAAATAATGATTAATTGAAATGGTTCTAATCTTTTTAAGTAATTAGCGATAATAATCAATAATGGTTAAATTTTATTAAAAAAAAATTAAAGTGGTATTAAATTATTTCTCTATTAATATATTTGAATAAATAAATTCTATCTAAAATTCAATTTTGCACTAAACAAATCCTTGTAATGGAAAATGGTCTAATTTAGAAGTTTTAATTTATTCGAGAAAAATTTAGAATTTTAAAATATTTAAAAACCAAAATGAGAGCTGGTTGAATTTAGAGACCATTTCATTTATGATATTTTTAAATAATATTATATTGAATTTGTGCCATCTGATTTCAAATAAAACGTTGAATTAAAACTATTAATAAAACTTTTTAACCTTAAATATTTTTTATTTAAAATTATATCGAATAATTATGAATTATAGATAAATAAAACAGTTTAATGTTACCATTTTTTAGGAAGATTTTTTTGCAAGGATTATAAATTGATTTTTGTGTTTATGATATTTTAATATTTTTTATCTAAGATTATATCGAATAATTATGAAGCGTAGATAAATAAAAATTAAAAATAAAATTAATTTTTAACAACCCAACTTGAAAATCAACTGTCGATCCTACATTTTTACGGGCTGTATAGATCTTGATACTCACCACCGTGAATTAAGCCCCATATATATATATTTTTCACCCCATTTTTTACCGGGTAGCATGGTGATCTTGACGGTAGGAAATTAAGCCCTATATATATATATATATATGAATTAAGCTTCATATATTTTTTTCACCTCATTTTTTACCATGTGGCATTACGAGAAGCGGAATTAAGCTCCATATATATGAATTAAGCTCCATATATTTTTTCACTTCAATTTTTACTGATCTTAAAGTAGCCTGAGAATTATGCCCCATATATATTTTTCACCCATGTGGCATTACGAGAAACGGAATTAAGCTCCATATATATATATATGAATTAAGCTCCATATATTTTTTCACCTCAGTTTTTCCTGATCTTAAAGTAGCCTGAGAATTCACCCCATTTTTACAGTGCTGCACCGTTATCGTGATCTTAACACACTCACGACCAGCCTTGCATCATGATCTTAACACGCTCACGCCCAGCCTTGCATCGTGATCTTAACACGCTCACGCCCATATATAATTTTCACCCCATTTTTTTATCGCGATCTTAACACACTCACGACCAGCCTTAATGAGAATTAAGTCCTATATATTTGTCAGACCTTAGACGAAGTTTGTCTTCGCCAATCGAACATCGCTCGTGCGAAATTCAAGCTTGTTCGATCACACACACTGCCTGCAAGTACATGTTCAATCTGCGACACAACTACGGTTGTGAAATTTTTAAGGTTGATTACCAACCCAACCTACTTATGTACACCCCTAATACAAAAATATTTCAAAAACTAAACTTGTACCAACAAAAAATAAATATCTTTTTTTCTCAATTAGGATGGAATTAATTGAACTAGAATAATTGAAACTATTTATTAAAAAAAAGATTTTAAAAAAAAAAAAAAGACTATTCATACCAATAGCTCCCATGCTCCCAAACCAAAGTCCATTGCAATCTCATACCCTAAATGCCTCAAATAATTTAATTATAATTATAGTTTTATTGGAAGGTTCTAATATCTAGAGAATGGTACATAGAGATCAAACTTGTCCCACCATCTCTGGCTATGCAAATTTACAAGATCTTCTCGATCTTACAACAACATCACTTTACAGTCTGCATTTAATGATATAAACTACAAGAATTGGAAGCTTTAACTAGCAAGTTCTGCCCACCATAGCCGTACCTTAATACCGCACTACCTTGCTTTCCCTGCAGCAAGCTTTGCCATTTCCGCACTCTATGCAACAATGGGGTATGAAGCACAAGTTGCAATACCTGAAACCTCAACCATCTTTATCAGTAGGAAGCCATGAAGAACACTTCGATGATAGTTTTATACTTGTTGAGCTTAAAGAGAGAAATCGTTGAATGTGTTTTGAATTTGTAACCGTCCCAAGCCGACATTGTTTTGTTTGGGCTTTCTCTTATGGACTTCCCCTCAAAGTTTTAAAAAGCGTCTTTTAGGGAGAGGTTTCCACATCTTTATATGCTCATTCTCCTCTCCAACCAATGTGAGATCTCAAATTCTACTCTTTTTGGGAGCCAGCTTCCTTGCTGGCACATTGTTCGGTGTCTAGCTTTAATACCATTTCTGCTAACAGTGAGCTTGAGCTGTTAGAGGTGGTATCAAAGCTAGTCACCAAATGGTACAAGGCACTAGTCGGCATACGGCTAGACTCTCACCTTGGTAAACGCATTTTAAAACCATAAGGTTTTACGTAATAGGCCAAAGAAGACAATATCTATTAGCTGTGGGTTTAGAATCTATATCTGACCGTTGTATTATTCCAATTGAACAAATTTTGTACTCAATACTGTATGAAGAAAACTTACCACACATGTTCTTGCCCAGCTCCATCTTGAAGTAGCCATGTTCACCCCATTTGTCTCCCCAGGAGTTCTTTATAAGCCAGTATGGGACGCCATCTTCGACCCCATAACCGACCGCAAGCACGGCGTGGTTTACATCCTGCCAGTAAAACCAGAAACTATCAGACATGATCATATCATGTTACCATGCCACTGCAGACTGAAGATGATGAAGATTCATATCAGACATTTCTACAGAGCCAACAAATTAATTCATGTCAACCTGAGGAGTATTGCCGCATAAGTCACTGGTGTAAACTCCCTTTGTATACAAGCGAAAATCGCGAGCCACCTCAAACGCTACGCTTACTGGTCGAACAAGACCAACTGCTTCCTTCAATTCATCTTCAGCGCCCTGCATATATCACCCCAACAATTAGAAAATGATCATGAAACGGATTTGGATGCTTCATTACAGCCGGGGGTTAAAGGAATTGGTCCTTGGCTCTTACTTGAGTGATGTTCACAGAATCAATGACTTGTACTGCAGCATTCCCGGCTACGAATTCGCATTTGCCGTCTTTTCCAGTGTAAGGATATGATTCTTCGGTCTCAAGGCCACCATTGTACTTGATGTACTCAAAAGCTTGGGAAGGCAGTCCACCATTGCAGCCGAAGTTGTTAAAAGCACCTGCACAATCCACCAGCTGCTGCTCGGACAGGGAGATTCCCTTTCCAAATGCTTGTGCATAGGCCGCTTCTAGCGCACCAGTAGTACTGCAAAAGCAAGAAAAAAGAAATTGTATGCATAATTACCGAGTAGCATTGAGCAACCTTATTCCTAGAAGATAAAGCTAACCTGAATGTCCAGCAAGAACCACATTGGCCTTGATCTTTAACAGGGCTGACTATGCCATTTTTTCTCCAGTCTTTCTGCATAAAGGGCGTAGACAGGTTGTTAACAAAGTCTTGACATCACAAATTTGTTTGAATGAACATCACAGTTTCATCTGATCAATTGTACGACGTGAAATTAGAGTGTTCAATATTATCTCATGATTCGACAAAAGGGGGCCTTAAAAGAGAAATTGATCGAGAGCTTACTTCTTATCAGGGATGCCCTTTCATCAAGTAAACCCATCATTTTCATTGGTTTTAAATGATTTTTTTAGAAATAAGACGGTGAACGAGTTTGATTGGTTCATTCCAAATTGCTGGTAGAAGTAGAACCAAGAAGGAAAATTGTCTTAGATTCAAAGTTTGCCTCTAATTTACAAAGAATGGGAAATTTGTATATAAACTGGTATATAAAGATTTGCCCCTCTTTTGTGCCTTCAGATGAAAAGAACAACAATATATGATACAGGACTTCTTGCTCTTCATCATGTTAATAAATCACAAAAAAAAAGACCACAAAAGTTCAAAGCTTCTGGTAAATTTAATTATATTGATGCTTTTAACACGGTATAGATCAGTCAGACTAATGTTCAAACCTTAGGGTCAGAATTCTACTACTGTTAACACTTTGGATTCAAGTTGTCGAGAGTATATGTAAGGATGTACCGTTTCAGGAAGAACAACGTCAGTAAGTTTGTGGCTGCCCTTTGTGGTAGCAGAGCACTCTTGAGGAGCTCCTAGCCTGTATTTCTTGAACTCCTCCCACGTCCAATCCGCAAATTCTGCAGCAATTGGGAATACAAGCATTCAGCATCATCTTTCTTTTTTTTTTTTTTTTTTTTTTTTTTTTTTTGCTTCCTAAACTAATTAAGCAAATCAAGATTATTCTCGATGACTCAATCAATCAGTAGAATCAGATAGTCATCCAAATCAAAAGTGCAAACAATCATCTAATTTTTCACAGAACAAATAGAAAAGTTCTCATAAGTGTACAGATGAAGCGAACTACTTAAAATCAGAAGTCAATTCATATGACTTACGATTAACACCAAGCTTGTAAGAAAGTCCTTTTCTATTAGTCGATTTTATCAGTTCCAAACTCTCCAAGAAAACTCTGAATCGGAGTTTCATCTCCTCCGCCGTCTCGTAGCTCTTCCCATACCTGAAACAATCCACTACAATCTCCTCAGTACAAAAAAAATCCACCAAAACAACCAGATAGCGAGAGTAAAGAAAGCGAAACGATAATCAATCAATCACGGATACAATCGGACGAACCTGTGAGCGAATCGAGCAAATCGGAGAGCGTGAGGAGCTTGGCCGATGACTCGAACGACCTCCAACTCCAACTCACGAAGACGGTCAGAGACCATCTGAATTGGATTCGAATCATCGAAACCGGATCCAGAAACAGCACAGGAAAGCAGTAGAAGAACAGAGGAAACGGAGAACAGACGTGAAGCCATCGCTGTTGCAGATTCTTGCTCTCACTCTTCTCTCCAGAGAGTTGGGAAAGAAGACCAAACCCAATCGGATATTTATACAGTGGAAATGTGATCGGAAATCTCAAAGCTTTTCATATATATTTTATTATTATTATTATTACATTCCAATTTTTTTAAAATTAAATAAATAAAATTCAGAGCATAATTCATGTTTTATTTTTAATATTTAAATTATTTCATTTTATTTGAACTTAAATATTAGAGGTGTTCGTGGATTGAATTTGGTCGAATTATGACATTTTTTAAGACCAATTTAATTATTTGGACAGTAAATTTTAAATCATTATTATATAATGAACTTAATCCAAGTGGGTTCCGTTATTTATTCAAAAAAAATATTAGTTTCTAAAATATCTATTTATTTATTTTCACGCAATTTAATTATGACTTACTGCTCAATTTCAATATATATTTTAAAAAATTATTTTTTAAATAACCGAGTAAGTAGATAATAAATAATAAAAAATGATTATGAAATTAAATAAAAATAAAATAAATTGAAAAAAATCTATATTTTAGAATTGAAAATAAATTGAGTTCTACTTAATTTAATTTTTTTTTAAATCCAATTGAGATTTTTTAATTCTTTTTTTTAGATATAAGAAATAAAGATTTAATTGAAATTTTAAAACTATAATAATTAAAATAGAAGTAAAAATAACTATAAATACTACAAAATTAAAACTAATTCTAATGGGAATAAAATATGTTTGGGACAAGCAAGGTCTATATAGAATAAATTTGAAAATTACTTAATTATTATTTTTAGTTAAAAAAAACTAATTAAAGACATAAATAATTGAGAAGGGGTAAATGCGTCAAAGGCGTGAGCTACTGGTGAAGAATTTACCAATAATGTCATGCCACGTGTTAGATCTTGGTTGGTCCCCACGAGTCTGTTTCAAGCTGGCAAGCTTGATGACGTGGACGAATTGTTTTCATGTTGAGTGTGGACTTATTTTACGATATTCTCCTTCCGATTTTTGGGATTTTTGACGATAAATAAACGCAGCGTGAACGTTATGTCTATTTCTTTTTTGGAATAAAGATTTTTGTGTGAAAATATCTAGGGTTTGCATTTTCATTTTTCTTAATTATTATTATAAAAAAAACAACTAATTTATTTATAATATCCGACTCGAGAGTCCAATTAACCTTGATTGTTCATTAGTTTAGGTTGATATTTTTTATGGTTGAATCAACCCAACCAACCCGAAAATAGAGTAGGTTACAACCTAAACCTACTTTTTAAATTATTATGAAAATTAAAAATATTTAATGCTTGTTATTGATCTCAGTGATGTGTTGTGACTGATGAATGTTTGATATTTTAGTTTCATGATATTGTAGTTATCAATGTAACATATATCGTGAATAAGTTAAATTTTTTTAAATAATTTTTAAAAATAACTCGATAACTCAATCCAACCCAAATATAAAAAGTAACCAAAGAAAAAACACGGGAAGGAGAGAGAGGAGAAAGAGAAGAACACGAATAGAGATAGAGAAAAAATTTATGAAAATTTGATGTTTTTTTAACATACGAGTAAAAATATAATTTTACACTTCAGAAAAAAAAAACGATATTGATATTGGTTTTTGAGTTGATTCGAACATTTTTCACCTACAGTGTGGTCCCGTCTGGGCCTTCTATCTTCAAACGAGCATAATATAAACGGTTCGAGTGTAATCGATGCATAATATAAACGTTTCGAGTGTAATCGTTGTCATACGAGCCTCTTCTTGGCCTTTGGCTTCAAATGAGTTTTAAGTGGTTTAGAAGTGTGGTCCTTGTCGAACGAGTCTACCTATGTGAACAGTAAGGATTTAGAAGTTCATGTTCCACGGTTAAAAAATGACACATATTTTTGTAAGAGTATGGTCGTTGTTGGATGGCTCTCCCTATTTGAGTCACGAGAACTTAAAAGTCTCTGTTCAATATAATTTATTTACATTAAGCGAGGCATCCCGTCCCCGTAAAATATTTCTCACTTTCTTTCCTATTTTTTGTATAAACGGGAAATCTTCTTCGGTCGAGGTGGGTAAATTTGAACTTTGGGCCGGGCTAAGGTGACCATCCCATTGAAACTATGACTATATTGGTCCATGCCCAAAGCCCAATTATTACAACCCCACATTATACCTAATTAATATACTTTAATATTAAACTTTTAATTTATTCGATATTTTTTAAAATTTTTTATTTTGTATCTAACCCGTCTTTAAAAAATTTAAAATTTTTAAACGAAATCAATAAATGATCTATTAGATATAAATTTAAATTTTACGCCCTTGAACCCATAATAAAAAATAATAAGTTTAATACTAGCGATTTTATTTAAATAAAATTAAAAATATTTTTTTAAATAAACCACTAACAATTTTGAACAAATTTTATTAATTACTCCGAAATATATTTTATGTTGTTTTTATATTAAGTGCGTAATTAAATATAGAACACACAAGATTTGACCCACGTTTTTATTTTATCTCTATAAGAATATTAAATTAAATAATTGGCGTTTTTATTTTATTTTATTTTATTTATTAAGAAGCTTCCTAATTATGCCATCCATTTACCTTTTTATCCACTCATTTCTATTTTCTTTCCTAATCACTTTTGGCTCAACTTTTATATCCAAACTCAAAAGAATATTCATGCGCTTTTCGGTCACTTTTTCGTCACTTTTTTATTTTTCGAAAATGGAATTTTCATATTTCACGTTTAAATTTTTGTACTTTTTTCTTTTTACTTTTATTTTGACTTAAATTTTGTGGAATCCGAGCTTGACTAAATGTTAAAAGTTCGTGCTAAAAGAGAAAGGGTTATTCTTGTGAGCTTGTTATGATACGGTTCGGTTCCCTTTCAAAAGGACATCAGATAGGTTTCCAAACAAATATGGCTAACTCGACTGAAATTCTATTCTAACCTCTACCTTACAAGCTCGAAATTTAAGAGGTACCTAAAGAAACGGGAAACTCACCACTCATTGGTGAAAGAGGAGAAAAGATAATTGAATGCCCGAGGGCTGAAATGCAAAATAGCTCTCTTCGAGTAGCTTATCATGAATTTTCGATAATAGTTCACGAATCTTAAAAGGGATCTTAGCTAATCTTTGAAAAATAAAAATGGGTTGTAACGACCCAGATCTACCGTTAGCAGATATTATCCTCTTCGAGCTTCCTCGTCTCCTAAAGGGTTTAAAACGCGTCGGGAAAGGTTTTCACACGCTTATAAAAGATGTTTTGTTTTCCTCCCAACCAACGTGGGACATTACCAGATAGATTTTATAATCTTAAATTTTATTATATTTTAATCTTTAAAATTTTAAAATATTCAAACTTTTTTAAATGGATAGTTTTTTTATTTTATTATTTATAAATGAACCATAGATTTGAGACAATATAGACCTATTGGATGTTAGATAAAAATAATAATACAATAAAGATTTTTAAAAATTTTAAGATTAAAATAAAATAAACGTTGACTAAAAAAAAAAAAAAAAAAAAAAAAAAAAAAAAA
>NW_019268541.1:1281589-1336796 GCF_002738365.1 Cucurbita moschata
AAAAAAAAAAAAAAAAAAAAAAAAAAAAAAAAAAAAAAAAAAAAAAAAAAAAAAAAAAAAAAGTAAATACGACGACAATATGGAAATGATTTATAATATTGTAATAAAAAAATTGGGTCAAAAAAGAATAATAATAACGTGTTAAATTTTCAAATATTTGAAAAACTTCCCATGTTTCATGAAAATCCACGAAGAGGGTTAAGTAGTTGCGATATTATTTTTTTTTTTCATCACAATATTTTGACCAATCCCCATCAATTAAATATTTATTTAAGTACTAAATTATATATATTTCAAGTTATAAATTTTAGACCAATAAATGTTTTTTTTTTATAAATTATTTTAATAACTCATATCCTTGCGTTGTTTACCTTAGATAATGTGCAAAATTATATAAAAAAAAAATTAATATATTTTTGTGTTTAAGTCGATAATAGTTTATAAATATTATTAACCGTGTCCATATAAAAAAATTGTAAAATTGAATTTTTTGAAAATTTAAAATTTGAGTCCATTCGAGAGTTGACCTTTTTCTGCTGGGTCAACTCAATCACCTGACAAATAAAATTGCAATCCAATCCAACTCGTGTAGGCCCATAAATACTACTTTTATCTTATTATTATTATTATTAACAAATTGATTCTAAGCGTTTAGCGTGTTTAATAGTAGGCTTTAGATTTTAGGTTGTTCCGTTGGATGAGGAAAGTCCCACATCGACTAATTTAGGGAATGATCATGGGTTTATAATAAAAGAATACTCTCTTCATTGATATGAGACATATATGGAAAGCCCAGAACACGGTTTTCTTTTTGTTTTTGTTTTTTTTTCTCGAAAAAGCGAATGGAAAATGCAATCCACCATTAATAAAGAATAATATTTGCAATGATGACAAACTAAGATAGCCCAAAAGCCATTATTATTGTCACAATACCACTTTTAAAGCTTATCCCCAACTTTATATAATATACTACTTATTTACATTAAAACCATTATTTCAAATTAATATTATAAATTTTTATTAAGAAAAAGAAAAGCGAGGAATGAGCCCGATTGACAAGGTTGTAATAGTAAATGACAAAAATGTCTATTGACTTAGTTCATAGCTGGGGGCAATAGTTCGACGCGTGGTCCCCACGCACCTACTCCCCTTATTTAATTTGACGAAACTACCCTCCAATTAGATCTTTTTTCCATGTGAAATGTATTAATCAACCACAAGGCGACCAGCCCATTATTTTTGTAACCCTTTTTTCTGTTCGGTCAAATAGACTTTCATTTTAAATTTTAATTCAAAAGGATGAAATAAACGGGGATGGGGACGGAGACGGAGACTCTATTCTAGTTCTCTTTTCACGTCCGTTAAAATTTTTGAATTTTTAGAAATTATGTTGAATATTATATTATATTTTAATTTATTAAATATTATTGAATTTATTAGCTCTTAACAAAAAAAATATTAAATGAAAATTACCCATTAAATTTTTTAAATAAAAGAATACAAAAATAAATAATGACTAAAGGTTTTATAAATATATATTTTATATTAAAATACAAAATCTAATTAATTTAATATATATATATATATATATATATATATATATATATATATAATTGAAGCCAAGAAAAGCCTGTACACACGACCACATCTCAACAACTAGAAACGTGGGACCCACATAAGATCGGAAAGGTCAACTTTAGATAGAAGCAAGGATCCTGATCATCTTGCAAATCTGCTGTTTTCTTAAAAGTACGCACATCGGACGGTCAGGATTGTGGGTGTAATATCCAAATCATAGAATGGGTTGATGATAATATATTGGAGGGGGTAGGAGTTTCTAGAAGAGAGAAAAAATATTGCAATATCACCAACTTTGGTTACATTTTGACAGTAATTTCTGACCAAATCACTAACGAAAAAATGGCTGCATATTAGCCTCCCCTAAAGTCTAAAGGTTACCCTAAGTTGGCGTACACTCGATTTTAGCTCGGTTTAAAGTCAAAGTTTGACTAATTTGATTCGTTTATTTATTGGATCGGACAAAGTTGTTCTCAGACTTATCTAATATCTTACCACTCAGTCAACCTAAATAATATATCTATATATATAATTATTCGTAAACTTCTGTAAATTTTACGTGTTAAAAAGTTAAAAATTAAATAATAAATGAAAATAATTGTATCAAACGAGTCAATAATTTAATCCAATGGGTTAGTTCAAGTCTGACGATCTTGACCCAAACTTTGGTCTAATGAGCCAATGGCTTGGCCATTAGGAGTCGTGTCAACCCGATCCAAACTAAAACAATGCCTTAGGGTCATTGGACTTGAATTTGGGTTGAGCTTGACAGGTCGAGTTAGTTGCATTTGGACCTAATCTCGGGACAAGTCTAGTTCGATTACTTTTTTTAGATTTAACATGATTTTTTTTAAATTTTCGTCTATATTTTTCTGATGAGGATGTTCGAGAACAAAAATATTTTAATGAGTAAATAAGTATTTTTTAAATATGAACCAACATCATAAAATATTAAATAAGGTCTTAAAAAAAAGAAAATAAATAGGAAAGTTCTTTTGATCATCTAGATTTTCAAAGTAGACAAAATCAACCAATAATTTAATCCCTTTTTCTTCCAAAATAAAAATATAAAAAAAGTCAAAGGGGTAGCCACGTCATTTTGCTTTCAAACCGTATTTTGACTTTTGACCCTTCATTCCATTTCATCCGACACAATTCACAT
This sequence comes from Cucurbita moschata, assembly GCF_002738365.1. Classification (NCBI taxonomy): domain Eukaryota; kingdom Viridiplantae; phylum Streptophyta; class Magnoliopsida; order Cucurbitales; family Cucurbitaceae; genus Cucurbita; species Cucurbita moschata. The sequence goes on from NW_019268541.1 coordinate 1,284,330, forward strand.
AATATTTATAAATAATAATATATACACGGTATTGCGGAATTATTCAAAATAAAATAAAATAATTATTAATTTATTTATTTAATGGAGACGCCATTGAAGAAGCTGCATGCTTGTTTCTTCTCTGTATTTTCTCTATAAATTCAAATTTTCTTCAAATTCTCTCATCTAATTTCATCTAATTTCATCTCAAATTCGGATCGATGAAGAAGAAGGTATCATGGAGGTCGTTTCTGCCGCCGTTCTGCTGCGGCGGGTTGCCGGCGAAGGCGGGGAAGAGGGTGGCGGCGAAGCAGAGTTCTTTCACTAGGCTTTCTATGGTGGATTTGAGCAATCCAAATTCTGTTCTTTCGGAGGATCTCTCTGTATCTCTGGCTGGCTGCAATATTCACATGTTCACTTTGGGAGAGATTAAGGTTATGACTCAGAGCTTCTCGACCGGTAACTTCCTCGGAGAAGGTGGCTTCGGACCGGTCTATAAGGGGTTCATCGATGACAAGCTTCGGGTCGGCCTCAAGGCTCAGCCTGTTGCTGTCAAGCTCTTGGACTTGGATGGATCTCAAGGCCACCGCGAGTGGTTGGTAAGTCGTTTTGAAAAAACTTGAGCTAATCTCGATATGTATGTATGTGTGTGTATATATAGGTGGAACGGAGATTTGAGGAGGATTGAGGTAGGGATGGGGATATGAAATGTAATTCTTGTCTCCAACCCAGTTTAGCTAAGGGAGGAATCTATCCCTAATCCCTCTCGTATTTGAGTGGAGATTTGAGTAGGGTCGGAGAAAGGATGAGGATATGAAATGTAATTTTCGTCTCCAACCCTGTTTAGCTAATCGGGAGAAATCTCTCCCTGACCCCTCTTACACTTGAACGGAGATTTGAGCAAGGTCGAACAAGGATAGGGACATGTAATTCTCGTCTCCAACCCTGTTTAGCTAATTGGAAGAAATCTCTCCCCGACCCGGAGCAAGGATGGAGATATGAAACCCTGTTTAGCTAATGGGGAGAAATCTCTCCCCGACCCCTCTCACAACTGAACGAAGATTTGAGCAGGGTCGGGGTAGGGGCATCAAATGTAATTTTCGTCTCCAACCCATTTTAACTAACGAGGAGAAATCTCTCCCTAACCTCTCTCACATTTGAACGAAGATTTGAGCAGGGTCGAGGCAGGGATAGGGACATGAAATGTAATTCTTGTCTCAAACCCTGTTTAACTAACAGGGAGAAATCTCTCCCGACCCATCTCGTTTTTTCCGTTTAAGCAGTGATCTCCACTCCCTTTGAAACGGGCTCCTATAGATTAAACGAACATTTGTAGTTATCTTATCTCATTTTATTTTCGGTTTTTGTAGACGGAGGTGATTTTCTTGGGACAATTGCGAGATCCACATCTAGTGAAATTGATTGGATATTGCTGTGAAGATGAACACAGGGTGTTGGTTTATGAGTACATGCCAAGGGGCAGCTTAGAGAACCAGCTCTTTAGAAGTAAGTAATTCTTAAAATTTCAATTTTTTTTAAAAAAATAATTTTAAAATAAATGGGTTTTTTTTTATTTAAATTTATTAATGGATAATTGATTAATTATTATTTTTTTTAATTATTTTTACAGGATTTTCAGTGTCACTGCCATGGTCAACTAGAATGAAAATAGCTTTAGGAGCTGCCAAGGGACTGGCCTTCCTTCATGGAGCAGCAAAACCAGTAATTTACAGAGATTTCAAAGCTTCCAACATCTTGTTGGATTCCGATTACAACGCAAAGCTTTCCGATTTCGGGCTCGCTAAAGATGGCCCTGATGGAGATGACACCCATGTCTCGACCCGAGTCATGGGCACTGAAGGCTATGCCGCTCCCGAGTACGTTATGACAGGTGAGTTTGATTGATCTATTAGTTTTTGTCTTGGTTGGTAACTGTTTAGTTTTAGAAACATTGTTTAATGTTGTTTGTTCTTTTAGGTCATTTGACGGCTATGAGTGATGTATATAGTTTCGGTGTGGTTCTTTTGGAGTTGTTGACGGGACGACGGTCGTTAGAGAAGAATCGGCCACATCGAGAGCAGAATTTGGTTGAGTTTGCTAGATCAATGTTGAATGACCCTAGAAAGCTGGGTCGGATCATGGACACGAGACTAGAAGGACAGTACTCGGAGATTGGAGCAAGAAAGGCAGCGGCATTGGCATATCAATGTTTAAGCCAACGCCCGAAGCAACGACCGACGATGAACGAAGTGGTGAAAATCTTGGAGCCATTAAAGGATTACCAAGACATGCCTATTGGAACTTTTGTTTTCGAGATGCCGGAGAAGACTCCGACATCGAAGGGAAGCGAAACTCCGAAAGAAGAGAGGAAGAAAGTGAACGACGAAGGGCATCACGAAAATGGTCATCATAGAGGACAAAATCATCATCTCCGACACCCCAGATCGCCGAATTCATTGCCTGAAAATGGGGTGAGGAACGGCAACCGACGGCCGACGAGCTCAGTGTTGCACCCTAGAGGTGGCAACGGCGACCGAAGACCTTAGGGCCGTTGGATTTGGAATAGTCGTGTAAATGATCAGATATGTAGATAGAGATATTGTGCGGAATTTCATTTGTTATAATTTTTTCCTTTTTTTTTTATCACAAAAAGATTTGATTTCTCATAAAAATATTATAAAATTATAAATTTATGTCATCAATTTTATATTATTAGACCCTTTAATTTTTTTTATTAATTTAAACGAATTAAAAATTTATTAAATAAAAAATAAAAAATTTAGATGACTATTAGAATATATTATAATAATTTAATATAAATATTTGAAGTTGATGGGAGAAAAGGACCAATTCAAATGAGACAACTCACCAACCCTATTAATATTTTTAACCCTCCATTTTGGAATTACGAATAAGTAAACTTTGTGAAATTACTATTTTACCCTTCTAACGGCATATATTTTTTTCTTAAATATGATGTCTTTAGGTTATCGAGTTGAAACATTTTTTTAAATTTAATATAATTAAATTTAATATAATTATTCGAATGGTAGGTTTTTTTCCAACTCGAGCCATCATGATTAAATAATGAACTCAACTGTATAAAGTTCGGCTGGTTCGGATTTTTTTGAATAACATAGACGTTTGTTCTTTGATCCAAGTGGAAGACTTTTTTATGGCTTCAACCCTTTAATTTTGTCGAGACGATGATTTTTCCGGTCCAAAATTTTTCGTTCTCAAACAAAAATATACATGTCAATTATTACTGAATGTTCACTTTAGCACGTTTAGATGACATTTAAGAGTGTCGAGTCTAGTAAAAATATTTTAATAATAAGTGCTTTATCAAAAAAGTATATATATTTTAATGTTCGTTTTGCTTTTTAAAAGTGTTTTTGAAGTGCGTTTCGTCACGCTTTCATTCTAAATTGTTAGTGCTCTTAGCTTATATATTATATATACATACATATATATATATATATATATATATATATATATAATTTATTTATATAAACAAATTTTTTTATCAATGTTTTTACACCAATTTTCCCCATATTTTATCAAATAATCCAAGAGAATATATATATATTAATAAAATCATTTGCAATTTTAGATAATTATGTTGAGAAAAAAGAATTAATTATTAGAGCAATACAACTTTTACAATACTTTGGATAAGACCAACATGTCATGTCTTTATATATAAGTTTGAAAATATGTGGAGTGGGCCCCACCAACTCATTGATATTTTAAATAAATTAAATTAATATATTTTCATATTCGATGGTTTGTATATACATTTTCAATTTCATTCTATTTTAATTCTTATACTTCCGATAACAATTTAAAATGTGTCTTTCAGAATTATTTCTATTAAAATTAATTGAATAATAATAATAATAATTTACCTATTAAAATTGATTGAATAATAATAATAATTTACCCACGGGCTAACAGTAAGTATTTAAATTTACCTCTTTTTTTTTGGTGCATATCTAAACATATATTTCAAAATTTTATATTTACACCGTATGAATTTTTTTTAAAAAAAAAAAAAATATATTTACTCGTATTCATAGAATTGAAAATAATTTAAGGTTTTTGTTACGAAATTTGGATATCTAGGTGATGGGTTTGATTGAGCTTATAATAATCTCTCAAATAAAGTTATAAAATATGAAAATTTGTTTGGCCCTTTTGACTTTGGTAATTCCCATAGTCATTCATCCCCATAAGATTGAAATTTATGGGTTAAATATTGATGATAATTTAATTTGTAGGCCAATTTTTTATTCTTAAACTTGTTTTAAAACTTTGAGGTAATATCAAATAGGTTGAGTTATTCAACTCTATTTGGTCGAAGTCAATTTTTGTCTTTTTTGACAAATTAGTGGGAACATTTTATTTTTAAAATACCAAAAATGCCCTTTTTACATTTGCGACTATGTTTTGTTTATTAAACAATCGACTACGTTTTGTTTATTAAAATGTAGAACAATGAATACACAAACGACTACGTTTTGTTTATACCTCTTCGGAGGGCTACAAGCCTTGGCCAATTCCTTAAGAAAACAGAGGAATTAGATACTTTCCTCCTTGAGATGATCCAATTCCTTAAGAAAATGGAGCAAATTAGATACTTTTCTCCTTAAGATTAATCAACCAATCCACCAATCCTAACGTGCAAATCAACCGAAGAATATGATTGAAAAAAGATAAAACGTATAGACTAGATTGAAACTTTTTAACCAATGAAAACTATATTGAAAAGTGTGAGGTCCCACGTGAGTTGGAGAGGAGTATAAGGGTGTGGAAACCTCTCCCTAGCATACACGTTTTAAAACTCTTGAGGGACAGCTAGAAAGGAAAAGCTCAAAAAAATTATTTATAAAGGTGTGGAAACCTCTCCCTAGCATACACGTTTTAAAAACAACCTTGAGGGAAAGCTAGAAAGGAAAAGCTCAAAAAATTATTTATAAAGGTGTGAAAATCTCTCCTCAGCATACACGTTTTATAAACCTTGAAGGAAAGCTAGAAAGGAAAAGCCCAAAAAAGACTATCTAGTGGGTTTGAGCCGTTACAAAAAGACACCAAACAAACTCAAACACATATCTAGCATTGTCAAATTGTCGCTTATTGACGTCAGACGAATTACTTTATAAAAATATAATGATCGACCTTAGGACATTGCTCCCTATGATACAAGTATCCACAATCCCATTTCAAATAACTAATTCAATAAAGCCATAGTAGACGCTCACAGGAAGAAAGAACTTTCATCAAGATATTTAATAAGGAATGTAAACATTTAGGTCAATACTTGTAGTGTAATGTCTAAGGTTCACATTTGTGAATAAAGTACTCATTTTAATCTGCTTCGGATATGAAAAGGCACACAATTGAACACAACAGGATTTGGGGATTGGACATTTGTTCAGATTTTCAACAATTAGACATTTCAAGTAGAGTATTTGTCTGTCTGACCTTTGGCATTGCAGCGGTATGAAGGTCCTAATGTCCATACTTCTGGAACTCCCATTCGCTGTTATCTGAAGAACATCACAAAAGCTTAATCAAGAAGAAGCAGAATTTCATACAGTTCTATGTATTAGACCCATTAAAGCTTATAAAGTATACCCAATGGACAAACTTGGCGAGTCTTCAGCCAACGACTAATGCAGTGGAAGTGAAAAGCATGGTTGCATACCCCTGCAAACAAGAATCTTAATCAAGAGCAAACCCAAAACACAGAGGCAGATAAAGGCCTAATCCCCAAAAGAAAATGCCACAATAACACAAGAGATCAAATGACAAAGACAAATCACCACCGAAAATCCTAGATTGATATGAAGCTTCTGAAGTTTGAATAACCGCATGAAACAAGCAAAAGAAAGGTCCATTCGACAAGATAACTGTTATTGTTTAGCAGTTTAATTAAGAAAAATCAGTAGCTCAGGATGATTTTCTAGTCACTGGGATTAATATCTATTGCAAAATGCACGAACATCGGTCATATTTCACAGAAAAGGAAAGAAAATATAGCACGCAGAGCTCCCAAACCATCTCAAACAAGGAAACTAAAATCAATATTAAGGTTTTAGAAAAGAGGCGTAATAGCATACCCCAGGCGACGGTACATTCCTCACTAGTGGCACTCGCCTGATTCGCTTGACATTCAATGCCTAAACACCAAACAAATCGTATGGAAACAACAGTGAGAAACATCAAATTACCATCCAAAACAGAATCTAGAATTGAAGATTAAAAAACGAACATTTAAAACCCTAAAAATTGTTTCAACTTACAGAGATCCATGATATGATTCCTACAAATTGCACAGTTATCGACAACAATATCTGCAAAAATAAATCACAATTGCGTTACAACACAGACAAGAATCAGTAAGAAACATCCAAACGCAAAAGGAATCAATCAGAAATCAGAGAAGTTGAAATTAGGGTTTGAAAGTACCCCAAGCCCAGAGAGCGACAGCATTCCACTTTTTGATCTCAAATCGCTTAGGTTTTTTGGAAGACGAAGGGCCAGCACTACTCGAAGCCTCACCCGCGGGAACCATCGGCACATCGGAATCCAACGTAGCCATGGCTGAAACCTCGATTGCAAAGCGTCGGTTCTCCGGTCAGCGGCTGAGAAGCAATCCGGCGAGCGAAAGAAGAATATCGCAGCAGAAGAATGACTGGCAAAGGTGTTTGGGCCTTATATTTATTTGGGCCATTAAAAGGTTAAATTACACATATACCCTATTTTTTCCTTAGAAAAAAAAAGGTTAAATTAGAAATTAATTTTCAAACTTAAAAACTGTTTAATATTTAATTTTATGTTTAAAAAACTTATTAAATATATTTTTTTAAAAAATTTACTAATTTATCACAACAGAATATTAAGGGTTTAGGATTCCGTTAAATATAAAATTTATATTTATATATAATATATCGATTTATTTTTTCTAAAAAAATTATGGAATTGGTAAATTGAAGAATTAGTTGGGCTTCAAAAGATTGGGCCATTATTTTTTGAAATATGGGCTTCAAATGGTACTTTACCCATTACATGTTGGGCTTTGTCTTTATTGGGCTTAAGTGGGCCCAATGGTTTATTGGATTTTATGTAATTTAAATTTAAAATAAAATTGGGTAAATTCCATGACCAATTAATTTTTTATTTAGGGTTTTCTAAATTATTTTTAATAATCAGTGAAAAAAATGTATTTTGGATTTTTCTTTAATATTATCTAAAAATAATTAAAAAGAAAATAATGTGTTAGCACAACTTAACACACCCTTATAAATAATGTTTTTGTTCTCTTCCCCGAACAATGTGGGACATCACAATCCACCCCCTTCAGGGCCTAGCATTCTCGTTGGTACTCGTTCCTTTCTCTAATCAATGTGAGACCCACCACTAAATCCACCCCCATTTGGAGCCCAACGTCCTTACTGGCATACCGCCTCGTGTCTACCTCCTTGCCAGCACATAGTCTGGTGTCTGGCTCTGATATGTCGTATCTGCACAAATTCTGTTTATGTGATCGCGTTCTTTAGACCATTTGTTTGAACTTCTTCTTCCGAGGAAATACCTTTAAAGAAGTCTTTAGTTAGAGAGGGGAGCGAAACATTCCTTATAAGCGTGTAGAAACCTCTCTCTACCAGACACATTTTAAAAATCGTGAGGCTAACGGTAATACGTAACAGGCCAAATCGAACAATATCTGTTAACGGTGGACTTAGCCTGTTACAAATGATATCAGAACTAGACACTAAGTGGTGTGCTAGCAAGGGCGCTGGCCCCATGGGGGTGGATTGTGAGATCTTACATAAGTGGGAGAAGGGAATAAAACCTTTCTTATAAAAGTGTGGAAACCTTTCTCTAGTAGACGCGTTTTAAAATCATGAGGTGACGACGATGCCTGACAGGCTAAAGCGGATAATATCTACTCACGGTGGATTTGAATTGTTACATCACTCGGGATTTTCAAACTCGAGCTCTAACGCTCGGTTTGAGAGACGTTTTTGGTAAATTAATGGGAATTGAAGCATCTTTGATTGAGAAGAAAAAAAGGTGGCAGATTATGGCTGCTTTTGCTTCCTTTTCCTCTCTCCATTGTTGGATACAACTATTCATCCATAGTGCTACCCTCCCCAACCACCCCATAAAGACTTTACCTTTTCATCTCATTATATTTCATGTCATAATCAGCTTATTCACCATTCAGTGGGGGCTTTCTAGGTATATTACAAAGATCTCGTTCAAGTTCGACTAAGTTTACGACCGTACTTGCTTTTGGATGGAGAGCGTTGTAATCTGCAACATAGAGTTTCGGGATTCATCTTCATCCCATTTCAAAACACAGCTAAGGTTCAAGTTTGAATTATCAACCGCTGGAATCAAAACTAGTGCTTCTACCCACTAAACTATGCTTGGATTCACGATCCCTTCTGTGAAAGTGTTAATTAATTCAAAGACAACGGTTTAAGGTTTCATTAAACTATGCTTGGATTCACGACCCTCTCGTGCGAGTACTAATTAATCCAAGAACAAGGGTATAGCATTTGAATCATTAATAGGTCAAATGCTAACGAGTAACTTTATCCAGTTAACGAAGCTTGGACTTGCAACCCCTCTTGGGAGAGTACTAATCGAATCATCGATTATAAGCAGTGCTTTTAACCACTGAACTATACTTGGATTCTCATCCCCTCTTCAGAGAGTGCTTATTAATCCAAGGATAATGTAACAGCCCAAGTCCACCGCTAGCAAATATTGTCTGTTTTGGCCCGTTACATACCGCTGTCAATCTCACGATTTTTAAAACACGTCTACTAGGAAGATATTTCCACACCCTTATAAAGAGTGTTTCCTTCCCCCTCTTCAACAAATGTGTGATCTGACAGACAAGGGTTTTTAATTTGAATCACCAACTATCGGATTGTCGAGATGATAACAAATGCCTTAAACCACTGAACCACGCTCAAATTTGCAATACCTATAACGAGAAAACAAGGGTTGAATCATCGACCATTAAAATGACAACTAACTATACTTAAATTGACAAGTTCGTGTGTGCCAGTTAAAGTGGTTGTAGGTAAGGCTCCACTTAGAGCAACATCATCCCAATGACACTATAATTAAACTAATTATTAGGGCAAAACCTACCATCCCTTTGGGTGCCTTTTCAGCTGGCTTCATCTTCATCTCACAATTAAAAAGGTCCACTAAGACCCATTTCACTCAATTTGCCAAAAAGGGCTTACATCTTTTCATATTTTCAAATAACCCCACTTTTTGTTTCTTTTTCTCTTTTTGCCCCAAAAAAGAGTGGAAAAAGGATCTCACTTTTGGGTACTAATTATTCTTCATCTTCTTCTTGCCTTACTTTTTCAATATAAATAAAAGATGGATTTAAAAAGTCATTGACAGTTCATCCATTTCAGCAAATTATGGACCATTCTTCTAAACCCACCTTAGAAACTTCTTCCTTTTATTGCCCCAATGATCCCAATCTCTTCAACAATTTGAGCTACAATCGAATATCGTTAAAAAAATAATAGTTGTAGGCCCTCCGAATCATACCCCATTTTCTCGGTTTATTTCGGCATATGGTAAACGATTTGTATCGCTTATTAAGGAATGATTTGAGCTTATGGTTTTGGATAGTACAGTACATGACGCTCGAAGGTTGAGACATCTGAGTTTTGTAGTATGTACAGCTGAATTCAGTTACTTCGTTACATGACTTGTTAATAGTAATATTGTGAGATCCCACGTCGGTTGGAGTGGAGAACGAAACATTCATTATAAGAGTGGAAACCTCAATGAAAGCATCGTGGATAAGCCCAAATATGAAAATATCCGGCTAGTGGTGAGCTTGAGCTTATTTTAATATTTTAAATAATCAATTAATCTACCATATATGAATTTGGTTTTGTGTTTAATAGAACCCTAAATTCTGAATTTTGAGTTTAACGGAACCCTAAGTTCAAAGGCTAATTTCGACTCTAAGTTTAGAGGCTAATTTCGTAATTTTGAAAGTTGAAGGACTAACTAGAGATACTCCTCAAAATTCATGGATTAAACTTATAATTAATACGAAAATGAATAGAGATGCTAAAATCGAGATCTATAATTAAAAACTAACTTAATAATTATTAAATGAAATAAAGAATTGCAAAAGAAAAGAAGGGTTTAATAATGATCCCAACATGATGATTACTTGAATATGAAGTATACAACATAATGGCACATGTATTGATAAAGCACATCAAAATAGCAATATAAATGATATGATAGAGAAAAGTGTCAAAATTGACAGCAAACAAATCAAGCTTGGAAGTCAAAGATCTTAGGCTCCCACATTAATGACAAACCCATATTGTTAATTCCTCATCGTATTTCTAAAAATTTACGAGAAATAATGGTATCAAGAGATAAATTAATTTAAACTAATTTGACGTTTAAGATAATGGATAGAACAAGTAAGACATATTCAAGAGGCTGCTCTATCTTATTAAAGGATTTTGTGGACAAGGCACAAATCTCAGACTAATCGAATAAACAAATTATTGTAGAGTTTCCCGGAGACATAGTGAATTTAGGTCATTCATGAGTAACGATTTCCTTGTGGTTAACTTCCAAATGATCTTCTCTCAGCTAAGTAAGAAAAGAGGAATCCAGCAGAAGTTTGAAAGGTTGACCTATTCGTAAATCTCTTAGATCTACGCTTATTTTCAACTCACCTATCTACCTCTACGAAAGAAACTTACTTTGTACCACACAAAAGTCATATAGATCAGAGTCCGAAGCAATAAAACGAAAGTCTACCAGATTAAGAATTACATAGAGATCCCAACTAAGCTCATAGTTAGGCCTCAACTTTATAGGCTTCAAAAGCAGCTATACCCGAGCTTACTTTCCACGAGACTCTTTTTAAAACTTTTCCTAGACTTAGATGCAAATTTGTAATGAAATAATAGAAGAAAGAGACCAAAATTACATTAAAATACAAGTGATGAAGAAGATTGAAGGAGAAGAAAAGGAATTTTAATAATATATGATGCATTGGGAATTGAGATGTATAGAAACAATTAAGAAAGGTTGGTTCCCACAGATCCCAATTTGGAGTCGGTGACAAAACAAACAATAAACAAAGAATGAGAAGAGGGGGGGGGGGAAGGCGTGGGCTCTGTAATAAAATACAGGCACTGTTTTACCTGTGTGTGTCCATATCCTCTTTTAAGAGAGGCACCACCCATGATTCCATTCCCTAAGCGTGCGCTTTTTCCTGGCCTTTTCCCACACCTCAATCCTTGCCACCATCTACGGTGGGATTGAGTGGTGGAGCCACCCCACTCTCCACGCCCATAATGCCTACCCAATTCAATTCTACTATCACCAACAAGGGAAGTTGTTCAAACTTAATTATGTTTTTAAGGTGAATCATTAAGAGTTGGGTAACTACGAGATTAGAAGCATGGGTTTTTGAAAGGCGTGCCTGCCCATCTAAACCGAGCTGAATTTGTAGAACTTGTGAGATCTCATGTTGGTTCGAGAGGGGAATGGAATGGTTCTTATGAAGGTGCGGAATCCTCTCCCTAGTAGATGCGTTTATAACTTTGAAGGAAACCCTAGAAGTGGTAGTCTAGAAGGGAAAGCCTAGGGAAACGAAATATTTCTTATGAAGGTGCGGAATCCTCTTTCTAGTAGACGTGTTTTACAACTTTGAGGGAAAACTTAAACGGAAAAGCCAAAGGAGGACAATATCTGCTAGTGGTGGGCTTGAGCTGTTATAGAACTATGGTAGTACATACTTCTTCCATTCAATTTGACCTATTCAAATTTCTAGTACTACAGGTCGACATACTTCCATTCAGTTTGACCTATTCAAATTTCTAGTACTACAGGTCGAGTATACCCTCCTTCTATTTTGTCCTACCCGTTCAAATTTCTAGTACTACAAGTAGCATATGCTCCTTCCATTTAGTACGATCAGTTCAAATTCTAGTACTACAAGTTGTATATACTCCTTCCATTCAGGCCTACACGTTCAAATTTCTAGTACTACAAGTAGCATAGGCTCCTTCCATTCAATCTGACCAATTCAAATTTCTAGTACTACAAGCAAGATATACTCCTTCCATTCGGTTCAACCCGCTCAAATTTCTAGTACTATAAGCAACATATACTCCTTTCATTCAATTTGGCTGATTCAAATGCTCAAATTTCTAACACTAAGATAACATAAACACTAGTTCCTTTTACCTTTTGTTGGGCTGGCTATGTTGAATACTACGCAAGTCCCATCGCATTCCCACAACGGCCACCAGCGCATGGTTTCAGTCAAAAAGGCACGATATGTAGCCGTTACCTTACGGAAATGGTGTGTGTGTTGTGCTGCCCTCTTATCTCAAATTTGTTTTAAAAAAGAGACCCATTTTGGCTCTTTCTCCCATGCATTTATCAATCTTGGTATCTGCCCTTTTCCTTATTGACTGCCGTGTCCACCCCTTTTTTACTTTCCCCAAACAGCCCCTTCCCTCCCTCCCTCCTCTCGTCACTTCCCCCAAAATGCCACCAAATTGTCCTCTTCTCGGTCTCATTGGCATTTTGTCGAACACTTTGTGTGCAATTTTCATAGTCAGCAATTTCAGCCTCTCCCACTTCCATGTGAACACAACCCTTCAAAGTATTTTCACTGCATAAACTGAAAAGAAAAAAAAAAAAAAGAAGAAAAAATGAGCAATGACAAAACATAACGCGTTTTCCAGCTGGGGAGGTGGGTTTGTCATGGTGTGGGAAATAAGAACAGAGAGAAGAAAAGGAATAGGAGGAGGAGGAGGAGGAGGAGGAGATTTAATGCTTTACTCAAATCTCAAATCTTACCTTTGAAGTATTATTTTCATGTTGGTAAATAAATGATTAAGAGATGTGATTTTAGTAGCCATTCATTCATATGAAAGGAAAGACAAAATTGCACATATAAACCTCACAGTCTCAGTGTTTCCAAAATCTGTCATCTGAGGTACAATACAAAATTCTCATTCACGGGTTACTTCCAAACAAGCTAAACCCGTGAGGAAGAGCACATTTTGTGGGCTTTTTTCCTCATGTAGTAGGCTGTCTTCTTCCAAAATTGACCCCTTTTTTTTTTTACACGTCGAGCGAGAAATTTCCATAGGAGAATATTTCGTTCTTCTCCTCAATTAATGTGGGATCTCACAATCCACCTTTTTAAGGGCCCAACGTCTTTGCTGGTACACTGTTTTGTGTCCACTCCCCTTCGGAGCTCGGCCTCGCTAGCACATTGCCCGATTTTTTGGCCTGATACCATTTGTAATGGCATAAGCCTACCATTAGTAGATATTGTCTTTTTTGGATTTTTCTTTTTAAACTTTCCCTCAAAATTTTTAAAATGAGTCTACTAAAAAGAAGTTTAAGCACTATTTCGTTCTACTCCACAGGCTCGGCTTAGAATGTCACGATTGAGCATGGGAACCGAAAGCCTAAAAAGTAGGGCCCTTTTGGAGGAAGAAATCATGGGTGGTGTTTATGTAATAAAAGGGAAATGGCAGCCTTGTTTGGAACTTTACCTTGCTATATAAACCAGACACTGGTCCTAGAACTGTCCTTCTCTACCCCTTCTTGGTTTGACAGTCAGCTTTGTTTTGGGAGCTGTGTTTGGCCATTCCTCTCCTTCTCAGCTCTCTCTGCTTTGCTTATATGCTTAGCTTTAAGTGAGATTTCTCCACTCTTCCTTCCTTCCTTCCCATGGGGTCCATGGCTAGATTACTCGTTGCTTCCTTTCTTCTTCTTCTTCTTCTTCTTCCTTGTGTCTTTGTCAATGCCAAGAGAACCTACATTGTTCGCATGAAACATCATGCTCTGCCATCTGATTATCTCACCCACCATGACTGGTACTCTGCCCATCTCCAATCTCTGTCCTCCTCTGCTACCTCCGATTCCCTTCTCTACACCTACACCTCCGCCTACCATGGCTTCGCTGCTTCTCTTGACCCAGATGAAGCCGAATTGCTCCGCCAATCCGATTCAGTTCTGGGTGTCTATGAAGACACTGTTTACAATCTTCACACAACTCGCACTCCGGGTTTCCTCGGCCTCGACTCCGATTTCGGCTTGTGGGAAGGTCACAACACTCAGGATCTCGACCAGGCTTCTCATGATGTCATCATTGGGGTTCTCGATACTGGGATTTGGCCGGAGTCGAAGAGCTTTGATGACACCGGGATGCCGGAGATCCCATCACGGTGGCGTGGAGAATGTGAATCGGGACCCGATTTCAGCCCTTCTCTCTGTAACAAGAAACTAATCGGAGCTCGCAGCTTCTCGAAGGGTTATCAAATGGCTTCCGGTGGTGGATACTTTAGAAAATCCAGAGAGAACGAGTCGCCTCGTGACCAGGATGGGCACGGCACGCACACTGCGAGCACAGCTGCTGGGTCACATGTGGCTAACGCGAGCCTACTTGGGTATGCTAGAGGTATAGCTAGGGGAATGGCTCCTCAAGCAAGAGTTGCCGCTTACAAGACCTGTTGGCCCACTGGTTGCTTTGGATCTGACATTCTTGCCGGTATGGATCGGGCAATATCTGACGGCGTCGATGTGCTATCACTCTCTTTGGGCGGTGGCTCTGCACCGTATTACAGGGATACAATAGCAATCGGAGCATTTGCGGCCATGGAGAAGGGGGTTTTCGTTTCGTGCTCAGCTGGAAACAGTGGGCCAAACAAGGCGTCTCTGGCTAATGTGGCCCCGTGGATCATGACAGTCGGAGCCGGAACTCTGGACCGAGACTTCCCAGCTTATGTCCAACTCGGAAATGGCAAGCGGTTCACTGGAGTGTCACTCTACAGTGGCCAAGGAATGGGAAATAAACCGGTGGCTTTGGTGTACAACAAAGGAAGCAACAGCTCCAGCAACATGTGCTTACCCGGATCTCTTGAGCCGGCGTTTGTTCGGGGGAAAGTGGTAATCTGCGACAGGGGAATCAACGCCAGAGTAGAGAAGGGAGGGGTGGTGAGAGATGCAGGTGGCATTGGGATGATTCTGGCAAACACGGCAGCCAGTGGGGAAGAACTGGTGGCTGACAGTCACTTACTGCCGGCCGTGGCGGTTGGGGCGAAAACCGGCGACTTGATCCGGCAGTATGTACGGTCAGTAGCGAAGCCGACGGCCGTGCTGAGCTTTGGTGGGACAGTTCTGAACGTGCGCCCATCTCCAGTGGTGGCGGCCTTCAGTTCCAGAGGACCCAACTTGGTAACGCCCCAAATCCTTAAGCCGGACGTTATAGGGCCTGGCGTTAACATCCTGGCCGCCTGGTCTGAGTCCATCGGGCCTACTGGATTGGACAACGATAAGAGGAAAACTCAGTTCAATATCATGTCAGGTATGTCCCGATTCTGAATGGCTGGCTCTATCCCAACTTCTCTGGTCCACTCTGGCCTGATAAATCTTCTGCTATGTATGTAGGAACATCCATGTCTTGCCCGCACATAAGTGGGCTGGCGGCGTTGCTGAAGGCAGCTCATCCATCATGGAGTCCAAGCGCAATCAAGTCTGCATTAATGACCACTGCCTACACGCAGGACAACACCAACTCATCTCTCCGGGATGCTGCCGGAGGGGCGTTTTCCAATCCATGGGCTCATGGAGCTGGCCATGTTGATCCTCACAAAGCCCTCTCCCCCGGTCTTGTATACGACATCTCGACCAATGATTATATTACCTTTTTGTGCTCCTTGGACTATGGGATCGATCATGTTCAGGCAATCGCGAAGCGATCGAACATAACCTGCTTGAAAAAGTTTGCTGACCCAGGGCAACTAAACTACCCTTCATTTTCAGTTGTGTTTGGGAGCAAGAGGGTTGTCCGGTACACTCGTATAGTTACCAATGTTGGGGCTGCAGGGTCAGTTTATGAAGTGGCTACTACTGCACCGTCGGTTGTGAAGGTGACGGTGAAACCTTCAAAGCTTGTGTTCTCTAAAGTTGGGGAGAGGAAGAGGTACACTGTTACATTCGTGGCGAGCAGGGACGCTGCTCGAACCACGAGATATGGGTTTGGATCGATTGCTTGGAGCAATGACCAACACCAAGTTAGAAGCCCGGTGGCATTCGCCTGGACCAAGTTGTGATTGTTGTTTTTGTATAGGGCGTTTTCCATTTGTAGGTTTTTCCATTCCTCCAACTTTCTCCAATTTCAGAAAGAAAACAGCAAGAAGATGATATGATCAGCAATCAGCCAGAGAGAATGATCATATCATTGCATGGGAAAATTCAGCGTTTGGTTTGCCATTGAGATGCTTTAGGGGAAGGCCTGGGGAGAGTCAAAACTAATGTAATGCATAAAATTTGGCACTTCTTTTCCTAGTTATCTAAGAATTACTGTTACCGTCGGTCCTGTTAGGAAAATTCAAAAACATGAAGGCCAGTTAAGTGTGTGCTTTTACTTACAAATGCCTATAACTCCCAAATTTCCCTCTCCTCCACTAAAAACTAGACAAAACAGCAATGATGAACATGTTTTATAACGAGGCCAGCCAGTTTCAATGATTTGCATCAATAATCCAGCAGAGTAGGATTAAACAACTCAAAATATTTGCATCAATAATCCAGCAGATTAAGATATTCATCATAATGTACACTGATTATATCATGTAGAAGATCAAGATAAACTATATGGAATAGTGTTGCTGAACTAAAAGCAACAGCATAAAGAGCAGGGGTTGCAACAGGACTTTGTGCAGAGGCGACAAGAAGATACCTGGGAACATTTTGGAAAAGAGCACTTACAGCTGCATTTGCAGTTGCATTTGCATTCGCAGCAGCTGCAACAAGGGGGGCATGAAAGTGAAGGTAATGATATAAAACAACACAACCTACGGCACGAGATGTTTCTACAGCAGGACAAAGAGGGACAAGAGAAGGAACTACACTTCGGCATGCTACAACAGCTTAAACATGATGGAAACTTGCATGGTTTGCAATCACTGCTGCGAGACATCTCTAGGTAGACAGAGCACCCAGTGCAAGAGCAGCAGCACAGCCATGACAAATTAAAGCAAGGAAGTCCGCTGCATGACAATCGTAACAAAATGTTATATACAAAATATTTTTCTAAGTGATAATAAGCTGGAATCAGAATTCGTATGTTGAAAGTTCTAACCATAACCATTTCCAGATGCGATATCGCCGATGTTTTGTCCTATATCTGCTTGAAAAAAGAAACATCGACGTGGATCATGATCAATGCAGTCTTAAATTTATGCAGATTTGTTTACTGAAAAATGAACTCTTACGTAGGCATCAATGGATCTGAGTTGGCCGTTACAAAGTCACTAATCCTGCAAAAGTGTAATGTTAATCAACAGTGGAAACGAAAGAGTGGATGGATCGATACCTAATTGATTGTGTTCAGTCAACTGAAAGAAAACATTAGAACTTCAATAAATTAAAAGATGATGAAATTTAAGAGAAACATACTCTTTGCAGCTGATTGAGACAGGTTGAAGACTTCGAATGGATTTTAGTTCGTCCTGATTCAAGAAAACAAGAAATGTGTAACGCATCGACAGTACTTTTCTATGAAGGTCTCGGAGAAGCTTTATACCACGAAATGGAAGTTCTAAGATTATCGAATCTGTTCTAAAACTCTAAGGGACACTAGCTCTCTAAATCAAACCAAAAGATCAGATTTTGAGTCTAATTAGCAATGCTAATAACAAAAAAGAGAAATGCTTGCAATTGTACATCAGCTTTCCGATGTCACCATGTCATTGTGAGTTGATGAAAACAGAGATAATCATTTCAATTCGAACTCACCTCAAGGAAACCAATTTCTCCTTCAAGCTTCTGTATCCTGGCTATCTCTCGACGCTTCCCATACAAATCCGGGTAGTCAGGCGGAGATTTCGGACTTGGGGGTGGTAGCGAAGACACTGATGAAGAGTAAACCGACCGAGCAGCCATTGCTTGATCTCAGGGCACCTGACCCTGATAGAAACCAAGTTTCCAATCACCGAAAGACAGAGCACAGATGAGAAAGAAAACAGCAGAGAATTGCAATAGCAGCAGAAATATAAGTAATAAGAAAGCAGAAACTGTAAAAGCAAGTGACAAACTAAAGCGGCAATTGATGTTAGGTATGAATGATCTTACATGGGTAGTGACAGAGAAGTAATAAGAAAGGCTGACAAAGATAGTTACAGCCCACAAAAAGAAAGCCTCTCTGCAAGTAAAACACAGCACATAATGTATGTACCAAGTTCCGGGCTGCAGAGTTCTTAACGATGCAAGTGATAATAAGGACAGAAAGAGAGCCATTATTGTCACAGACTTAAGTGAAAATACGAGCCTTTTCACGACTCGAGGCAGTAGCATTCTTTCATGAGAGAAATTGAGAAAAGAGGTTAAAATATTCTTGAAAAAAACTCTGTTTTCCATTAAGAACGTAAAGATGGCTATGAGAAAAGCCTGTGCCTGGCGTGCCTAAGCCGGTATAAGACTAGTTTGCTAAGTATAGGCATCTGGGTAAGTGAAATTTTGGAGTTTGCTCATTCTTTAGCAGTAATGGAGTAAAAAGAAATGACCCCAACTAACTAAGTTGCTATGCCTTGTTTCTTTAGCTGTTTTGGGCGTTGAAATATGGTTTCTAGCAAAGAAGCAAAATGGAAAGTAGGTAGCTCAGAACGCACGTGGAGGAGAAATGCTTACAGAGGGGAGAAGGCTGTTGCTTCGGATGCGAATCAGCATCTCGAGCTAGACAAAGAGGAAACTACAGATTAACGTAATGCAAACACTGAATAATACACATCGAAAACCAAAAAGCTCCAAGCTACCCGAACAAACGGGGAAAAGAAATATACCTGACATTTCTACAAACAGTTGGTGTGCGTGTGAGCGCGGCGACGGGCTTAAGAGCGTTCCCGGGCCTGATATCAAATCAAATTGCGATGAAAAGCACCCAATGTCTGGCCCATTATCAGAGCATGGAAAATCACATGAACAGAACGATTATGGGGCTCTGAGAATTTGGAACCGACGGTGACGGAGGGGGTCTGGTCTGCTCTTACATTTGGAGCGTCGAATGGAATAGAAACAGATGATCAAGACAAAAAGGAAGTGGGGCAGCGGCGTATTCGACTGGGTAACCATTGCAAAAAATTGCAGATTCAAGTATAGATTCGAAACTCGAGATCATAAATTATTTTTTTAATAAAAGTGGCCTTTACGCTTTCATTAAATTTTTACCTTTATACAAAGAAAATTAAAAAAAATTACCTTTATGAACAAAAACCGACTGTCAAACGCCTCATAAATTATTTTTTTAATACATATTTTACTAGAAGAATGTTGATATATGTTACATATTTCATCCATCAAATTGATTTCATATTATGTTACAACCTCGTTATTATAATGACTCAAATTATAAAGTGAGATCCTACGTCGGTTGGGAGAGAGGAATGAAACATTTTTTATAATGGTGTAGAAAGCTCTCTAGTAGACACGTTTTAATACTGTGAGGTTGACGGCGATACGTAACGAGCCTAAGCGGACAATATTTGTTAGCGGTGGTCTTGAGTTATTACAAATGGTATCAGAGTCAGATACCGGGTGGTGTGCTAGCAAAGACGGTGGCCCCCAAGAGGGGTGTGGAAAGCTCTTCCTAGTATATGCATTTTAATACTGTAAGGCTGACGACAATGCGTAACGGGCCAAAACGAACAATATCGTCTAGCGGTCTCTCTGTATAGATTATCGATTCTAAGTCTTATTTAAAAGTAATTTTAAAAAACAGGTGTTACAATTCAAAACGAGAAAGTGGGTATTCAAACTTACAATCAATGGGATAGATTATTGTCAACATGATCCTAGCTCAACGAGTTAAGTCATATTTGAACCTTCCACGTGTTGGATGTGAACTAAGAATAAGAGAGGTTATAAAATTACAAAAAGAAACATAGAAACTTAATCGACCCGAACCTAAATATGTTTGTGCATGGATCAATCACTATCATTTAAATTGACAGATGGATAATAGGAATAGTTAAAAGTTTTTCTTTAAGCTAAGTTTGAATTTGTGTACTTTGCACCGGATGATCTGGAGACATTGTTTCTTGGTAGGGAAGGGACGCAACACCCATGAAGTCAAAAGTAAGAAATCCAAAGAAGATTGAAAGGAAGCTTCATTTTCAAAGGGCATTCAAGGATAGTATTCAATGGTTAGAAATGGAACCACTGTTCTCTCTGTAAACCAGTCAAAAGTTTTTTAAGCTGGCAATATTCTCTGATGGTGCTTTCATTACTTTACTCAAACGTTTTCCTTCGGAAACTATAGACATAGTGTGAGATCTCATTTCGATTGGGGAAGAGAACGAAACATTCTTTATAAGAGTGTGTAAAACCTCTCTGTAATAGACGCGTTTTAAAAACCTTGAGGGAAAACCTGAAAGAAAAAGTCTAAAGAGGACCGTATCTGTTAACAGTGGGCTTGGATCATTACAAATGGTATTAGAGCTAGACGTCAGGTTGTGTACCAGCGAGGAGGCTGAGCCCCGAAGGGAGGTGGATACGACGCAGTGTGTCAGCAAGGACACTGAGCCCTGAAGGGGGTGGATTAGGGGGTCCCACATCGATTGGAGAAACCCGAGAGAGAAAGCCCAAAGAGGACAATATATACTAGGGTGGACTTGGGCCGTTACAAATGGTATCATAGCCAGACACCGGGTGGTGTGCTAGCGAGAACACTTAGCCCCGAAAGGGGTGGATTGGGCGGTTTCACATCGATTGGAGAAAGGAACGAGTGTCAGCGAGGATGCTGCACACGAGGGAAGTGGGTGAATGTGAGATCTCACATCGGTTGGGGAGGAGAACGAAACATACTTTACAAGGGTGTGGAAACCTCTCTCTAGCATACGCATTTTAAGGACTTTGAGGGGAAACCCGAAAGAAAAAGCCCAAAGAAGACAATATCTTATAGCAATGGGCTTGAACCGTTACATATGGGATCTTCTTACTCCAATCAAATCCCTTCATTAGAGCTCATTTTGAACTAGAACTCACAGATTGTCAAAGTCGATGCCTTTATGACTTTTACCAGAAGGATTCTTAGCACAAACTTCTGAAAAACTATTGCTTGTTTTCTCAAGATAAGCTTTAGAAAGAATCTTTCTTTATGACTTTTCTTTGGCTGAAAATTTTCTAGCATCTAGCAATGGAAGACAAAGTGCAAGTGGAATAACTCCCAGAGCCCTCTCTCTTTCTATTGGCTAAACTAAACTAACAGTGCGTGAACTATTTGTTGTGATCTGAAACAAGCAACCACAACTTAAAGCAATTAGTATTCTTTTTCAAACCTTGAATATGAGAAGCAGTCAATCATTTGCCAAACCCTGTTGAAAACATAGCCAGGCTGGCTGTTTAGAGCCACATAAATTGCAGGACAGACGAACGAATAATCATCGTTTTGCTACAATTGGAAAGAAGATGATTCCCCTAGTTAGCAAATTCTACTGTTCGTCTTCCGAGGTTGTGTTTATCGTTAGGACGAGACCACACGTCATTAATGGAGGAGGTTTTGTTGTGACAGATTGTAATCAGAAAGTTGTTTTCAGTGTTGATGGGTGTGGGATTCTGGGAAAAGAAGAAGAGCTGGTTGTGAGGGATGAGAAGAGGGATGCTTTGCTTTTACTCCGTGGGAAGGTAATATCCAATTACTCTACTCATTCCCTAAACAAGTCTTTTTGGACGATTCAGAACAGTGTTCTAAGTGGAATGTGGATGTTATACTGTGAGTATGTGTTGAAAATCTTCATCTTATTGTGTTTCAGGGAGGGATTTTTGAGGCTCTAAGCTTTCATAAGATATGGAAGGCTTACAAATATGACTTCCAAGGATCTAAAAAGCTGGTTTTCAGCTTGAGAAGACCCAAGTCATGTCTTCCTGTGAAAAACGATGTTGGAATCAGAATAACAACAAAACCAAAGGTTAGCAGAAAAGATTGGGACTTCGAGGTCAGTGGATATTTCCCAGATAGAAGATGCAGCATCATTGATTCACAAGGCAATGCAGTAGCTCAGGTGAGATTATATTCCCTACTATGGAATAGAAAATATACTATAAACTACAGATTACTATTTACAAACCATATACTAAGCATGCATTCGCTGAAAGTTTTATTCTAAAGAAGCAAAAAGTTAGCCTTCTGTTATGGGGATGGTACGTGGGTTGTAGCCGCCCAAGCCCAAGCCCACCGCTAGTAGATATTGTCCTCTTTGGACTTTCACTTCAAGGGCTTCCCCTCAAAGTTTTAAAACACGTCACTAGGGAGAGGTTTCTACACCCTTAAAAGGAATGTTTTGTTCCCTTCTCCAACCAATGTGGGACCTCCTGATCCACCTCCCTTAGAGCCCAACGTCCTCTCTGACCGGTGTCTGGCTTGACACCATTTGTAACAGCTCAATCCTACTACTAGTAGATATTGTTCTTTTTGGGTTCTTCCTTCAAGGGCTTTCCCTTCAAGGGCTTTCCCTCAAGGTTTTAAAACGTGTCCACTAGGGAAAGGTTTCCACACCCTTAGAAGGAACATTTTGTTCCTCTCTCTATCCAATGTGGGATCTCACAATCCATTCCTCTTGGGCCCAGCGTTTTCGCTGGCAGACTGCACAATGTCTGGGTCTGATATCATTTGTAACAGCCCATGCCCACCACAAGCAGATATTGTCCTCTTTGGACTTTCCCTCAAGGTTTTAAAATGCGTCCACTAGGAAAAGGTTTCCACACCCTTATAAGGAATGCTTCGTTTCCCTCTCCAACCGATGTAGGACCTCACATGGTTACTGGAAAATAGGAACAGGTACCTGTTTGTCGAAGTTGTAGCTTGCTATCTACCAAATGAACCTTCACTGCAACAGCCCACATATGGCTTAATACTGTCCCATACAGCCTAAATATAACTGAAGAGAGTAGCTGTACTTGATTTTGGTCCTGTTCCCTCAGTAAAGCTAATATATTTCATACAGAGTTACATGTTAGAGATGTATATTAATCATGCTTCGAATAACTGCAGATCGGAACGATTAAAAAGACTGGAGAGCAGTTGAGCAAGGATATCTATTATGTTTCAATAAAACCTGGAGTCGATCAGGCCTTTATTGTTGGAGTTGTTGCCATTCTCGACAACATCTATGGCGAATCAACCAGCTGCTGAATTTTTAAGAAAGGGGACGATGGCAATTGCTCGTCGCCCTTCCATCATGATTGAACTGTAGATTTGTGGCCGGACTCCATTTCGTTCGTCACCATGAACTGGATCTGCATATTTTGTTAACAGCAATGTATTCTTTTAGCTTTTATAGCATTTGTCCTGTAAATGTAATTGAACTCTTTACCTTCTCCACTGCCTTCTGATCTCCCATTTGCCTTGCTTTGAGATCGTTGCTGCCATATAAGAGTAGATGAAGCAAGGCAAAGGCAACAGTAGCTGAATATATCATATCAACTTTTAATAATACAAACGACAGAATGAGCTTGTTCATATTAGATATTCACGGCCAAGAAACACTAGATTCTCTTTCGAATAGGCTCAGAAAGGAGAAGGAAGACTGGAAAACCAACAGCCGTCTATTATTAAATTCACCCGACCCAATAGTACCCCATAATGAACGTCCAGTGCCTTGGCACCGAAGGTAAGCATATGTTTATTGAAATAAAAACCTCCATTACAGTTCACAGAGGAAATATCACAGAAAATTATGGAAAGCATTTGCATTCAAGAATATGAGCCCTTCATAAACTGAATCCGATTTCGATAGACTTTACGGACTAAAACTAAAAATGGTTGTTTGGGTTGCACTGTTGAACCGAAATGAGAGTGTCCTACCACAATCTCCTAGCTCAAGAATCATGTTTTATGCAAACTTCAGATAAAGAGAGTTTAAAAGGAAAAAATATACAACTTCATTTCACTAAACAATGCTATGATATACAAATCATGATATTAACAGGCTGATGATGCAAAGTCAAGGCATCATGATCTCCTATAACATCATCTATTGTCTTAATAACTGTTCAGGGTCCAGAGAACGTCCTTGACTTTTGGCTACCATTTAATTGAATCGCACGTTACAATGGCCAGCTTTTAGTTGAGACGCCTATGATTAGTTTAAACAAACATTTATTGCCAGCATCAGGGATTCACCATTGACGTGCTCACCCTGAGGATGAGAAACGACAAATATATAACAATCAAGCCAACTCCTAGATTTTTGTTCGGGCGCATACCGTTCCTAGGTAACACAACAACTGACCAAATGAGTCCTAACATTAAAAAACTCAATGTGTAAAACAAGCTACTATCTCTAGGAAGCATGTAAGCTGCAGGTCTACGGGAAATGGCTCCAAGAAGCATGGAGGTACCCAGCCCCGCAAGAGTATTGAACATAGGCCCAGCGTAGCACCCAGACATAGCAATCTGTACACTGTCTCCACCATTCATTGCCAGTGCTAAATTGGACATCAAATCCCCCATTGAGTTCCCCCAGGCCAGCACTGTTAATCCAAGAATTGATGGGTTGACTCCAAAAATTAAACCTAATGTCATCAACAAAGCAACTAGCTCATTTGCAACGATGTAAAACCAGACGATGCTCATAAAAAATCCTCCAAAGACCCATGGAAACAAAGCCCTGCGAGGTGGATGACCAGAGCTTGTATACAAATATGCAAGGACACCAAGCACACCGCCAAGGGAAAACCCAAAAAAGTAGGCAAGTTTTCCACTCAGAGGTCCTAGAGCATCTTGGGTGTTCCATAAATATGCCAGAAGAACGGGTGCTAGCGTAGCACTGGCAACAGCATAGACTTTGGACCACCGTTCCTCCTCGACAATGGGAATGGTCAAACGTCTTGGGAGTATCAATGGAAGTTCAAGAAGTGAAAATAATTTGGACCAGGAAAACAATGAGTGGTCAGTTGCTGTATTCTCATCATTCCAACCCCACAGAAATTTTGGACTATCAACACTGCCCTTCATAGCCTGATTTGAATAGATTGCAACATGTGAAGACCACATCCATTGTGGCAGTTTATTTTGGAGATGTGGTACATCACCATCAGCCTCGTAATCAAGCAGAGTTGTATAGACCGATTCTTCGTCGTCACTCCCAACAGAGAAAATGCTTCCAGTTACAGGAAGCAAAGGTGTCAAGGAGTTCAGTGTCACTTTTACTGGGTCATTCTCCAAAATCTCATTTGCAGCAACTACAAATCCATAGACTAAATAAATCGAAACAAACGCAATGGCACTGATGACAGTAACCCGACCAAACGCCAAAATTATAGCAAGTGAGATGATGACAAACATGAAGAAACATATGTCTCTGATAAAGCATTTCCTATCAATCCTGATGTCCCTCTCGGCAACACAAAGAGAAACAGCACCAACAACGATACAAGTTACAAAGACAGCTCCACCCAAGACACTGTTAAGACCAACATCACCAGCATCCTTTCCCATAAAAGCAGCAATGCTGGCAAAGACATCAGGAGCTCCATTACCAAGAGGAAGCAACGACACTCCGGCCACAGTCGCTGGCAACTTCAAAAGATTTGACAGTTTCTCCAAGGAGCAACAAAAAAAGTCAGCTGCGGTATTACCCAATAGATAGAACAACGCAGCAAGCCAAATTATCAAAGCCACATAACCCAAAAGTCTAAAACCTTCACAGTCACAGTAGAAGAATGCGATATAATTGAAAAATCCCCCTGAATTGCAATCGGGATGGGCAATCAAGTACTCACATCGGCTCTGATAACCTTTGTGTTCGGATAAGCCAACGCATAATAGGGGACGACTCCCGGTGTTATTATTATTTGTAAGAAGTCCATCAACACCGATGGTATTGTTTAGAGAAGAAGCAGAGACTTCAGTTATTCGCCTATGAATCACCCCAGCCTGCTTATCACCAATGGTCCATTTATGGGGAAGAACCGAATGCGAATTCTGATCAAACGGATTTCTCAAGAACTTCCCCTGATTAAGGTATAAACAAAGCAACACAATGGAGCAAATTCCATGAAAAATCCCTCGATATCGAAAGTTTCTCGCTCCAGAAATTGCATACGTTCTAGTCATAATCTTCCACCCGCAACCGATTAATAAAGCCAATAGTTGCTTCAGAGGTCGTCAATAACAGAAAACTGGAACCCAAATCACAAACAAAGGTTCGAAACCCTAGCCACGACTAGATGATGCAAAATTCAAACAATAATTGCAGCAAAACAATCGGAAGATAGGATTGAATCAACGCATAGAGATGATGTTTGAGCTGAAAGATGAATGTAGAACAATTGAGAGCACAAACATTAGGGTTTTACGACGATAGCTGCCGGCGTAAAAGAGAAAGGTCAAGAGGAGGAGGCAAAAGGAAAAATCGGAGGAAATCCCCAAGAACTTCGACGAAAATTGTTGGATTAGAATGGAAAGAAATTGAAAAGGTCAATCAAGTTATTACCAGTGATCCACGACATGAACGCGGGAGAAGAAGATTGGCGGGGTACGAGTAGCCGACACGCGTGGCGGAGTACGACGGCGCAACCGAACTCGCCCGACCCGATCAAACGATTCTTCAAAGAAAAGGCGGAATCTTTATACCCTTTGCATTGGTTTATTTATTTTTCAAATGGTTTATTTTTTTTTAATTATATTAATTTCGAAACTTATTTTTAATTAGGTCTAAAAATAGAATGTCTAGAAGATTCCGGATAATTAAATCTTATAGTTCATTAGAACGTTACAAAACCTATAATATAAATTAAGATTTACGTCTTAAATTTCAAAATATTTTAATTAATTGTTTTAAATTTAAATGTGTTGCATCTGGACATTATCGTTAATAACGTTAGCTAATATTTGTTGATTTGGCATGACGTGGAAGATAATGATAAGTTAAATATTTTTTACTAGGATTAATTTTTTTTTTTTTACTGGGATTAAAAATAATGTAACCTAGCCAATTAATTATCATAAATTCCATGCGAGCTGGCACACCTGACTCTCTCTCCAAAACAGACAAGAAAGCATAACCATTGCCAGCCACTTCCATAACTGAATTACCCAAAACAGAGCTTCATACCTCAGACAATGGCAACAGCGCAGTGCTTACACGATCGCCAACGCAACATTCTTCGATCTTCTCAACTTTTTTCCATTCGTTTCAACGCGTTTTCATTCATTGATCAATCTACACACTTCGATTCATTTCCCTTTCAACTTTTCAAGCAAACACAAACATACTCTGTTTCGTTACGATTTACAAACACGAAAACTAAGATGAAATTTACGAATCAGAACGCTAGAAATTGTCAGTTTACTCCTCAGATTCCGACACCCATTTGTTTAAATGAGTTGAAAATCATGGGAGAAGTCGAATTGAAACCACCCATTAAAGCAAGTTAGAAGCTTGTACATGTTACTCTGTTTTTTTTTAACTAGACAAGGAAGGAAAGCAACTCCCGGAACGTTGGAGTCTGGCCGGACCACCGATGTCGACAATCGGTTTGAGTTTGATTACACGGCTAGAATTCGACCGGAGCACTCTGGGAGAATCCAACCTCCGCCGTAGTAGTCGCCCCATGGCGGAGATGGGGTGCTCTGTTTCATCCAGGGGGTTCGTCGATCTGAACTCTCTGCAGAAACTCGCGTGTCGGCTCAGCGCTTCTTCGGTGGAGATAAGCGTCCCCGACCTCACAACTTCGTCTTTCACCGCCTCGATGCAGAGCCCACAGATCCACCGCCCATGGAAGCGATCACGAACTCGAGAAATGTAAGCAGGGGTGCAATCCTCTGTAAATCCGCAGGAATAGCATTTCACACACTTGACCTCCGCCGTACACTCCACCGCCGCTGCCGCCTGAGAGTCGGAGTTTGGCAACGCCATCGCCAGCAGCATGACAACGAAGTCTTATCTGCTTCCTCTGCTCTTGTGTGTTCAGTTAGGGAAGAGGGAGAGAAAACCAGAGGACAAGCAAAAGGATTTATCATTTATTGGCAATTGGGCTGTTGGCACTTTCCAATTTGGAGTAAATGCATTGCTATAATAAGGGTTTAAGCATAAGATTTATTGCCATTAAACCAGCCCAAATAATTGGTAATTATATTTCCGCAACTTAATAGAAAAAAAAGAACAAAAAAAAAAAGAAAAAAACTCGGAGTTTTTAAGGTCATTGGATGAGAATAAGAAACCCCATTAGACTCTGTTCTGCTCTGATCTCAGATAGACTCTGTTTTCAATCTGGTGAGCTTTATTTATGCTTCTTAGCCATTGAACTTTTCCAACAACGTTTGGATTCCCGAAACGTTTACAAACACAAGACTGTTATTAAAAGCATTATTAAACACAACAATGTCTGGTTCGTTTTGGTTTTGTCTTTAAAAACCGACAGCAAAAAGGAGATGAAACGAGTCAGAAAAGGGCAGACATGGAAGTGGGGGTGGGCTGATGATGATGATGATGATGATGGGAAGGAGAAAGCCATTTCATTTTTAACCTGCAAGATTGAAAATTGGGTATCTATCAGAAAAGGAAAGCCATGCGACTCTGTTTTGATGCGACAAGCAACAAAAACAGTCATAGTATCCGATTGGGAGCTGCTGTCTGTGTCTGCCGACCTCCTCGTCGGTCGGGGGACACATGTTGGCTCATCCTATGTTCATAAAAAGGAATCTTTTTTGGTGTTGGAATCGATGAATGGTTACAAATTGATGTGCATGGCGGTCTGTTTTTTCTGTTTTTTGAGTGTTTCGAGACAGAGATTCAAGTCCTCCTCTCTGCACCAGCTCCATTCTTTGTTCTCTTTTGCCCTCCGACCCAAGACATTTTCACATTTTCTCGTAGGCCAATTGTCTTGTCAGTGCTAGAGGAGTGAATGCCGCATAATCGCTGCCAAGAAAAAGGCGATTGTGACAATAACCATTTTAGTTAGTGATGTTTGCTTGCTGTATAGGCCACTGTTAAACTCCAAGAGTATAACCATATAACTCAATGAATTCTTTCTTAGGTTTCATTGGATAACTATTTGATTTTTTGTTTCTTGTTTTTAAAAGTTTTACTTGTTTTCTCATTGTTCCATTGTTCCTTAGTCCTAGAGAATTGAATTCTTGACCAAATTCTAACCAAATTAAGTTTTGTTATTTGTAAACTGGTTAGAAAGTAGAGAACAAAACAAGTAAATTCACGGAGGAAATAAATATTTTTTATAAAAGTGTGGAAATCTCTTCTCAGTAGATGTGTTCTAAAATCATAAGGCTGACAGCGATACGTAACGGGCCAAAACGAACAATATATGCGAGCAATGGGCTCGGGCTGTTACAAATGGTATCAGAGCCAGACATGTGCCAATGAGGGGAACGAAGCATTGCTTATAAGGGTGTGAAAACCTCTCTAGTAGACGCATTTTAAAACTGTGAGATTAATGGCTAGGCCAAATCAGACAATATCTGCTAGCGATGGGTTTGATATGTTACAACTTATGTACTTTTTTTTCACCAAGTACTTGAAAGTAAATCCAAAAATGATTTTGATCGATTTAATAGGTTTTTCGAATTTTAACTTGAGATTCCCTCTCTAGTCTGACCTCGATTCTATTGAATCACAATCTTATTCTCCCTCCGAGTTTCTCGCACCCCATCGCTATTCTTTTTGCGTGTTGATTGGGGCTCCATCAAGTGTGTGCTGCAGTGCAAACCTATCTCTATGCAATTTTGTTGATGTATTCATCACGATTTTCTTAAGTGATTATACTAGTTAGAACATCATCAGTTTCCCAGATGTATAACGCATGCATAGAGAACAGAGAAGAACCATAATTCAAGGTAAGAATTCCACGTCTATTGGAGAGGGGAACGAAACATTCTTATGAGTGTGGAAACCTCTCTCTAACAGACACGTTTTAAAAACTGTGAGGGGAAGCCTGAAGAGGAAAGCCCAAAGAGGATAATATCCACTAGCGGTGTGCTTGGCTTGTTACAAATGGTATCAAAGCCAGACATTGGGCCGGTGTGCCAGAGAGGACGCTGGGCCACCTACACTGGGCAGTGTGCCGAGAGCCCAAAGGGAGTGGATTGTGGGGAACAGAGTATTCCTTATAAGGATGTGGAAACCTCACCCTAATAGTGGCATTTTAAAAACCTAGAGTAAAAGCCCGAAAGGGAAAGCCTAAAGAAGACAATATTACTTAGCGGTGCACGGCTGTTACATTTTACTTCATTCATTACGCAATGGAAACTAAGCCAGAATATGAGCATGTTGTATATCAGATTGGTCTGTTATTAGACCTTCAGAAAGAGAGCCATGAATTGCCAAAGATATGATCAACTACATTCTTGTATCTATAAATTCTGATAAACAAGAACAATAATGCAGTTCGCCTCAAAATTCAAGATATATGGTTCATTTTTCTTTCAAGCATACCTGCAGAATAGCATGTCGTCCACAAGGGAGGCCGGTTCTCTACGTAGACGTCTCCGCTGTCTTTCGAACAAACTCCTATACGTCGAAAGAATCAGAATCTTCCTTCGTGATGACTCCCTTCAAAGACAAAACATGTCAACAGCAGTTGGTTAATTTAGTGGAAGATCATGGATTTATAAGCGAGGAATACTATCTCCATTGATACGAGGCCTTTTAAGGAAGCCCAAAACAAAGCCACGAGAGCTTATACTCAAAGTGGACAATATCATACCATTGTGGAGAGTCCTGATTTCTAACAAGAGTAATGTCAAAAGCGGGGTTCCAGACAGCGATGCCAAACGCAGCGCCTTGCTCGGGGAGACCTCCACGAGAGTACAACAACTTCTTCTCCGGAAGAAAGGGATAAGTCTATGGAAGTCAATGGTGTAGCCACAAAGAACGGAATCGACTATAGGTTCCAATCTTATTTGCAGTATCACCTGCAATTCATTAAGAGTATTCTTTGTTTATAAACTCGTGATCATTCCCTAAATTAGCCGATGTGAGACTTTCATCATTCAACAAGGTCAAGTTACCAAGTTACTATACAACATGCCGAGTGAGTAACGGCTAAAATAGTCCACAAAACCGTACAAACACAGGTTTGAAGTTAGCAAAATCAGGAAAATGGCCACTGATATTGACAGAGAAGTTAATTAGAACTTATATAGACACTCGAACGTTCTCACAGTTGAAAACGAAAGAATTCTAAAAAGAAACTCACTTGATTAAAGGGTCGTGTTTCGGTGTGAGATCCCACATCAGTTGGAGAGGGGAACGAAGCATTCTTTATAAGGGTGTGGAAACCTTTTTTTAGCATACACGTCTTAAAACCTTGAGGGGAAATCTGCTAGTGGTGGGCTTGGGCCGACACAAATGGTATCAGAGCCAGACCAGGCGATGTTTCAGTGAGGAGGCTGAACCCCGAAGGGGATGGACACCAGGCAGTGTGCCAGTGAGAACGCTGGCCCCAAAGGGAGGTGAAATTGGGGGTCCTACCTCTTTTTAGCAGACACGTTTTAAAACATTGAAGGGAATCTCATCAGGAAGAACCCAAAAAAGACAATATCTGGTAGTGGTGAGCTTGGGCTGTCACAAATGGTATTAGAGCCAGACCGGGCGATATTTCAGTGAGGAGGCTGAACCCCGAAGGGGGTGGACACCAGGCGGTGTGCCAGTGAGAACACTAGGCCCCAAAGGGAGGTGAAATTAGGGGTCCTACCTCTTTTTAGCAGACACGTTTTAAAACCTTGAAGGGAATCTCATAAGGAAAAACCCAAAGAAGACAATATCTGCTAATGGTGGGCTTAGGCCGGCACAAATGGTACCAGAGCCAAACCGGGCGATGTTTCAGTTAGGAGGCTGAACCTCGAAGGGGGAGGACACCAGGCAGTGTGCTAGTGAGAACGCTGGGTCCCAAAGGGAGGTGAAATTAAGAGTCCTACATCGATTGGAGAAGGGAGCAAGTGCCAGCGAGGATGCTGAGCCCCAAAGAGGGGTGACTTGTGAGATCCCACATCCGTACCTCTCTTTAGCATACGCGTTGTAAAACCATGAAGAGAATCTCACAAGGAAAAGCCCAAAGAAGACAACATCTACTAACGGTGGGCATACAAGCTTACACGATTGTCTACCTAACATAATCTACTAGACCATCATTTGATCCAACAGTTACAAAACTTCTAAGAAATTCATCAAATACGAGTTAAACACACAAGTCCAACACTAGACCAATTCAGGTATGCATTAGTATTTCACAAATCTTCAAAGTTCAAAGTTCAAAAGAACGTGATGTTCAAGGGGATTGTTCAAAAGAGCATGTGAATTAGATAAAAACACCCAGAATAATGCCAGATTAGACGAAGATTGCAATAGATTACCGTCCATCTGTTGCATCCTTGATGTCCAGGTAAACAGATTCCAAAGGGAGCTTCCTCTGTTCAAGAACAACCTCTGTTGATTAAAGAGTCTTAATATAGTTCTTCAAGCTTGAAGAACAAAAAAAAACCGAACACTACCTGATCGAGCAGCCGCAAGGAGCCCTTCTTGTAACAGATGGACCGAAGAGAGCTATCCGCTCCGACTTCGCCGCCAGTTTTCGAATCCAAACCCATTATGCTTACAAGAAATTAAACGGAAAAAAGAAACCCAGACAAACAAAACGATTCAATTTCTCGCCTAATTGGATGCTTCATAATTGAGAAGAGATTGAAATTAGGGGACGTGGGACTTTTATCATCCATCCAACACCTCCCTTCAAATAAAATGCACCTCCCATTAATCGAGGCTCGACTCCTTAGGAGTCTTAGTCATTTTTTACTACTTTCGAACACAACTCTCCACAATGGTATGATATTGTCCACTTAGAGTATAAGCTCTCATGGTTTTGCTATGCGCTTTTCAAAATGTTTCACACCGAGAGTATTCTTAATTATAAACTATGATCATTCCCTAAATCAGCCGACGTGGGACTTTCATCATCCAACAAACTGGAGTAAAGCTTTGATGATCGTGCTTTGGATGACTTTTGCTTTGAGCTTTTCAAAAGACTTCACACTCTGAGAGTATTCTTGATGATTAGCCAATGTGGAATTTTCATCGTCCAACAAACTAGAGTAAAGCTTTGACGATCGTACTTTGGAATGATTATACCAAACGAACGGTTTAAAAAATATTCTTAAACTATAAAAATTAGATGATTGCACTATAACGAGGATGGGATTTCATGCCATTGTAATTCTTGTCATAACTCGAACGATAGCAACAATTATATTAATTATATATCGGTTAAAATTAACAGTGTAAATATATATTTTAAAAATAAAAAATAGCCTTTCATTAATTTTTCCATTATTGCCTTATTTTTAATATTTTCTTTTCATAGCTTTTAAGTCACATCATGCCTTTTTGTCTCCCACAAAAAAATAATAATAATTATTATTATTCTAAAATAAGAAAAAAGGAAAAATTCGCTTAAAATCAATAATTATCTATTAATATATATTCATAGTCTGAAAAAAAAATCGTTATAATTTTTAAAAATATATTCCAATTTTTCAATTAAAATAATTTAAAATTTATTAAAAGTACAAATATTATAACAAAAAAAAATGATATTTTTAATAATAATAATAAAAAAAAAGCCCACTAGGTTCAATAATTTTCCCCCGACCACCACCGTTGTTTTAATTAATTGTCTTGTCTGAAAATTATTACATATTTATTTTCAAAATTTTTATTAATAATAATTTTCTTATTTTTTTTTAATAAAAATTTAAATTAACTTTTTATAAACGGATAAGCTTTATATTTTCTTTTATGGAAAATCCGTAAAGTTTCGATTTATATTATAATAATAATCTTTTTACCTAATTATTTCAATTAAAATGGAAAGCAACTTTTTTTTAATCACTAATATAATTTAATAGAGAAAAAAATAAATAACTAAAAGTGAGACACGACATAATTCATCACTAATTGACATATATTTTTTAATAATTATTTTAGTGTTAAAAAATAGTAAAATTCTATTTAACATATTTTCAATATATATTTTTTTTAATTTAACTAATATATTATATATAAAATTAAATGGTGGATTTGTTCTCTTCTCCCACCAATGTGAGACATCACAATCCACCCCATTCGAGCCCAGTATCCTCGCTTGCACTCTTTCCTTCCTCCAATCAATGTGGGACCGCCCCCAAATCTACCCCCTTTGGAGCCAGTGTCCTTACTGGCACACCACCTCGTGTCTATCTCCTTTGGGGCCAATGTCCTTACTGGCACACTACCTCGTTTCTATCCCCTTCGAGGAATTGCAAGAAGGCTGACACATCGTCCGGTGTCTGGCTCTGATACCATTTGTAACGACCCAGATCCACTGCTAGCAGATATTGTTCTCTTTGGGCTTCCCCTCAAGGCTTTAAAACGCGTCTACTAGAGAAGGTTTCCACACCTTTATAAATGGTAGGTTGTTCTCCTCCTCCCACTAATGTGGGACATCGCAATTAAAAATAATAAATATATAGATTTATCAGACAAAAAAAATAAATTATAATTTAATATAGAAATTAATAATAATAAATTTATGCCAATTTTATTATGTCTATTTTTGCTTTATTGTATTTTAGTTTTAAAAATTTAAAGCTGTATTAAAAAAATATAAATATTTGAATATGGGAAAGTTTGAAAATTCAATCCAACCGTTAGAAAATGGGTCCCAATGATTTAATCGTTCATCATAAAGACAAATTCATTAAAGAAAGATGATAAGTTTGCAGCATGTAAATTGTGATTAGTGTTAATAAAATCATCTTTAAGGTCCAAATTTTATTTCACAAAAAGCGGATTCCTTATCTTCAATCCTAATTCATTCATGGAACCAGAAATTTCAATGAAATTGTAGAGAAGAAAACGTTTCGAATCGTGTTTTGAAGTCCCCCTTTTACGATAACTTGTTCTTCATCTTTCGATCGTCTCATTTTCAGAGCCATTTCAAATTTCTTCTTCTCCTTAAGAATCTCTGTCTTTCAATGGCGGAAGATTTCGCTAAAGCCGTCGATGATGGGCTCCGGCTCTCCAAGAGACTGTACTTCGGCAAAGACCGAGCCGTCGCGCCTCCTAGGTCGTTCCCTTCGATGGATAGGATGGGCCACTCATTTCTCCCTGCGGCTCCGATGGTTTATGCTGTAATTCGTGATCCTGCAATCGTTGATAACCCTGATATTCCGAGCTACCAGCCCCACGTTCATGGCCGCTGCGACCCACCGGCTCTGATTCCGCTTCAGATGAATGGAATTGAACTGCAGGCTGATTGTTATTTGGATACAGCGATTATTCGGATCACTGGGTCTTGGAGGGTTCACTGCGTTATGGGTAGCCGGAGCTGTGATTGCCGCATTGCGATTCCCATGGGGGAACAGGTATTTCTCTGGAAACGCTTTTTTTCGTGGGGATTCTGAATTGAATGGCTCGTTGGGTGTTTTTAGGGCTTAATTAGAGTCTAGTTTACACGAAGAATCATGTCGAGGTCATTATGATCCTTATGAGCCCTTTCCTGCTGGGTTTGATTTTGTTGGATTGTTTGGTTTTTGATTCCTAGAACATAAGGTGTTCTTACAACGTGCCTGAGTTTTTGGTCTTTTGTTCTTCTTTTTTGTACTGGATTCTCAGGGAATGATATTATTTGGCTAACAGGGCTCAGTTCTAGGCTGTGAGGTCGATGATCCTAGAAAGTCATATCGTACTTCGCTTATTACAGTTGAAGAAAAAACTAAAAATGGTGCAGAAAAACAAGAACAATTAGATGGAGGTTTCTTGACTTCTAATATCTTTACCATCACAATTCCACAGGTGATAAACGTTAACTCATGAATGTTTGTTTTGTTTGTAAGTGCTAATGATTTTGATCATTTGAACTTATGGAAGTCTGTGTTTTCCTGTTTCTTTTCAAGGTTGATGGGGGCACCACCTTGTCTATTTCCATGACTTGGTCTCAGAAACTACGATACAGCGCAGGCAATCTCACCTTGAACGTTCCATTTACTTTTCCTGAATATGTCATCCCTGCAGGGAAGAAGATGTCGAAAAAGGAGAAGATAGCGTTAAATGTGAATGTTGGTTCTGCAGCTGAGGTTTTATGCAAGACGACGAGTCATCCTTTAAAGGTTTGTATGCTAATGTTTTGAGTAATCAATGGTTTTGCTTGTTGTTTCAGTCTGTAATGTTGTTCCGTAATGGATCCAGGAATCAATGAGAAAGCCTGGAAAACTGAGCTTTATATACGAATCGGAAGTTCTTTCATGGTCGAAAATCAATCTTAACTTCTCATACAGTGTACGTCTCACATTCATCGATATTGGTATTCTGGAGAAGAATGTACAGGCTTGTGACAAGCTTATTCATATATGCTCAGCATTTAAATCTTTCGCGTCTCGTCCTTCTTGTATGTTGTAGGTTTCTTCGAGTCAAATATTCGGTGGTATTCTCCTACAGTCTCCTCCTGTGGATGATGATGATCAAAGAGAGATGTTCTGCATGTACTTATATCCAGGAAAGGAACAGGGAAAGGTTGTATGGAGTTTCTTAATCTGTTCTTAATATCCAGAAAGTCATATGAATACTCATCTTAACGAATTTTACAGGTCGCCAGAAAGAAGATAATATTTGTTGTCGATATAAGTGAGAGTATGCAAGGCAAGGCACTAAACGATGTGAAAAACGTGCTATCCATAGCCGTGAGTAAGCTTCCTCCAGAAGACATGTTTAATGTTATTGCTTTCAACTCGGAAGCTTTTCAGTTCTCAGAATCCATGGAGTTGGCCACCGAGGATGCTGTTGAAAGGGCCCTTCAGTGGATAAATTTGAACCTTATTGCTGGGGGTGGCACGGATATTCTACTTCCATTAACAAAGGTATCCCATCTTACATCTTTTTCATCTATTATTCTCGTGGATCTTTTAATCGTCTTCGATTCTCAGATGCTGTTAGACAACTATGCTTTCAAATGAATTTTTGTTCTTAACACTGAAAACGCATAGGCGTACAATACGTATAAGTACTGTTTGATCGAGTATTTTTACTTGTGGAAGAAAAGTTTAGGTGATATAAATGTAAGATGGTGGCCTAGGATGGACAGTGTGAGATCCCACGTTGGTTGGAGAAGGGAACAAAACATTCTTTATAGGGGTGGAAACTTCTCCCCAATAGACCCGTTTTAAAAATCTCGAGGAAAAGCCCGAAAGGGAAGGTCCAAAGAGGACAATATCACCTAGCAGTGGGATTGGACTATTACAAATGGTATTTGAGCCAGACATCGAGTGGTGTGCCAATGAGGACGCTTGGCCTACGAGGAGGGTGGATTGTGAGATCCCACCTCGGTTGGAGAGGGGAACGAAATATTCCTTATAAGGGTGTGGAAACCTCTCCCTAATAGACACGTTTTAAAAACCTTGAGGGGAAGCCCAAAAGAGGAAGCCCAAAGAGGACAATATCGCCTAGCGGTGGGCTTGAGCCAGACACCGAGTGGTGTGCTAGTGAGGACGTTGGTCCCTATGGGGGGTGGATTGTGAGATCCCATCTCGGTTGGAGAAAGGAACGAAACATTCTTTATAAGGGTGTGGAAACCTCTTCCTAACAGACGCGTTTTAAAAACCTTAAGGGGAAGCCCGAAAGGGAAAACCCAAAGAGGACAATATCTGCTAGTGATGGGCTTGGGCTAATGCAAGATTCAGCCCCTGATACCACCCTAGATCTTAAAAGAAAAGATGGTGGGAGTTGTCATCTTTTTGAAGAACTGAAATCTCTTCATTCTATATTTTTTCTTTAACTCGGTCAATCAACCTTTTTCTTTATGTTCTTTTCTACTTAAATATCTCAACTTCAGTCACATAAATTTTTTGTTTGTCTATTATCCAGGCCAGTGAGATGCTGAATGATGGGGGTACTGGTGGTTCAGTTCCAATAATCTTTCTTGTTACTGATGGCTCCGTCCAAAATGAGAGACATATTTGTGATGTGATGCGAAAAAATCAAACAGAAAAGCAATCCGTTCATCCACGTATATATACGTTCGGTATAGGTATGTTTCTGGTCTTAATCTAGAACTGCCTGAAAGTCTTATTGAGCTTTGACCATTCTATAACTTATGGATTGAGGAAATTCGTCCTTGTCGAGATTAAGTTGCACTTACGGTTGTTTCAACGTTCATGCGGGTATCTATACTTGTTTTTGAGATTTCACACATCTACCAGGTACATTTTGCAACCACTATTTTCTAAGGATGCTTGCAATGATTGGCAGGGGCCAATATGATGCTGCTTATGATTTAGGTGAGTTTTTGTACTTCACCCTGTTTCTTCTCTCGTTTAAGGGGAAAATTACTCGATTGAACCACCATAATGTGTCTACCTCCTAATGACGGTTGGATCAATATCCAAAATCTGTATGCCCTCTATTAACCGTTCACTATAG
Source organism: Cucurbita moschata (assembly GCF_002738365.1). Lineage (NCBI taxonomy): Eukaryota > Viridiplantae > Streptophyta > Magnoliopsida > Cucurbitales > Cucurbitaceae > Cucurbita > Cucurbita moschata. Next base: position 1,322,825 of record NW_019268541.1, read on the forward strand.
ATTTACAATTTTAAATTCTTTCCAACCTTCTTCATTAATTTATGGACTAAACATCAAAAAGCAGTATTGGAAGTACTAGTAATGAATTATATCGACTGCGATCATGCTGTTTAGCTATCACAGAACTCGATTGACGTATTTCAGGCACAAATTCATCTTTTGTCCAGCTCCTTGGAAATGACTGAATAGTTTAGATGCTTGACGGGTGGTTTCGACATAGAGTTGAACCATAAATCTTTGTATCATAGATCTGATAATGCACACATTGACATTTCCAGTCCTTAAAACTGTATATTATGGATTTAATTATTAAACTCTTTCTTCTCTATTTGTTGTTCTTCGGTGAAGTCAGACTCAATACATTTGTAACCATTTCGTTTTTCAGATTCGATCGAACCACGAATGCAGAAGTTGTACAAAAGAGCTACATCCACTATTTTGGTTAATATTGCCGTCAACGCATTCGATGATCTAGATGAAGTCAAGGTATGCATATTCTTTTGTTTGATACATTGTCATCTAGTATTTAGGCATGCCCTTTCCTGCAGCATGAAATATAAATCGTTCTTCCAGTCAACACGTTCGTTTTCTAATTTCAAGCTTTCTTTTAGGTTTATCCTTCCTCAATTCCCGACCTTTCTTCTGAGAGTATATTGACCGTATCTGGCCGATACCGTGGAGATTTTCCAGAGACTGTTAAGGCAAGAGGCCTCTTAGCCAATTCGGATAACACTGTCTTAGAACTGAAGGTACATCAGGCAAAGGATATACCTCTTGAAAAGGTAGGTAGGGAATCAGCATTATATGGTCAAAGTGCCTGAATTTCTTACTGGTTGTAGAAACTTAATGGGTGAAGTCTTTAATCTTTTCTTGTTTTACAGTTATTTGCTAAAGATCAGATTGAACAATTCACAGCTGAGGCATGGTCTTCAGAGAATAAACAACTGGTGGAAATGGTTTGTGATTTTTACCCTCAACTTTTGAACGTTTGTCTCGTTTTCGTTTACATCAGACACAACCAAGAAGATTTTTATTTTCTTAGCACTGAAGTTCTTTCGAGTTTCGAATTTGCTATGATAGAGATATTGATATCTGATGCTTTATTTCATACCTTCTAGATCAAAAAGATGAGCACAAAAACGGGTGTAATGAGCGAGTATACTCGGATGGTCATATTTCAGAGCGTAGACAAAGTCAACGAATCGATAAAAGTGCAACAGGTGAGCGCAGCTTTACACCCTCATGACCTCAAACTCGAGTTGCAGGCACTTGGTTATTAACAATTCAATTGCCCATTATAATAACTTTACAGTCGAAGAAGAACGCTTACGAGAAAATGGTAGCACCTAAAGGTGACAAAATGGCATTGTTACCATTCTGTGGTGTCGGCTTTGGAAACCTGGAAGCAACTTCTGATAACACTTCTCTTGGAACCGGTGAAAGAAAGCCCGAGGCAGCGGAAATAATTGTCAAAGCAGCTTCTAATTGTTGTGGCAATTTGTGTAGTCTCTGCTGTTGTCCCTGCTGCATCCAAGTCTGCCTCAAAATCAATAATCAATGTGCGATCGTGTTGACACAACTCTGCACTGCTTTTGCCTGCTTCGGTTGTTTCGACTGTTGTTTAGATATGTGCTGCAACAATCAGACTGGCTCATAGGTACCTGATTCAAAATTTGTTCAAGGTTCGTCATTCTTAGCTGCATTAGCAGTGTGTCTTTTACACAGTTCATTCAAGAAAATGTATGTTGTTTATTAAAACCTAAAGTTCATATTAGGATTAGAACAGCCCATATACCTGATTATTCTGCTGTAAACCACATATGTAAACTAGTTTGTATACAACAAGTGCTTTCTTTGGTTCTCTCTTCTGAAAGTCCCAGAATTGTATGTAACCTTTTTACGTGAACCGAACCACACATGAACTCGAAAAGAATAAAAACAAACTTTATATTACAAACTTCAGTTCCCCCACCTTTAGAAGTGTTCAAACTTGTTATATATTGTAGCTTCTAAGCTTTAAACTCTTCTCTGTTTCTGATTAGCTAATATTAGCCCATGACAATGTATGATCCTCTGCCTCCTCTGCCTGCAAATGGGGCAGTTTTTATTTTATTTCTAGCTTCCCTAGTATTGACAAGTTATTCACAAATGGTCGAAACAAGGACATATTCGTCGAGAATTCACCTTCCCTGCAATGCACTGTTCATTAAACGACACCAACAAAACAATTCTTTAGACACTATTTGAAGGGATGAATGACATCAGAGTGTAGGGTCCTCATAGAACAAGTATTATTTTGTATAGAACTCTCACCTGCTCCTCCTGTAAAAAGCCTCATTCCATGGTCTGATATGGGTTGGTTAGATGTCCACCGCCCATTTGAGTGCAAGCCATGGACAGCTTCACGTGCTCAAAAGTTGTCCTGCATATTTCTTTCCATGGTGGCGATTCCCCTGCTTTATTAGAGAGAGAAAGAGAAACCAGACTGCTAGTTTTGGAGGATTCTGAAACAATTATAAGCTCTGAATTAGCAACAGGGAAGGAAGTATAAATGGGAAAATGGTTCGAGTTAGTGAGATTTAGGATATGCACCCTGGTGGTTCGGTCAGTGAGAGACATCCCCACGAGAATGTGGGCTATATGATATAATATAATATACATAACGTATCTGATATGCCCTCAAAGCCTACCTTTTTCCATTGGCCACCCATATATATATATATTATTTAATATCTCTGATAAAAGAGATGTTCTTCCTCAAATCTTCTTCGTGCGTGATAGCTCAGTCTCTCGTGTCCTTTTCTTCATTGTCCATCGTCCTGCACGGATTTTCTGTATCAGTATGATAATCTTTATCATAAGAAACATGTCAAGTAATAATGGATGTAGAATGAAATCTTTATCTTCGAAGACGAACGATCCAAAGAAGATAGCCAGCTCTTTGATGTGTTGTTAAACTGCATTATATCCTGTTTATGGTGTGTGTTTTTTGAGCTGTGTTGTAGTTTTTATATCTGTCTGTGTAAAGATATTGGTATAAAGTTAGGCTTTTTCACATGTGATGAACTGATGTGTTGGGCAAGGCTATATGGGTTCTTTAAATGATGAGGTGGTGTACAGACAAGAAGGGTCTATAGGCTCGTTCTTTTTTATCAAAGTTGATCGAAAAGACGAGAGATTGAATACTTATATGAGGGGAAAAGACGTTGTAATAGGGAGACAAAGATGTGACCAACCCGAGAGAGAGAAAAAGAGAGTCGACTTTTTGGAACTTGAAACAGTGGCAGCTAGTAGTTTGGTTGTGGAATTTCTCACATTTCTCTTCACTATATAAAGTGTTTTGCACTCTCATCTTGCCTTGGTGAGGTATAGTTCTCTAGACCTTGCTCTATCTGGCCTTATCGATAAGAATTCGAACTCGAACTAGAGGCCTCAAAGGGGATAAAGAAGAGGGTGTATCGCTGTTGCAAACTCGACGTGACAGATGAGGGTAAGTTAATGCAAGAGTGTTTTGTCATGATTTTGTATTCGAAAGTTGGTGTTTACTCTCCGTGATTAATTACGACTCGTTTTTGTTTGCAGATATTGAGTTGGATGCAAGGGAAGAAGACTAATGGCAGAAAGGGGAGCAAAAGAACAACATCAAATTCAACCAAGGGTGAGGAAGACTATATTCTTCTTTTATTTTCGTTTCTATTTACAGAGTGAACTCGTTTCGATGATGATCTTTTAGACGATTTGAGTGCAAATAGCTTGAAATTCTTGCTCAAACAGGTGAGATGGTGCACAGAACTCTCCCTGAAGAATTCAGCAGCTGGCCTCATGTGTTGCTGGCGATTGGAACGTTCGGAGACGATAATCTGAATCAAGCACGCCCAAAACGGTCTCAGGAGAATCCATCATCTTCCCTGGAACAACATCTTCAAGATCTTACACCTGAAGAACTAAACATACTTCACAAAGAGTTCAATCTGTTATTGGATGAACACCTTGAGCAATCGGGTCCATCCTTGGAATTTGAAGTCAGCCAGCATTGTCCATCAAACATATTTCTTACCAGAAGCTTCGAATCCGAAACATCAAAGAACGAACTATTTTACGACGAGCTGATAAAGAAGAGCGATAGTTTCCAGCATGTCATACTCAGCAAAAACAAAGATGCAGGTACGGGAGCTCACGACACTACAGTCATTGGCAAGAGAACTTTATCCTTCCTTCTCAAGAAGATTTTCGTCTGCGGAGGTGGTATCGCACCCGCTACAGTTGCTCCTCCTCCGAGAATCATAACTCTGGAGTCGAAAATGGAGAAGGTAAAATCAAGAACTCAAATTCTCTGATTACTGTTCTGGTGGGATCAGTGTTGATGACTTTTGTAGTCAAATATTGATAAAACTGTTTCTGAATCAGATGTTGAGGACAATACTCCAAAAGAAGATATACCCTCAAAACTCCAATGTCAGAACATCATCTATGAAAAAGTACCTGAAGAGGAAAAACAAGCAAAAATATGAAAACGAAAACGAAAACGGAAAGAACGACAAGAAGTGCGATGGAAGTAAATGGGTCCAGACTGATTCTGAATGTCAGTATGAACAATATAATCAGTATCAACTTTCTAGTTCCATCAGGTACACAAAATTCTGACTGTTTGTTTCCATTTCTTGTGCAGATATTGTTTTAGAAATCTGAGAAGCTACCACTGCCAAAGGAAAGATCACAAGACATCACTTTCTTGCTTGGTTGCTTGATTGTTTGTTCAAATGTTTAGCTATTGTTCTTATCTAACAGCTTGGAGGAATTGAAACTGAGCTCAAATTTATCCTTTAAGAAACACTCTCGAATAGCTGGGGATGTTCGTCACAATTACAGCGTCTGTTATATAAACTCACTCAGAAAAGCAAAAGCTTTGTCTTAGAGAGCCGAATCATTGTCTTGTAGCATGAAATCAAGACCAGAGAAGCCCACAAGAACTGTGGAAATGACCAATATTCTTACACTTTAGCTCACAAAAAGAGAGAGGTAGGGTCATTTTCACTGGTTCGTTTTAAACTGGACACGTTTCTTTCTGTTACTCGATCATATTTTTTGGAGATGTGAGTTTGCGAACATTTGGCTCCATTTAAGTTTATCATCGGGATATCGGTGATATGATCGGAGAGTTCCTCCTAAACACACGGAGAAATCGAAATAAAATAATTAACTGCAAAGCATTTAATTACTGTGTATCTCATTTTTGTTTTGTGTTTGTTGTTTACATGGTTTGAAATTGAAACTAAAGAGCAAACTCGGATATTTGCTTGAATTTACGTGTAACTTTCACCCTCAAAAATTAGATGAACATCAAGGATCGAAATATTGAACTAACTAACTATATAACGACTTTAATCAATCGACTTAAGGCTTAAAGAAGTTTAAGTCGACTAAACTAAACTATCGATATATTATAAGTTGGGTTGGGTGCATGTATTCTGTTGTCGCATCTTCATTTAACTTGTCTTTCCAAGGTAATGATTATTAAACCTAAAAAAACAAATTACAAATGGTCAATCGATCAACACATCCAAACTCTTCAAAACAATCATTGAAAGTCAATTGATCAGTGTAAACATCGATTCGAGTCCAAAACTGATACCGACCAAACTACAGATTAAATACAATATGTCATTCCTAGATTCATGTGATTTACTAGAACATTATATCATGATTTTTACTAAAAAAATTTACTAGACTGGGGTTGGTAGCCCAATTATAAGAATACCACTTATTTCTATTTCATGACCAAGAATGGGCGGAGGCAGGTAAATCAGGTTCCAACACATTGGTAGCTGAAACGAATAAATTAGAACTACTTTAAAATCATTCCAACTTCCAAATTCTAGAAAAAGAACTGAAAATGCTGCAACTTAGTTTCACTAGAAGAAAGCTAGAGAGGATTTGATCTTTAGTACTGAAAATGAACTACAAGTTGTTACCTTTATTTCATGGAAATGAAGTGGTGCAAAATCTTGATATCTTTCATTCAAGAAGAAACTTGGAACAACGAACATCACTTCAATCTTCAGTAGAATAAAAATTCTATCGCAGCCGCCTTCCTAAACCTTGATCTGCACAGAACTTCTTTAAAAAATTCATATTTCTTATGTAGAGTTAATGTAAGAACCGTGCATGTAACACAAATAAAAGTGGTAATACTAATTTCAAGATAACTGCTGAACACAGCACTGTGAAACCAAAGTTCTTATGCTTTAAACAAAGAATACCAGGACTCATTTATGTTTCTCACAATTCCATGGAATTCTAAGTTCAAATTCACCTCTCTGGATATATCCATATTGAGATGAATGGGCAAAGTATGCAAGACTAAGAACACAAAACAAGCGACTCCTCACTCTAGGAACTAAAACAGTCGAATTTAAAAGGTTGTTGTCATTTATCTATCGCTGGAAAAGTTTTCCAACAAATCCCTGAAAGGAGTTCCCCATTCCAGCACCAACAGCTTCTGCCAGATACTTGACCTGCATGGTCAGTTAAATATGCGGCAAAAAAAATTAGAACTTCAGAGAAATTTCCTCATTAAGGAAATATTAAAAATTCCGAATTGAAAGTGCACGAGCGATACCTCTTGAACGGTTTTCTTTATATCAAAAGCATCTTTCAAACGATTGTCCAAGAAAGCCCATGTATCAAGAAAATCTGCAGGGAAGGGAAAAAAGGGCAGGCTATCAATTGAACACATTATAGAGAAGTTTGCAAGCTATGTCTATCAATGATCAACGACATTAAAGAATAGAACCGAAGGCAAAGAGGTTTTAAAAAATCCTATGTACAGTACACAACAATTCGTCCATCAAGGAATACGATGCAAAGGGAAAAAAATTAGAATTAATGCAAATTCAAACTCAATGTGGAGGAACTTGAGAAAATGCACCTGGAGAACTATCAGTGAGCATGTATATCTCGGTTGTTGAGTATATTCCTCCCAAAATAGTGCGCTTGACGTACCAATCAATGTCAGAGGTGTCACCGCCAGCAGCATGCCATATCTCATCAACAAGGGTTGCCCGTTGTTTAAAGCTAGTTGCTAGATTTGCTGGCTGTGCCTGTTGGACCAGCTCATAATTACTACTACTTTTCAAGACCCTGATCAGATATTTCATGTCAAAGATGTCAAAGGGCATACAGTACTGAGAATGATACCTGGATACTGAGAGCCTGAGGCCATTTTGATATGAAGGGAGCTTGCATTTCTAGGCGAGCCCTAACAAGTTTGTAAACACGTTCACGAAGTACCAAATTCTTAAGGCTTTCGTCTGTCTCAATTAGATCGATAAGCCGCTGTAAGCAATCATCCATGAAAAACTGAAAGTGAAAAGAGAATGTAAATCACTTGACCCAATTTGGCAGACTAGTAGAAGAGAGAAGCAACTTAAACTCAGTTAAACCATGTTACAACTTGCAAATGATCCCTCAGCACATTATCAAACAATTGAACCTTAAATAGGAACTTGGAGCTAATTTCCAAAACAGAACAACATAAAAAGGAATGCTAGCTACTAGTGATAGAAAGTCAATTAGACTAAACCATCGGCTATAGTTGTTTGTGACATCCTAAAAGACGATTTAAAACTTCTAATAGCAAATAAGACGAGCATGTGATCGGGCCGTTTAAACTTAAAAGTAATAGGAACTAATAAGAACAAATTATAAATAACAATGTATCTTCGGCAATGATGGTGAAGTGTAGCAACAAGCATATTTTACAGGAGCTTTTAGCCCACGTATGTGTAAGAGATGAACATAGTGCCACAACCCCAAGCAAAAACATAGCACAGGGAGCTTCTTCCAACACTGACTGGAGCTTTTTTTATATAATTTTATAGATTTAATGAACTAGGATCAGAAGATATGAAACCTACATAATTTGAAGTAACTAATAGTCAAGGGTAAGAACTTCATGCTTATTAACCGATACATGACTGAATCAAACGGGTCGTCCAAGATGTAAATGGGGAAAGTGAAAAAAAATCAAGAAACGGGAGAATACCTCAACTAATTCGGCTTCCTTCCTGGAAAATGATCCAACAATGGAAGGTGACATGCCAATATCCCTTGCACCAGCAATCATTGCGGCCTCAGTCCATCCTAGCTTCACCTGTAATATTTCACAAACGCAAAATTAGAATTGAGATCTCTAAACCTTGAAAGACCTAAAGATCGAAGCAGACAAGGAAAACCCCAATTCATTCCACAATGTCAGCCCTAGATGCTAGTTACAGTAACCAGCGGAGAAATATGAAATTACTGTCCAAAATGTTATAGCATAATACATAATCATTAGGAACCCTCAACAAAATTTCTGACAGAATCGAAAAGAGGCATCCATTTGGCTGTGCAGAACTTTCAGTTATGATTAAAAATATGAGTATAAAGAGAAAAAAGACGAGAGGACAGACCACGTGGGAAAGAGCGGCCTGGAGGACGCGAGCCTGCTCCTCTTGATACTCAACTCTCGGCCGCCGATTCTCATGGCTTCGGCTTTCTTCGCCCGAGGTTGATGAGGACCAAGTCGAAGATGAAGAAGATGAAGAAGATGCAGAATCAGAAGAAGAAAGCGTTTCTTGACGAATATGGTGTTGATTGGGGATTTGAGAATTAGGAAGTTCTTGTGAATCAGTAGCTGTGGAGAAGGGACAGTGATCGAGGAAGGTGGAAGGCGATGGCAATCTGAGACGGGGAATGCCATTTCTGCCGGAGGTCACGCCGACTATCAGACGCTTCGCCGCCGTTCGAAACATGTCTCCGTCGGTCCGTCGGTCCGCCGCTCTGGAAATGATGCAGTGAGTCTCTGATTTGTTAGTTGAAGTTTCCACAGAGAGAAAGAAGTCCAAATAAGAATAGGTTCCACGTAGCGGCTTATTTTGACGCCACGTGGCGTTTTGACAGCCAATATCTGTGTCTACTCTTTTACCAAAGTATTTTTACCACGTCATCAAGAGTTAATAAAAACTTTTCATCTCTCAGACTTACCGAGTTTAAAATTTGGAAATTTACAGTTTTACTTTCGTTCCTTAAATTGTAATGCTCGGCAAAAAGAACATGGATGGATGATGAATGAAAAATTACCGTTTCATTCGTGCCCTAAGATTAATTTGATCGATTCAATCTCGATTATAGAGAATAATAAAACATTTCTTATAAGGTGTAGATATCTCTCTAGTGGAGCGTTTTAAAATCTTAAGCGTAACCTCAAAACAGAAAATCCAAAAATGACAATATTTATTAGTAGTGATTTGAGTATTACAAATGGTATCAAAACCAAATACGGGGCGATATGCCAACGAGGACATTGGGTCCCCGAGGAGAATGGTGATATCAAAGCAAAACACGAGGCAGTGTGCCAACGAGAACGTTGGACCCCCAATGGAGTGGTGTAAGAGTCAAACACGAGACGGTGTGCCAACGAAAACATTGTCCCTTTAAAACCTCGAGGGGAAGCTAGGAATGGAGAAGGTGGTATCAAAGCTGAACACGAAACAACATGCTAACGAGGACGTTGAACCCTTTTAAAATCTTGAGAAGAAGCCCGAAATAGTATCAGAGCCAGACATGAGACGATGTGCCAACTAATACATTGATCACTTGTACTAACTTTTTGTTTCAAACAACCAAGAATCGTGATTCATCTTTTAAGGATGTGCACCTCACTCATCTCAATAGGGGTTTGAAAAGAATGGTCCTTAGCGTGAGAATGAGGGAAGCAATTTGTCCCACATCGACTAAACTTAGAAGCAAGAGCAGGAGGCTGAGTATAAAAAAGGCGTGCATACCCCGTTTCAAAGCATACCTTTCTCGGCCTTTTGGCTAAGATCAAGTGTAGTATCTGTTCTTATCAGTTTAATATCTGATACGTGGGCCATCGGCCCACATGATATTAAATTAATTTTTCAAGGGGGAGGGCCCACCACAGCAGCTTGCTGCTGGGGCTCTCGTGCGTCGCCCATGCGTTGCACTACAGCTTGGGCCTGGCGCACCCCTCCAATATTGAATTGATAAATGTTTGTAGATTTTATTTTGTATTTTAATTTTGACTTTAAACTCCTTTTAATGTAATTGCACTTAATAAGTCCTTTTGTTCGTTCGAAATATATATTTTTTTTTTGTGCCAATTAATTTTTTCAGCCATGCAAAACGTATCTTTTAAATCACTAGACTAGTTTTTCTCTCAATGCGTTAGGTAATTATTTTCAATGTTACCCTTTTGTTCGGTCGAAAAAATAGTCCTAATTGAGAGTTTTTCTAGGTCTAGAGCATTCGATAATAGAAAATTTTTCAGGTCAGAACAGTTCGATAATAGAGAGTTTTTCAGGTATTTAATTGTTTTTCTAATCTTTTTCACCCCTTCCCTAAGTCAATAACTAGAATGAAAAAAATGGGAATACGAACGCATCCGGGAATAAATGATTGATCTCAATTAATAGACCCATTAAAGCTCCGAATCATTATATAGTACTTACTACCGATGCCACGGAGAGATATGTTTTTAGATCTCGCATTTAAAACCCTTCTGATAATACCGATAGAAAGATTATTGAGCATCGATTCGATGATGCCAAGAGTGTCCGATGATATTTGATAGGACTACTGAGTGCCTACGATAAAACTTATAATACACAAATAAGAACGATGTGAAAAATATAAAATTTCTTCCTTTTATTCATTCAATCACAATTCCATTTTTCTCAATTCTTCAATTCCGCTTCCTTCTAAATATTTTTGTGTATCATTTGATTCACGGATGAAAGAACTCAAAATGATTTAAATTTAAGGATGAATTTAACCAACAAAATCGAGCTAAATAAATTGAGTCCAAAGGCTCGTAAGTTGCAAAGTCTTTTCAAGAACGAGCAAGTATTGCATAAGGATGACTCAACCCCTAAATATATTGAAATTGGAGAAATATAACACAACTTTGTGACAAGGATTCCTGTTGAGGCTGATATTGTAACCATAAAATGGAGATTGTCAATGCCATTTGGTGAATTTGGCTTATAATCCCAATGGTTCTCAAGTGTTTTGAATCATGGCCACATGATCGAACACGTTTTGAGCTAACTGCATGTCGAGCGGCGGAGCTTGTGGTCACTCCTCGCTTGTTCTAATCCTAGTAAAGAGCTTCAGATCCGATTCTACACAAAATATGATATTCAATTCCGGCCCTTACTAGCTAAACCTTCTGTAACTGTAAGAAAAGAAGAAGAAAGATGAATTACTAGTTGTAGAACTGAACTCACCCACTCGGTCAAGCCGCTAATTAATATACTCTCACTCTCACTTTGTAACTGACGCCTGCCCAGTGGCGGAAGGTCAAGGAAGTTGGTGACCTGATGACAGGGGGCGACCGAAGCCCCGGTGAACAACGGCCGTCACTATAACGGTCCACTTCTAATTTACAAAACACTACCAAATAAAAGTAGTTTAGAATACACTCTTTGGCCTTACCTACCGAGGTAGTTCTTATGTTCCTATCTTTATTTAATTATAATATATCGGAAGTGAACATTAACTTAATCAATCACGAGAAAATTATAAAAATTGGAGTAAATATTTTAAAAAAATAAACACGTAAGCAATCAGGTTGAGCTGCGGTTACACTTTGTAGTGTGTACTTTATCGTGAGATCTCACGTTAATTGGAGAGGGAACGAGTGTCAGTGAGAATGCTGAGCTCTAAAAGGGAGTGAATTATGAGATTCCACATCGGTTGAACGAAACATTTTTTATAATAGTGTGGAAACCTCTCCCTAGCAGACACGTTTTAAACTTTGAGGGGAAGCCCAGAAGGGAAAACCTAAGGAGGATGATATCGGCTAACGGTGGATTTAAGCTCTTACATTTATACTGAAGATGACAAATGTAAATATTATTTATTTATATGAAATTCCAATACCATTTTTAAGAACACGAAACCCAATTATTTTTTTATTGTCAGACATCTTATTCTCGTACATTTTAAATAAAACTTTCAATCAAACGACTCTATAATAAAAGAATCTCAGTATAAAACGAACAAAAATTTGAACTTGCGAAAGTGATTAGGTTAGAAAGAAGAAGACGATATTGGTGAAGCTCATCCACTAAATTGGTCCCGTTCTAACTACTCACCTACTTTCTTTTCTCGACCTTCTCCACTTAGAAAACTACTTCACAAATATGGTTCAAATCGAATTATTAAACGGTAGCAAACGTCCCGCATGTCGGAAAAAAAATAAATTTTAGGCTTAAGCTAACTCAAAATCATCATAAATTTATTAATTTTTTAAATTAAAAAAATAGCTTTAATACATTTTTATCTAATTTTTATCAATTTTGTATTATATAAAATAAAATAAAAGAGTATTTAAAATATGGATAATTCCATCTTGAACTAAAAAAATAATGATTTATTATTATTATTGTGTTAGATCTTAAATGGTTGCTGTGATTACGAACCCTACCGAGTTCAATTTTCCATAGATTAAACTTGAAAATCTTCGCTTGGAATGCAATCTATCTTGCAAAATCTTGCATTTCACTAATCTTCAAAAATCTCTACCTGATTTTGATCACTAACAGCCCACCCAATTCCGTCACAATCCCTCTTACTTCTCGCTCTGAACCCAAAATCCCCTTTCTAGATCTCTCCCCCCCATCGATTTCTACAGAAACCCACATGCCTAGGATCAACTCAATCGAACCCAGATTCTTAATTTTGCTCATCGATCACTAGTTTCGAGTGAAAATCAGTTTGGCATTGTGTTCATGATGGTGGAGACCTCGATTCTTGGTGGGCGGTTCAATAACCAGAGGATTGATTTCAAGCGATGCGTTCCGGCGTTCTTCTCGACGTACAGGACGCTGTTTACAGTGCTGTGGATCGCGGCGGTTGCCACGATTTTTCTCTGGATGAGTACTATTCGTGATGGGTTCTTTTTTCTGCGGCCAGTCTCGAGCAGGCCGTTGCCGAGGCTGCGGCCTGTTGCGTTTAATTTGACGGATTTTGGAGCTGTTGGTGATGGGGTGACTTTGAATACTGAAGCCTTTGAAAGGGCTATTTTGGCTATTTCGAAGTTGAGGAGCAAAGGTGGAGGGCAGCTTAATGTGCCTTCAGGGCGGTGGCTTACGGCTCCGTTTAATCTTACTAGTCATATGACTTTGTTTTTGGATGAAGATGCTGTTATTTTAGGGATTCAGGTGTGTTTTTCGTTCTGAATGCTCTGTTTCAGCTTGAATTTGGTTGAATTTTGTTCTTAGATCCTTGATGCTGAGATGAACTTGATGAAATTAGTTGATTTCTTCTGTTTAAACTTGCATGCTTGCTCTTAGGATGCTATTCAGTCTGTTTGGACTTGCTGTTCTTGAGGTCTTTGTGTATGTTCAATCCAATGGAATAGTATGTTGATTGTTAGCTTCACCGTGACATATTGGCAACTACTATTAGTATTGATGCTGAATAGGACATGGTTTAGGCATAGATATTTGTGTATCTAGAAATCAAGAGTCTATGATTAGTTACTGAGAGCCTGAACATTTTACATTTCGAAACAATGAATGATTAGAAAGTGTTCATCTTACAAGAGGCGTCGGGAGGGTTGTTTCCGACAATCAGATTAGGCGTACAAGTGCAACCATATTGTGAGATCCAACATTGGTTTGGGAGAATGACGAAGCGTTCTTTGTAAGAGTGTGGAAACCTCTCCCTAGCAGACGCGTTTTAAAAACCTTGAGGGGAAATCCGAAAGAGGATAATATCTGCTCGCAGTGGGTTTGGGCCATTACCAGGCGATGTGCCAGCGAGGAGGCTGAATCTCGAAGGGGGTGGACATGAGGCAGTGTGCCAGGAAGGACGCCGGGCCCTGAAGGGGTGTGGATTGAGGGGTCCCACATCGATTGGAGAAGGGAACGAGTGCTAGCAAGGACGCTTAGTCCCGGGGGGG
>NW_019268541.1:1337552-1343913 GCF_002738365.1 Cucurbita moschata
GGGGGGGGGGGGGGGGGGGGGGGGTGGATTGTGAGATCCTACATCGGTTGGGGAGGAGAACGAAGCATTCTTTATAAGGGTGTAAAAACCTCTCTCTAGCAGATGCGTTTTAAAAATCTTGAGGGGAAGCCCAAATAGGACAATATCTGCTATCGGTGGGCTTGGGCTATTACAAATGGTATCAGAGCAATACACCAAGCAATGTGCCAGCGAGGAGGTTGAACCCTGAAGAGGGGTGGACACGAGGTGGTGTGCCAGCAAGGACGCTGGGCCACGAAGGGGGGTGGATTAGGGGGTCCCACATCGATTGGAGAAGGGAACGAGTGTCAGCGAGGACACTGGGCCCCGAAGGGGTGGAATGTGAGATCCCACATCAGTTAGGGAAAAGAACAAAACATTTTTTATAAGGGTGTGGAAACCTCTCCCTAGCAGACGCGTTTTAAAAACCTTGAGGGGAAGCTCAAAAGGGAAAACCCAAAGAGGTCAATATCTGCTAGTAGTGGACTTGAGCCGTTCCACATATTTACTCTGTGTTCTTACTTTCCAATTATCTTCTTGCATCAACTCCCTGCGAATGTCGCTATTGTTGTATCCACATTTCTACCCATTCACCTATTTTTCCATTGAAAAACAGTAATCGAAATGTTAAATCGATCTTCGGCCTTGTTACTTTGCTCGACTACATTAAAGGTTTTCACACAGCATTTTGAACGTGTTATCTTTTACGGTTGATTGACTTCGACGTTTTATTTAGTTGTAGAATGAGCTTCTAGCTAATGGCTGAATGTTGGCTAATCTTATTTATATTACAGGATGAAAAATATTGGCCACTGATGCCTCCTTTGCCTTCCTATGGGTATGGAAGAGAGCACATTGGACCTCGGTATGGGAGTTTGATTCATGGTCAAAATCTCAGAGATGTTGTAATAACAGGTCAGATTGATCAGCATTTCGTTATTTACGACACGACATGAAACACAATGACACATCGTTTTCCAAAAATCTAGAACGTGGACACGTTTATTAAACCATACATTTTTGAAGTAATCTTTGTACAAACAAGTGTTCCATATGTGTCCAACGGAGTGTCCTAGTGTCTGATACTCGTTGGACACGGACATGCTAGCCAAACTAAAGTGTTCGTGTTTTTTTAACAAAATGCAAGGTATATTTGTGTAATATGAACTATAAGACAAAACAACAACCGATACCTCGAAAAGGCCTAATGTTTAGTTTGCGACTTCTGATCGTGTATGCGTCGTGACTTACAGGGCATAATGGTACCATCAACGGACAGGGGCAAACATGGTGGAAGAAATATCGGCAGAAGCTTCTTAACCACACTAGGGGCCCCCTAGTTCAGATCATGTGGTCAAGGGATATTGTGATTAGCAATATAACTTTGCGTGACTCTCCGTTTTGGACGCTTCATCCATACGACTGTAAGAACGTTACTATACGGAATGTAACGATCTTGGCCCCTGTACACGATGCACCAAATACGGATGGAATCGATCCTGGTAAACTTTAATGCTTTGTTTATATAATTGTCGAATTGGATGCTTGGTTTATCGTAACGATGTGCTGCTTTATAATATACGTAGAGTAGGCTAAGCTGTTCCTCGAGCTCATATCGATAAATTGCATCGGTTTTTGTACGAGATGGATATTAAGAAAGATAAGACCATTCCAGCTTTCCCCATAGTATAAACTTTGCATGTCGATGAAGCTGAAACTCTTGAGTTTTATCGAGTTTTAGGGGATCGGATGATTGACAAGTCCAGGTCGAGTGTAATTTGTTCTGATTTTCAGCTTAACCTTCCTCTTCCTGCTGTCCCCACGAGGCAGAGCTACCCCCGGTATTAGGGGCGTGCTGACCTTCTTATTATTCAAAGGGGAAAGGGGCCATCGGTTCATTGAATTCTGAGCCGGATGGATCCAGTGTTGCACTGGTTTTAATGAGTGCTTATTGTAAAAACCCTATCCCACCGCTAGCAGATATTATCTTCTTTGGGCTTTCCCTCAAAGTTTTTAAAACGCGTCTGCTAGGAAGAGATTTCCACACCTTTATAAAGAATATTTCGTTATCCTCCCCAACCGATGTGGAATCTCACAATCCACCTCCCTCGCGGCCAAGCATCCTCGCTGGCACTCGTCCCCTTCTCCAATCAATGCGGGACCCCCCAATCCACCCCTCTTTGGGGTCTAACGTCCTTGTTGGCACACCGCCTCGTGTCCACCCCCCTTCGAGGTTCAGCCTCCTCGTTGGCACATGGCCCAATGTCTGGCTCTGATACCATTTGTAACAACCCAAGCCCACCGCTAGCAGCTATTGTCCTCTTTGGGCTTTCCTTCAGTTTTTAAAATGCGACATCCTTACGAAGAATGTTTCGTTTTCTTTCCCAACCAATGTAGGATCTCACACTTGTATTATTAAGTCATGTTTTAAACGATCAACTTTAATAGTCTACTATACATTTGGTAACAGATTCATGTGAAGATATGCTGATCGAGGATTGTTACATAAGCGTGGGAGACGACGGTATTGCGATTAAGAGTGGTTGGGATCAATATGGCATTGCTTACAGGCAGCCCTCGAAAAACATACGGATTCGAAACGTTGTTCTTCAATCTATGGTTAGGTAAATATCTTGCACGTGTCTGTGGGAAAAAAATACGTATCGAATGCATTCGTGTGTTGTTTTTCATTCTAGATAGTATCTGAATTGTTTTTGGTGAAAATTCTTCAGCGCGGGCATATCGATTGGAAGCGAGATGTCAGGTGGTGTATCGGGCGTCATGGTAGAGAACGTTGTGGTGTGGAACTCCAGGCGTGGTGTTCGAATCAAAACTGCTCCAGGAAGAGGAGGATACGTGCAAGACATCAGTTATCATAATCTGACCCTCGACGTCGTTCGTGTTGGGATTGTCATAAAGACAGACTACAACGAACACCCAGACGAAGGATACGATCCAAAAGCAGTTCCAGTGCTGAAGGACATAAGCTTCACAAGCATCCACGGACAGGGAGTTCGAGTACCGGTCCGAATGCACGGTAGCGAAGAAATTCCAGTGAGAAACGTGACGTTCAGGGATATGTCAGTCGGGATAACATACAAGAAGAAACATATATTCCAATGTGCATTTGTTTACGGACGAGTTATAGGAACCATCTTCCCAGCTCCTTGTGACAATCTCGACCGATACGACGAGCAAGAACGACTAGTTAAACGCTCTGCTGCCCAGAATGCAACCGACATCGATTACGACTTTTGAATAGGTAGATCATTTGATGAAATCACTGAACACTGCTGCTTTTTTACTCCTGTTTCTACCAGTTAAACACTCTCTACAATGTCTATTTTTATGGCTTTGATTACAATTTTGTTTGCTGGAGTTGTTGTACATAAACAAAAAGAAAAACCCTTTTATTAGAGAGAGCAGACGAGAAAGGTTTGAATTTCTGAGTTGTTTTTTCTTTCTCGATGATCTTTCTCAGGTCCACCGCTAGCGGAGATTGTCTTCTTCGGACTTTCCTTCAAGGCTTTAAAACACGTCTTGCTTATAAAGGATTTTTCGTTCTCCTCTCCATTTAAAACGTGTTTGCTCGGGAAAGGATTTCACACCTTTATAAAGGGTGTTTCGTTCTCCTCCCGAACGAACGTGGGAGTGTAGGATGTCACGTAGTGGGTGGCCCTGCCCTTCCACTTGCAGGTAGCAGACTTGGGTGTGGTGGTGGTAGGGCTAACAAAAGATAGTGATGCCCAAGTTGGATGCATTTCTAAGGCAATTTTCACATTTTTTTTTTCAATTAAAATCAACTTTCTAGAGATATTATTATGTTATCAAATAAATACTTTTAAAAACTATTAAAAAAAAAACGTTTATAGACACTTTTTAAATTATATCCAAAATTTTTAATATTACTTCTGAAAGTTATGATGGGTGCTCTCCTATTCTGACTTCTCCAGAGCCTCCGGTAGCACAACCGAGATAGTGATGGATTGGGTTCTCTGCCCCCTGCGGGGATGGAGCGACAGAAGTTTTGAGAATTCAAGATAAGGTCACAGCGAGATGAGCCGTTTAGAGTCTCCGGTAGCACAACCGAGACAGTGATGGATTGGGTTCTCTGCCCCTGCGGGGATGGAGAGACAGAAGTTTTGAGAATTCAAGAGAAGGTCACGACGAGATGAGCCGTTTATCATCACGATGGGTGTCAAGTGGGAGTGTAGTAATATATGCAGCTGAGGCATCCTAATATACCGATAGACTTGAACCTTGTTCCTACATGACCCAATCAATTCAATTAGGCACTCGCCATCTATTTTCATTGTTTAACTCTTTGACAACACGAAAAAACCAAAAAAAGTTATGCCCTCCCTCCCTATCTATCCAAGGGATAGAAGAGCAGAGGGTGTCCCGTATTTTTGAGAAATAACCATCCACTATAACCCGAAAAGAACCATATTTTGTTGAAAGGAATATCTTATTGAGGCAATCGTATTTGCTTCGGTAGATACACTATTCAAGCACTTTAACCCACTTGGATCACATCTAGACAAATCGAAGCGGGACGAATGGCAATGACACGAAATACACGACACGCTTGGATCACATCTAGACAAATCGAAGCGAGACGAAGGACAATAACACGAAATGCAGTAATGCACGACCGAAAAAATATGGGTACATATATATTCAGACAAACCCATTACACTAAGACCTACAGAAACACGTATAGGGTCAGAGAATGGATCTCCCGAATATAAAAATTTTAAAAATTGAAGGATATTTTTGAAATTTTTGAAAGTTGAACGATATTCTTTTTAAATAAAATGTGAACGGTAAATAATTTTTTTTTTAAATTTAAGGATATTATTAAATTATTTTAAATGGCATCCAATCATATTGGTTGAAAGTGTAAGCCACACGTTCCTTCTAAGCTTCAATCATCACTTAAAAACCCAAACTACTTATGAACAATTTTTTTAATTAAAAGAAAATGAATAATAATAATAATAATAATAACAAAGAAATAACTAAATATTTTATAATATATTTTAAAAAAACATATTATATTTAAATTATAAGTATTAACACATTGAAAGCAAAATGACGCATTTGACCTTGGAACAACTTGCACTTATCAACAACTAAGTGGATTGGGTGGCTCAAATATTGAACAGCGTTATTACGCGTGGGCCCACCAAGCAATGGCAAGAACCGTAAATAAAGTGTCCTTTGAGGGCAAAAAGAGAAAGGTATTGAAAGGACGTAAAGAACACGTGTTGGAAATGCTACACCAAACGATTTATTCCTCTTCTCTCCATTTGCAGGAAACCGCCGAGTAAAAACCCCACATATTCCTCGTGCCTTTATTATTATTAAATTATATTAAATTCTTAATTTAATTTATTTTCTATTATTTATTTATTATTTATTTATTTATCTATTTATTAGGTTTGTTCGACCATAAATTAGACCCACCTCGGCAGCTGCTTTATAAAGGCAGACAGAAATTAAGAACTTAAGCCCTCATCGGAATCTCTCATCTTCATCGGAATCTTCACCGGGATCTTCAAGATCGGAACTTTCTCAAAATCCTCCTCTTTTTCTCCGAACCCATGTCGACGTCTTCGGGATTCTCTCAGGTTTCGTCTCTAAAATCGCCGGAGAACCTCGGGTTTCTTCCCGCCGATGCGATGCTGGTTTCCGGCGAGGAGCTGAATCTGGGTTTCTCGGCGAATCTCCGGAGAAGAAACGGTGAGGATTTATGTTTTTTTTTCTTACATTTTGTGGGTTGGATTTATTTTTTTGATTGGGAGAAGTTGAAATTGAAATTGGAATTTCAGGGTCGGCGCCGGAACTGTTCCACCGACCGGAAAAAATGGCGAATCTCAAGTCTTTGGATTTGTTTCCTCAAGAAGCTGGATTTGGTATCTCAAACGACGTCGTTTCAAGGTATGGATTAACCCGACATCTCTCCACCGTCTTGTTTTTTTTGAGAAATTTCTTGTTTGATGAAATCAAAATTTTATTTTAGCGTCTACAAATCTGCTACGGCGGCGCCTCAAGCTTCCCAAATGACGATCTTTTACGCCGGCCAAGTTTTTGTGTTCAACAATTTCCCGGCGGAAAGAGTCGGCGAAGTTATGTTTATAGCAGGCCGAGAGAGCTCCAAACTGAACATCCCAGCCACCGCTGTCGCTTCCGGCCAGCCTATCTTGGTCGGAACTCCGGCGGATTCTTTAAGCTCCAGTTCCCCTGTTTCCACTCGGAACCCAACACCACCACCGCCTCCTCAGCCGCAGTCCGTCACCGGCGGTAATTACCTCCCACAACAAACCCCCCCCCCCCCCCC
>NW_019268541.1:1345323-1446719 GCF_002738365.1 Cucurbita moschata
CCCCCCCCCCCCCTTTCTGCAATCCTTTAACCTTCCGTCGCCGGAAGTTGAAATTTCCGTTCTTGTTTCTGATGATTTGAGCTTCCATTTCTGCAGCTCTTCCAATGGCTCGTAAAGCTTCGATTCAACGTTTCCTAGAGAAGAGAAGAGACAGGTGGGGTTTGTTTCTTTTGATCCAAAACTCACAAT
The DNA here is from genome assembly GCF_002738365.1 of Cucurbita moschata. Classification (NCBI taxonomy): domain Eukaryota; kingdom Viridiplantae; phylum Streptophyta; class Magnoliopsida; order Cucurbitales; family Cucurbitaceae; genus Cucurbita; species Cucurbita moschata. The sequence continues at coordinate 1,345,513 of NW_019268541.1, forward strand.
TTCTTCAACTTTAAACTTACTCTGTTTTTCAAACAGGCTAACTCTGAGAGCGCCGTACCAGAACTGCCCGGCGCCGAGCAAACTCGCCGGCGACAACTCCTGGCTGGGTTTGGCCGTGCAGCCGTAGATCAACCACTGTAAAATTCAGATTTGTTTTAGATTTTAGAAGACTCGAAGCCATTTTTCCTTAGGCCTCTGTTTTTTGTTGCTTCTTCCGGCGACAATGCTCTGTTTTGCAGAGGCCGTAGTTGCTTTTCCTCTAATCGATAGCTTGCAACACAATATTTCTTTATCTTATTTTTTAATATTATTATGAAAATGACAAATATTTTAATATCCGTCTCTGTAAATATTTGATTTTTAAGAGATTTTAATTATTATGTAACTTATATTAAATAATTATAAAAAAAATAGACAACCCAATCGAATTATAAAGGGTCGGGTTTTGAATTTTAGCAGGGTTGTTTAAGTCACGAACTCAACCGACTCGAAATTATGGATTGTTCCAAAATATTTCATAAATCTAACCGGTGTACTCCTCGATTTGGTAAATCACCAAAAACAAATATATATATATATATTATGCTTTTTTTAATTCACTAAATATGATAAGGGACTGAATTGTAATTATTTTGAAAATAGGGACCAGATGTATAACGTTAAAAATTGTCTAATAAGTCGTTTTAAAAGTTTAATTAAATTATTTGTTATAAATTTTAAATTTTTATTTAATAAAATTATAAAGTTTCAATTTTGTATTGAGAAACCGTGTGAATCTTAGAAAGTATTGTATAAGTCAACATGCAAGATGATGACATGAACATGGAATGTTACAACGATATTATAGGAAAGTTAGTGGACATGTGACATGTAACACCCGAGTATAGGAATGAACCAGGACCACATATGAATGTATGTAAACCCAAAGTTACTCCGTGTATCAACAAGGTGCACCTTTCTTTTTCGGTGTCTCGATCACTAGAACTCCAAAGTTATGGAGCAATTTTCGGTGTCTCGATCACTAGAACTCCAAAGTTATGGAGCAATTTTCGGTGTCTCGATCACTAGAACTCCAAAGTTATGGGGTCTGTTTCGAATATATATATATATATATATATATATATATTTTGTTGAAGGATTCAAAGGGGCACCCCACCACATTTAATTTTAATAAAGTCAACAAATTAATTTACTTTTATTTTCTTTTCTTTTTTTGAATAATAAAAATAAAGAAAAGGTCACGCGCATTTGAATTCAATCCTTTTTTCATTTTTCTTTTAAAAGTTATTTGTTGCTTTCATTTACCGTTTCGTATGCATTTAAATTTTAATCCATTTATTTAAATTAATATCAAATTCGCCACTCAACAAAATTATTTTCTATCATTTATTTATTTATTTCAAAGTTGTCCATTGCGAATTATCGGCCCACACCAAATATTTGTTTGGGCCGGAAGTTTCAATCAGGCCCAAAACTGGCCCTTTTAAAGCCCATGTTTATAAAACCCGCTGGTCCAATTAACTCAACTAATTTAAATAAATGAAAATTTTAACTAAACAATTTTTTATTTTTATTATTATTTTTTTGCTCACCACTCAATTTACATCTATTTTTTTTCTAATTTATATTTAATTTCCATTAATTTTCAATTATTTCTGTTTAATTTTTTTAGTTTTTAAATATATATTAAAATTGAGTGGCAAACAACCATCCAACCAATTATTTTTATAATGAGAGAATCCAATCCACATAATGAATAGTTGGTTGTCGTTCACATTCATGAATGTTTGGAGGGAGACATGGGAGACAAATTGAAAGGTAATATAAAATCGATCTATGTCCAGCATCATATCCATAGTTAGCGGCACATTCATCATATCAAGATCACTATTATCAATATTGCCACTATCATCAGTAAGAATACCGGGCTTGTCACTAGGTATTTTGATGATGTAGGTATTTTGACCAAATAGGATTGTCCCGTTCCTATAGAACCCATCACTAAAATACTCCTAGGGCTAAGTAAAGGGTTTTCCATAAGATAGGAAATTCAAACTACTAACCCCACACGAGGTTTGTGAATAAATGATTCATGATTTTGTTATTTTGGGTGTATAGGCTTGATGCTCAGACATATCACTTTTAAGACGAGTCTTGTTGACTCACCTGTGGAATCAACTAGCACTCTTAAGACGAGTCTTGTTGACTCACCTGTGGAATCAACCATACCTAGCCGTTGGGGCGAGTGCTAGGTGTCGATGAGTGGGAAGGTGCAGTGATCACTGCAAAACATTGGGCGTGAGCCCAAGGGCAAATCCGACTAAAAAAAAAAAAATAGAATGGGATTTTATTTATTTTGATATATAAAACGGTGAGGAGAAGATGATTTCAGGTATAATTAATAAATAAGGGAAAAAAAGAATGCGAAAAGAAAGAAAGATATTTAGGCGGGTAAGCCAAATTCATCGAATCCAAGCTCTCTCATAACTTCCTTGCACTCAGGAACCTTTTCCTTCTTCATGAATGACAGAGGATTGGCTTGGCGGACGGGATTGGTGATTCCACTGTTGCTGGTGATGCTCACTCGAGACTTGTGCGCATACCCTCCCTCCGTCACCTCATCGCAGTCTGAATCGCTGCTCTTCTCCAGCGACACCTCGCACACATCTTCCTCGTGGTCGCCGTCCGCCTCGATTTTGTAAGATCCCGTCTTATCCGTCACCGCCTCCTTGTTCAACGTCACCTTTTCTCCTTCGATTTCTCTGCATTCCAGTTTCACTTTCGCACCTGCATTCAATTTCAATTTCAATGTCGATTTCGGTTTCTTAGGGCTTCGATTGCGATAGTTAGGTCAATTTCGGTTTTAATTTCGATTTCGAGTTCGGTTTCGGTTTCTTAGGGCTTGGATTGCGATTGTTAGGGCTTTTGTTTGATTAATTACTTACCTTCCATGAATTTGCTGACTTTGGTGAAGAATTGGACACGGCATGTGTCGCAATACACCTTCCCTTCCACGAAGAACTGATCCTTCTTGCAGGCTGCCAGGTTAAGAAGCGTCATGAAGCAAAGGGCTGAAACAAGCATGATTGCGGATTTTGCCATTGTTTTTGTTCTTTTTCTTCTTCTTCTTCTTTGCTCGTTCGCTCTTTTTCGCTTTTGATTGAGAGGTGTGGATGAAGATTGAGTATGAACTGCTGTTTTTATAGCTCTATTTTGGGGTTCAATCCGTTACTTGATTGCTATTCTTAGGAGCTTAGCAATGGTTTCTTGTTATTAATTTGTTGCCAGAAAATCAGGCTTCCCTCTTTGATCGAGTCAAATTGTAAAAATGTTTGGAAAAAAACAATCATTTCTTTACTCTAAATCTTATTGGATTGTGTCAGAGAATTTCCTATTACGTGTGTCAATGAACTAGTTGCAATCGACCTTATCGACCCTATTACATATGATCAAGACAATGTCGATGACAAAATCAAGAACGAGAGTATCTATTTGATAAGCTTTGTTTCGACCAAAAGTCGATGGACTAAGTAGTGGCGTTGGACTTGCAAGGCTTGGGTCGATACTCAATGGTCATCTCTTACTAGTCGAGCCTCTATCCATACGACTACTGTAGCTTCTACATCAATAACAAACGTTGTATCCAACTATGATCACCTGACTCAACAGTGGTACCATGTGGTGAGATCCTTCATCGACGATGGCGACAACACGGTGGCTCGGTTCGAGGAAAAGGGGTTGTGGGTATTTCTGTAAGGGAATATGTGAAGGCAAAAATGGAGGTAAAAGTTGTAGGGAAGAATAAAAGTTATCAGCTTTTTGTAAAATAAAATAAAAGAAAAGAAAAAAGTATTAATGTGTTTGTGATAATGGAGAATAAAAATCGAGCTAAAATCAGCTTTTGACATGATTTTTGTTGTGTTTTTGTGATGCTGGGAGAATATGTTTGTGTCTCTCCTTTTCTGGTTGAACTGACATTAGTGGATCAATTTTGAATAGTTTAAGAAAATTGTATGTTTCTGTTTCTGTCATTTATTTATTATTTACCTTCGCTAATGCTTCCTTTACCTTATTTTTTAAAAATATATACATATATATAAATGTTAATTTAATGCAAATCTGAGAAGGTTCTAGCCTCGTGTCAAATGTGTCTGAAGAAGAAGAGCAAAACAGACGAAGCATGCTCTTGTAAATTAATCCTTTCGACTGCTACGAGAAACTCCTTTCGATTTCATGGTAGCAGTCTAATTCAAAAAAATTCACCCATGTCTAGCATATTTTTTCAAGCATGACTCGAAATATGAGATACCTCATTGATAGGAGAGGAGAACGAAACATTTCTTATAAGGGTGTGAAAACCTCTCCCTAATAGACGTTTTTTAAAATTGAGCGATATGTAATAGACCAAAATTGACAAATGGTATTAGAGCAAAACACGGGGCGATGTGCCTACAAGGACACTGGCCCCTTAAGCTTGCAAATGGTATCATGGCCAAACCATCGTGAGATTTGCCAGAACTCTGGCCTCCAAAGTGGTGGATTGTGATATCCCACAATGGTTAGAGAGGAGAGGGGAACGAAACATTGTTTATAAGGGCGTTAACAATATTTGCTAATCGTAGACTTAGGCTGTTACAAATAGTATCAGAGCGCACACGGGGCGGTGTGCCAGCAAGGACACCGGCCCCTATTATGGTTAAATCATCCGACGATGTGTTCGCGAGAATGCTGGCACACATTGGTTAGACGGGGGAGTGAACAAAAACATTCCATATAACCTTCTGGGAATTCACCAATAAAAAAATTGCCTTTCTCTATTTTATTGCTCATAAAACAAGAAGTGGGTAAATAATTGTCACTCCACTTGTTCTTCATGTATACAATACTCAAAAACCAAACTATTAGCCGTATCTAAATTTTGTATATACTTTCTTCCTCTTCTTCTAATTCTTCACCTAAATTGCAAGAATCCCAGTCGAGAAAATCCCTCTGTTATACGGCGAGTTCGACGCCATCTCCACAGCCGTTCTCGTCTCCGACCGACACCGCTCCTTCGTCTCCTCCTTCGTTATTTGGCTCGACCGGCACTCCGGGCTACAAAACGCCAATTCCCCTCTGCAAAATTTTCACAACCCATCAGAAATTTTGATCGGAATAAATTAAATTCTGAACCAAATAAAGTTTTGGGTATTGTTTCTTTACTTGTATATGTAAATATCTTTCCCCTCTAAATTTTTCCCACACAAATGACACGATCGGAGGAAATCCGCCGTCCGGCGCGGCGGAGTTTCATCGGCGGGAGCCATAATCGGAGGCGATTTCTCACAACACCTACTAGCGACCAGACCACCGTCGTAATAGACACGTGTGGAAGATTCGTGAGGTCCACGCGTGGTAACATAAGTGTAATTCTCTTCCACGCCGTCGAGTTCGTCGTCTTCCTCCGGCTGAAACGACCCACCAGCCAACGCGATCGGGATCGGAGCAGGGCAGCGAGCGGAGTTAAATTTCGGGCTGAAGACGGCGTGTTTAACCAAAATATCACATCCACGGACGGCGGAGGTGGAGGTATCGAGGGCGGCGACGATGCCAAGTCCGACGGCGGCGTTGTAATTTTTTAGATTGCCTCTGGGAGAAGGGGAGAGGTCGAAATGGGAAGTGGGGCTGGCGGAGGAGGCGGTGGTGGTGGTGTCGAGGAAGGCTGGCCGGCAACGGGAGACGAGAAGCTCCGATAACCTTCCGATGATCGGACGTTGCCCTTTGGCCAACATGATTGAGAGAGAGAGAGAGAGAGAGAGAGAGAGAGGATCAGACGGCAGAGGCGGAAACAGAGAGAGTGGAGAAACGAAGGGGAAATGGGGATTGTACTTATAAAAGTAGGGAATGAAATTATAGGAAATAAAGGTAAATTAAATAATAATAATAATAATCTTTTTAATAATAATAAATAATAATAATAATAATTGCATCAAAGGCTGCTTTTTGCACATAAAATGGGGGAGTAGGTGGGCTCCACTTACCTTAGCCCCTGGTTTTGGTTTTGGAATTATTTAGAGTTTTTATTCCATTAATTAAATAATTAATATATATATATATATACATATATATATATATATATGTATACCTTTATTTTAAAAAATATAATTTAAAAAAATCTATAAATGCTCCGTAAAAAATTCGATTCACTGCTTATATTTTCTACATTCTTACGAGAAATGTTAGTATTTGAATATTTCGACTCAAATATATAAATACACACACGTACGTAAACGTGTATATCATTTAGTTTAAAAAATCGATTAATTGTTGATATTTTTCAACATTTTTGCGATAAATGTTAATATTTGAGTATTTCGACTCAAAAATATATATATATATATATATATATATATATATATATATATATATATATATATATAGGGACACGTATAATATATATCATTTAGTTTAAAAATCGTTAATTTTGGATAGTAAAAAAATCGATTCACTATTGATATTTTTCGGACATTTTTCTGAGTAATGTTAATATTTGAGTATTTCGACTCAAATATATATATATATATACATATATACACACACGTATACGTATATATCATTTAGTTTAAAAAATATAACTTAAAAAATTTTAAAATGCTCTTATCGTTAATTTTGAATAGTAAAAAATTGATTCATTATTGATATTTTTCGGTATTCTTGTAAAAAAAATGTCAATATTCGAGTATTTCTGCTCAAATTTTGAAGAAAAAGAGCCAAAAGCAATCTAAAAACCCTAATTTAGAATCTCCAGTTTTGACCACTTTAAGCACGCGTATGAAAAAACTGAGTCACGGTCAATATTTTTCGACATTGTTGCGTGGAATGTTCAAATTCCATGATTTTGACCCAAATTTTCAAGAAATATAGTGTATAAAAGCGTACGTATGTGCCTAAAACCAAAACCCTAATTAGTCTACGTGGTTACTGCTGCTGCTCAAAACTGTTAATATTTTGTTTCGAAAATATTTTAAAATGCTTCAAAAACGCCTTAAAATTTTTAAATGTAGGTTAGTTGGGCGACAGACCCTCCGACTCTTTATTCTTACTATTTTTTATTTTCGCCATAAACTTTATTTTTTGAGCTGTGTTACTGAGTCTCGAGTATATAGTATTTACTGGAGAGTCATAACTTAGTTATCTAAGTCATAACCGTAGTCCAGCTTTAAATTAAGAGTTAATAAAACCTTTTATAGAAATTAAATTAAATTAAATTCATACTATTCAAAATAAATTAATTAAATCTATGTCATCGTAGTCATAATATTTAATATCATTAATTAATATAGTTAGCTAAATAGGAAATATATGTTGATGATGAAACTAAAGAATAAAAATAATAATTTAATTTAAAAAAATAAAGACTGATTTGGAAATTACAGGGATTAGATGATAATTAAAGTTTGTTTTATTTAATTAATGATAATAATCCCAAATCCGAATATTGTAATTGAAGATTGGCCATTTTTGGCTCAGATTTTTATTTTTTTAAATAGCATATTTGATTTGGGAATATTTTAAAGAATATTTTAACCATTTTATAATAAATTCTCTTCAAAAGAAATGGTCCCAATTTATGCTTATTTTAATTTTTTATTCAAATTTTCATAATATATATATATATATTTTTGTGAAAATCGCACTCTTGATGGAGCGGACTTACAATTGTGAGGCACTCACTTTTCAACGACAAGTGAGCTAAGCCAATTCGTTCTTGTGTCGCCTACGGCCCAGCGACGTATGCTCAAGCCTCTAGCCTTGGTTTAAGAGAAGATTTTAGAAAGAGACGTTATATAAGCAAGCAAGAGAGTAACAACAATGGCTCACCGTATATAACCTTGGGTAGGGAGATGTATATATATATATATATATATATTTTTGTTAATTTCAAATATTTTATTCAAATTTTTTTAACTATGCATTAAAAATTTAAATAATTATTATAATTACATTTTTTTTAATTTAAACCTTAGTTTACTTTTTGTGTTTATCTATCAAAATGGTACGTATAATTGGTCAAAATTGACATTATTATTATTTATTTCATTTAAAAATTCGTAAGAATCACGAAAAATTTTAATTTTTACGTATAAATTAATTAAAATGATCGTATAATAAAATAAATATAACCACTTAAATAATATTTATTCATTTATAATGAAATAATAAATGCATTTGGTAGAACAATTTAAGCAATTCCCAACAAATTCTATGGAAATTATATTATAAAAATAAATAATTATAACTTAAAAGAGAGAAAATAAATAAATAAATAAATAAATAAAAAGTAGTTTTCAAAATGCTAATTATTTTAGATGATGTCATTGTCCAATGATTATGACAACGTTTTAATTTAAAGGAAGTGGGTCCCACAGTGGGGACAGCTTCACGCACAAGAGATTCCATTTTGTTTCAATCAGTGTATGACACGTGTCGTGAATCGGAGGTATGAGTACAGGTGTAGTTCAGTGGAGCGGTCTGTAGTGGAACCGTCTCACTTCAAGACCCGACGACAATAATTGAAGGCGATTACTCAGACCACTATGAATGGGCTAAACGACGCATCGTCTAGAGCCCACTGCTATTAAAAGGGAGGCCCCACATTCTTCGGCATCGAAAACGACAGGTCGGAACTGTAGTCCCCTGGTTTCTAATTCCCGTTATGTCCTTATTATGATTGAATTTACTTTAATACCCTCCACTATCTATAAACCCCCACACGGGACAGCTTGCTTCTTTCGTTTTCGCTACTTTTAAGGTTAATGACTATTTTACCCCTCTTTAATCTAGCTAATTACGATTTTGTCCTTTGACGTATTCTCTTGGTTATTATTTTTTCTTGGTAGTTTTCAATAAATGACTTTTTTTTTCAATAATAATGAGGAAAATATGGTGTTGAATAATAATTATTAATAAATAAACAATATTCAAGTACCTATCTAATCTAGTAAATAGAGTTTTAAAAATAGGATATAAATTTATAAAAAAAAAATAATTATTGAATATATCATAGATTTATTAGATATAAAATTGAAATAGCAAATAATAATAATAAAAATTATATAAATTATTTTTAAATTATTAAAGAAAATTCAAAAAAATAAATAATTAACTAATTTCATGGTCTTGATTTAACCTATTTTTTAATATTCTCAAAATAAAAATATCTTTTATAGTAAATTAAGTGGTTGCCGAAAAAATCACGAGAAAAATGAGATACCTTGCAAAATAAAAGGGGCAAAATGGGTTAAAATTTTATAATTATTATTTTTTATATTAGAATATTGAATATTGGAGAATTAATTTTTAACAATTTTATTCAAATTCTTTTTTGGATAAATTGAAAATTGTCATTAATGTAATTTAAATTTTTTATTAATTCATTATATATTTTATCTTTAAAAGCAAAGTAAGATAATTCAATTAATTAAAAAAATATATCTTCGACCAATCTTTGTTCGTGAGGTAAGAGATCCAAATCTCACACATTATTGAATTTGTAATAACCCAAATTCACTGTTAGCAGTGACAGTGAGTCTCACCGTTTTAAAAGAGAAGCTTTCCCACCCTTATAATGAATGTTTTGTTTCTCTCTCCCACCGATATGGGATCTCAGAATCCACCCCCTTAGAGCCCAGCGTCCTCATCGGCACAGCGCCCCGTGTCTAGCCCTGATACCATTTTTAACAGTCAAAGTCTACCATTAGTAAATATTGTTTAAAACGTGTCTACTAGAGAGAGGTTTCCACACCCTTACAAGGAATGTTTTGTTCATCTCTTCAACGGATGTGGGATCTCACTGACAAAATGTAAAACATGTGTCATGCATGTAAGACAAAAAAAAAAAAAAAAAACAGAAAACTCGAGACTTTTGAAACAAACAATATTTATAAATTAAAGAGTCACTACATAGATTCGAGAATCTGCATGTCATCTATTTATAACTTCAGGATCCACATTCGAAACACTATTATTATTCATCTCATCTCACACGTTCAAGGGTATAAAACTACCAAATACATCGTTGCAACCTCTTCGAATGATTTACGAGAAGGTTATCGAGCTTGTAACTTTCTCACACGTTCGAGGGTTTAAAACTATCAGTCACATTGTGACATCCTCCTTAGATAATTTGATCGAAAAGGTAAGGTTTTGAAATTTGTAAGTTTGTAAAATATGGTGTTAAAGTGGACTTTTGTAGACTCCCTAGAATTAAGGTACTTTGTTTGATTGGTTGACATGAGATATAAGCCAAAAGAGCATTGAATTGTGTTCTTTGGACTTATCCATACATGTCTTTCCTTCACCCAAAACTTAACTATTTTACCCACCACAACTATATCTATAATGAACTAGGGTTTTCGAGCGAGACAAGAAGGATTAAATGACACTTTCGTCCTTAAATTTCAAAACCGTACACTCTTACCTTATGTTAAAGAAATATTCAATTTTCTGTCTTTTTAACTGTTAATCAAAGAAACAGAAAATGACCCAACATATTTAAGAGATATATACGTTATGACAGTCTCACTGAATAATATTTTTAGATTATTCCAATAATATGAATAAACCCAAAACGTGGGCAGGTTGGTTCGAGAATCGGGTTGGAAAAACCTTCTAACGAACCGCTGAGAATAACTCGACGAGTGCTCTTAATTTTAAGAGCTAAAATGTACGATTTGGATTCGTTTATTTATTTAACACGGTAGGAAAAGGGTTATTTGAGACGATTTTTTCTCGAGTTTGGTAAAGTATTTTGATTTTAGTGATTTTGAGGGAGTTAATTATAAATAATTATTTGAGTTTTAATTTTTGAAAATTAAGATTAGTTTTTAAACATACAAGAATTGCAAAAAAGGAAAAAAGGACTGAAAATGAAAGTGGGCCTTGGGCCCACGGGTTTGATGATTTCTCTCGAGCCCATTGAATGCCAGGCCCAAATAGCCCATTTGGAACATTCAAGCCCAAGGCCCAACATATGCACGTGCCTTATTGGGCTAAACTAACCGGCAGACCGAACTGAGTAAACCGTCGGTTAATCGGAAAGCCCCGGTTCCATTTTTGTGCATTCCACTCTATTTTAGCGGTTCGGGTCCCGACACCCGACCCGAACCGACCCGGACAGAATCTTTTACAACTTTGTTAGGAGATTTATTTTATGTTTTAAAAAATTTAATCTTATAAACACTAATTTTATTTACCAAAAAATAGTTTTAAATAATTAATTCCAAAATTTAAAATTAGGGATTTTAAGAAAAAAAAATATTTTTTTTTTATTAAAGATTATGTTTTAAAAAATTATAGTAGCATTTAAATAATTAAATTGATAATTTAGTTTAAATAAAAATGATCCAAGCCCTACAATTTGTTTGGGAAGAACACGGTGGAAGAATCGACGGCCGAGCTTAAAATTCGTTGGATCCATCAATCTTCACAGAGACTGGAAAAATATTTAAATTTCAGAAACAAAATTTCAAAGAATTAAAGTTCTGAAACAAAAAACCGTCAGAACTCTGTTCTTGATCAGAAGTTCCAGAGGAACGAATCCTGATCGTCCAAATTCTCATCTCCATAATCAAAAAAAGGAGCTCCAGAATTTGTAGTGTTCATCAATTCGTTGAAAAACGGGTTATATTCCGGAAACAACCCGAATTCCGACCCGTAATTCCCGGATCCCATCGCTGTCGAAAGATCCAAAAATGTCGATCTTTCTTCGATCACGGCGGTGGTCGCTTCTGAAACTACCGATGGCGACGGCGACGGAGAACCAATGGTGGGTTGGGTGCATTCCGACGAAGGCGGCGGCGGGGGGTTGGAGTTAGCGAACTGAGCTGCCACGGATTGAATCTCTGCTCTTGAGAGTAAACTGGCACCGGCGATCTCCGGTGGGTTATTAGGGAAATTGAAGCGAGCGGTGCGGCCACGTAGGCAAAAAAGCGCCGCGTCGAATGCACGCGCGGCTTTCTCGGCTGAATCATATGAGCCTAACCAGATACGTTCGCGGCTGTTGGGGAGGCGGATTTCGGAGACCCACTTGCCCCACTTGCGACGGCGTACACCCTTGTACCGTGAATCGGGACTGTCGGCGGCGGCGGAAGCGGCCGAGGCGGTGGATGGGGACGGCGGCTTCGTCATACAAGGGATAAAAATGGTGGGAAAAAATTAAAATTTTAAATTTTTTTTTTTTTTCCTTTTCCTTTTTGTTTTTTTTTAGTGGCGGCAGTGTGTGAGCGTGTAAGGAATTTGGAGGATATTGCGGCTGAGAGTGGGAGGTGAAGGGGTATAAATATGGGGGGAAAGAACCCATCTTGGACCGGAGCAGGGAGGCGCGTCGAAGGTGGCTGGAAGTAGCGGAACGCGTGGGGACAGTCAGAGGTAAAAGGGAGATGACGCGTGAGATTGGCTTTGGGGTTTGGCCATTCATGATTATGTGTCTTTTTTTTTATTATTATTTAAATTTAATTTATAATGTAAATATAGCCACGTCATGTATGACATGGGCTAGTCATTTACTCGTGCTTTAAATCGTTCTTCATGTGAATTTCTATGATTTACTCGTGCTTTAATCCATTTTCACACTCTTTAATCCCTAAATTATGTTTCGGATGCTTTTGAATTTGTTCGATTAGCAATAATAAGCGGATACGAACCTTTTTTGGTCAACGGGAAAGGCTAGAAATGCATACGAGTTGGTTTGGAGAAATCTTTTACATCAAATCGAAATTTTCAATGGGTCGGTTGGTGATATGAGCAACCGGAATAGAGCTCGTAATCGAACACTATATTTTCGAGTTGAATTATATATTAATAACTAAAATCTCATAAAACTCAAATATAAAAAATTCACGAGTCACAGCGCATCATTAACATCTGTTACAAATATCCAATATTCTTAATTTTTATAATAATTTTAAAAGTAGGGTACGATTAGATTGGTTGGGTTGACCTGACTGAAAAATGTCAACTCGCAGACCGACCCAAAATTTTGATTTTCCTAAAATTCAACCCAACATAAAACACAACAAAAAAAAATCTAACCCAACCCAACTTAAGTAGAGCAGCCCATGTTGATTGAGTTATCGGGCCATATAAATATTGCTGATAAAAGTCTTCAAATTCTTGAGTCATTCCCTCGACCTTCGAGAAGGTGGTTAAACTCTCTCGAGACTGAAAGTCAAGTTACGGGTCGTCCCAATTTTAGTGATACAATAAAATAATCATCATAAAATCTATTAAAATGAGATGTCATAAATCATATCTAATTGATCTCGTACCATATAACAAATTTAATATTATATATAATGTTTAATATATAATATTCGGAGCGAATTTAATCACATGCCTAAGATGTGATTTATAAATTAAATTAAACATTTTGAAACTATATATTATACAAATAATATTTGTTAATTCTACGAACGCTCAAAGAAGATGGGCTTGCGTCGAGTGGATTGCTTTCTAACCAAAATTCAATCCAAAGTCAAACGGTCCCACCACAAAGTTTGACCACGTGAACTCAATTTCAATTAAAATTTTATTTCTTTTTTATTTCTTTTCTATTTTTATGCTTGTTTTACTCCGTCCCTCCCGACCAACCAAGAGTAGTATAGAATATTCTCATGTTACCTATCGGCTACGCTTTTTGGTCTAATTTTAGGCTCAGACTCACTCTATGTGAACGAACTGTCTAACTCAAATGGGTGCTCATCAGACTCGAGGACGAACCTTGTAGAAGAACTCTTTGAAGTTTTTAGGGCGTCATTACTCGTGGTGATAGCTTCACTTCTGCTTCGTCCATTACTTCTCGCGTGAGTGCTCCCTTATCGATGCATTCTTACGTTCCACAGTTTCGATTAATTCCGTAGTTTCGTTCATATTCGATGTTAATTTTATTTCTAATAATTTGTTGATGGTTTAAGAAATGTGTAATAAGTTCTTTTAAATTTATAATAAATAAATCATTTTTTTAATTCTTGTCACAGTCGCCACCTAATTAATTTTTTATTTTTAATATACATTTTAAAAATTATGTTAATTAATTAAATTCATAAATGGGTATAATAATTGTAGCAGAAAAGAAACGGAGAGGGATGGGCGGCCCTTTCGGTTGCTTTTGTTTTTAAAATTAATAATTGAAAAAAAAAACAAGACAAGGGGACAGAAAGGGAATTAACGATAGAAAATAATAAATAAATATATTTTGGAAATTTGATTATAATAAAATTAAAATTAGGCACGTGATTTATGTGCATTAAATTATTGAGACACTATTGGTTATGTGAGCACAAAATTTATAATTTAACTTAAAATATTCATTTGTCATTAATTATTATAAATTTGTTTTGGAATATAAATATTATATTACGTATAAAATCTCTATTTAAAACATTTTTTTAATAAATAATTTAACATAAAAATTAATTTTATATCTATTTTAAAAATATATATTTATTGAAAATTCAAATACGTATTTGATGGTGACAAGATGGAATTGAATATCATATGTAGTGTAGAATCGGATCTAAGACTCTTTACTAGGATTGGAACAAGTGACCACAAGCTCTGCTTAAGTGCTTGACATGCAGTTAGCTGAAAACATGTTCATCACGTGGTCGAGTGAAGCGCACCTGCACCTGTCTTTGTGAAGGGTAGGGATCAAAAAGTGATACGAGACTATTTCCCTCTTTCAATCGAGCCTTGAAGAACCAAAATTTTCGGATAGGAAGGGAATGAGGCGGGTTGAGGTTTCTTTCTCAATCTTTTTCTAGTTCTAGCCGTGTAGTGGATTCGACTTTAGTTAGTTCAAAAGAGCGCGTGTGTGACCGAGCTTCTTTCTTCATAGACTAAGCCCATGCTTTAATTAAAAAGAATAAAAATTAAATAGAGATTATAGGTTTAATTTATAATATTTATCGTGTCTAATAAATTAGTTTTAAATGTTTTTAAGCGGAAAATAGGAAGAATTGCCGAAATATTTATTTAAAAAATAAATAAATAATGGGAAATACGCATTTCGTAATATATATATATATATTTGTCGCATTATCGGAGCAATATCTAGAAGGGTCTAATTTCTCCGATAAAACCCATTTCCACTGCTGCAGCTGCTTTCCAGTTTCTAGGGTTTATCTTCATCGTTCTTCTATAATCTTCTATCCAATTGGAGCCGCTTCTCCATCTTTATCTTCAGGTACTCATCTCTTTCTTCTTTTCTCTCTCGATTCTTCCGGGAAATTTCATTTCTGTGTCCTTGCAATGTGTTTGGCGGACAAATTTTAGCGTTTTGGAGCTTGAATTGAAATTGACTTAAACTCGTTTGAAATTGTTCATTTTCTAATCTTTTTCATATTTGGTTTCTGGATTTTGGGTGTTTTTTGAGGTTAGAACGTGAAATGGCGACAGCTCAACTCGCTGGGTCTTTAATTTCTGCGAGGAACTTGCCTTCTTTCAGTGGGCTTCGACCTTCTGCGGTGAAATTCTCTCCTTCTGTTGCTCATGTGAGAGTCGGGGGTCGGTCTAAGAGATCTTACACTGGCTTGGTCGTCAGAGCTGCTACTGTGGTTGCTCCAAAGGTTCCACACTATCCATTCTGCTAGTGCCTGTCATTTTTGGCTTTAATTTGTGGTTTCAGACGAGGATTTGCGAAATATAGTTGTGATTTTGATTTTCATTAACCAATTTTAAGTTCTTTGTTCTGAGTTTTATGTCTGTGAAATATGCCTCATCTTCAGGTCTATAATTTGGTTTCTTTAATCTCTGGTCGTCATTTTCCTTCCAATTTTCTTCCTGTTTCCATTTTGCAACTTGTTGTCTATTTAGTTGCCAAGTTTCTCATTTGTTGATATTACGTTTTTGACTGTCCTGTATGGTTACGTAATTACAATCATAGCTGCAATCTGCGTGCATCTGTTGTGACGGATAAGTTTTCCTCCAATTACTCTGTGCAGCTGCAACTACGAAAACTGTAATTTTTGTGTGTCGAGATTCGTGAAACAATTTGAGTTGATATAAGTAAACTGCTACAAGTTTCTGGCAGGGTGCGTTTTATGTTGGAGGGTGATCTTTGAATGCATGTATATAGCAATTTACTTACGTGCGTGAATTGCAATGTTTCAGTACACTTCAATCAAGCCATTGGGCGACAGAGTGTTGGTGAAGATAAAGGAAGCTGAAGAGAAGACTGATGGAGGGATTTTACTTCCAACAACCGCTCAGTCTAAACCCCAAGGAGGAGAGGTTGTTGCAGTTGGAGAAGGCAAGACAATCGGAAACACCAAAGTGGAAGCTAGTGTAAAGGTATGCATTTAATCTGTTTACGCTCTTAATTCATTCAATGTGTTTTGTTATGTTCTATAACCTTGTGTTTTTTGATTCAATAGACTGGTGCTCAAGTAGTGTACTCCAAGTATGCTGGAACTGAGCTAGAGTTCAACGGTTCAAAGCATCTTATCTTGAAGGAAGACGATATAGTTGGTATACTAGAAACAGATGACGCGAAAGATCTTCAGCCCCTAAATGACAGGGTCTTGATCAAGGTCTGTCTTCATTTTACTTAGTACTTCAATGTTCCTTTTTGGCATAACCCATAAGACCAAATTGTCCGAATCTTCCGATATGCTTGCCCGATATCTTTGGGGGTGGCGTGTGTCGAAAATCTTTCTGATTTACATTTTGAGTCACTGACATATGGTTTTTACTCCTTGCAATTGTCTTCCATCCTTTCCCTTAAAAGTAGGAAAGAGTTCTATATGGTCTAGTCTTCCATTATTTGGTTCAAATGACAGAAATGTAATGCTTGTTCTAAAATACTGGATCACAGGTGGCCGAGGCCGAGGAGAAAACAGCCGGAGGTTTGTTGCTGACAGAAGCAAGCAAAGAGAAACCATCCATCGGAACGGTCAGTATAAGCATACAAAAGCGCACCCTCCTAGTTTAATTATAGATACCAATGCCTGTATGATTGACATAAAACATTTGGTTCACACAGGTGATAGCAGTTGGCCCTGGTCATCTGGAGGAGGATGGCAAGAGGAAACCGCTATCCATTGCCGTGGGAGATAACGCGATGTACTCTAAGTACGCTGGGAACGAGTTCAAGGGCAAAGATGGCTCTGATTACATCGCATTGAGGGCTACGGACGTTATTGCAGTTCTATCGTAGTTGTGATTGGCAATGTAAAACATCTTAGTGAGGTTTGCTTTGCCCCAAAAATGGGAATTGAGATGGATTCTGAGGGTCATAGAGGCTTGAAACAAAGGCAACTTTGATGGAAATTTCGGTAATAACAGAGAATTTGTTTGTTAGATCAATACGGTGTGGCCACTTTTTGAATGCTGTTGCTTGGAAATGCGAAGCTTGAAGCTTCTATTGACCATTGTCACACGGTGTTTGACCAAATAGGGAGAAAACATGGAACTAGGAAGAGTAATTTTAAATGTTGGCCATAATTGACTTTAATTTGACTGTGCTTGAACTAGTTGGTCCAATATCACGAGTAATTTTAACTTTCAATGGTCAAATTTGTGCATGAATAACGCGTGGAGTTAAGGGTAGCCTGTCTTCTCCCGAGGTGAGTTTAGTTTATGTTGGACTCGACTAATTACAGTGAAATATGGCTTGTATAAGACAGCTAGTCGGTTGAGTCGGTTCTTGCATAGGTAAGCTAGTCGGAGTCAGTTGAGTCGGTCCTTGCATAGGTAAGCCAGTTGGTGAAAAGCTTGGAAAAGAATTGGGGAATCTTTATCTAATGACGTCTTATCGGAAAGCTGTCTAGTGAAGAGATCATCAAAGATACATGTTGACTCAGGTTGAGTCGTGAAAAGCTTAGAAAAACGACAGAGAGAGTTTTTATCTAATGAATATTCCATGGATGAACCGTTTAGTGAAGAGTGTTGGATGATGAAAGTTCCACATCGGGTAATTTAGGGAATGAAATAATACTTTCTCCATTGGTATGAGATCTTTTGAAAAAGTCAAAGCTTTGTATGAGATCTTTTGAAAAAGTCAAAGCAAAGCTACGAGAGCTTCCACTTAAAGTGGATAATATCATACCATTGTGAGAGTCGTGTTCACTGTTAGTTGGTCAAAAATGGAGTGAAAAAGGAGGAGGGGAGGTGTTCACCAACATGAATAATAGTTTTTAATATATAAAAAGAATGATATATTAAAAAAATGAAATAATTTATTGGATATAAAATAAAAAATTAATTTTTTTATTGATCCGGAGAAATAAAATCGTACTCCAAATTTTACGGCCATTACTTCTCTGATCGGACTTTCTTTTCCACTGTCCTCTCTGAGTTAGGATCGACGTTCGCCGTTTTCTTCCTCCGACGGCCACATCGAGCCAGCGCCTTCCCTCCCTTTGCTTTCTCTGCTCCCGATTGCCGAACTGTCCAATTTCTCCAACGATTTTTCTCTCGTTTGATCGATTTCCAAGTCGCGGGGCTTTCCAGTTTCCAATTGAAACAGGATTTGCTTATTATTATCGGTAAATTTCATGCGTTTCTATTCGTCTCAATGTCATCTACTGTTCTTCTGTTGGCTCTTTGATTATTTGTTGGTTCTCTTTTCCCTTCCGCTGCCCTCAGACAAGCAATGAGACAACCGCAATTCGAGTGCAATATCGCTCGTCTCATTGCGATCCTGATGAGCTTTCGGCTCAATTTTTTTATTTGTCTTTGATAACTTCATGAATCATTTATGAATTTGGGTTTATTTCTCGCGGAATTATGCTGGGGAACTTGGATTATTGCTGCTTAGTCGGATTAATTTCTGTCATCTAAGGATGTACAGTCTTTCTTTACATTCAACCAAATTCAGTACGATTACTTTTGTACTTGTGAATCCCGAGCATCCTATCATACAAAATTGTTGAAGCCCCCAAACAATTAAAACTAGATGATTCGAAGTACTTGAATGCGACTCCTCTTAGTAAGAATTTGTATGGTTAATTCGATTTACGGAATTGTATAATTAAATTTGACTTTGTTTTGTGTCAGCTTAGATGGGTTCAGACGTGGAGGCTGTGGAAATTAGTAACTTGGAAAGGGGTCTATTGTCTGAATGCAATTCTGATTTGGAACCTGAAATCGACGATGAGCCCGTGTTGTTTGCAGCTTCCTTCCAAGAGATGGAAGACAGCTTTGTTAAGTATCATACAGCACAATGGGTCCTTTACTCCTTGCTTTTGATTTTAGCGTGGGGGATTGGGTTGTTGATGCTGCTTTATCTACCAATAAGACGATACGTTCTGCGAAAAGATATTCAATCGAAGAAGCTTTATCTTACACCAAATTCTATAATCTACAAGGTAATTTGTGGAGTTCAATCTATTTTAATTTACAGCCTTTGGTGTTTCTGTTTAACTATAGTAAGTTCTCCCACTAACTGAATGCCTAAGGATTATCATGATTAGTAGTTGAATGTTGTTGCACGCTGTCGTATAAGTGGCTCTACAGTGGAACTATATCTTTTTCATTTTAGCCTAAACCAGTAATATGCTTCCATTGTTCACTCTTATCTTTGATCTCTGAAAGACGGTTCTATGAGTATGAATAAAACTATTTGCTCGTGTACCTTAAGGAGTATTGTATTTTCCATCACAGGTTACAAGACCTGTACCTTTTCCATGTTTTGGAGTATTGAAGAAAGAGAAGCATGTTTTGTTGCCTTCAGTGGCAGACATTATAGTTGAACAAGGTTAAGTTGTTGTTGTTCTTGTTGTTCCTTTTTTTAATAATGGTTTACTAAATCTAAGCTTCATATTAACCTTCGATTTCGTAATGCAGCAAAACAATTAGTTGTAATAATTGAGGAGGAGAAGAAAAAGTTTATGCATTTAATTTTCGTAGTCAACATCAAAAGGATATCGAATTATAAATAAGTTTTCTGGGGATGTTAGCAATTAGCCAACAAGAAAATGGACAGATGGGAGTTTGCAAAAGAATAAAAAGAAGAGTTAGAACTTTAGCCCATAAAATTTGTTGTGAAGATCCTGGAATCATTGTTTCTTAGATAACTAAATTTATTTTGACAATGAAGCTGCCATCTTTATTGTTCATCATCCAGTTCTATGCGTTTGAACAAAACATGCTGAGGTTGACAAACATTTTATTAAGGACTATCTTGACTTGAATTTCTATATTGCATTAAAATTGTAAATATTGTTAAAAATGCATAGTTTAATAAACATTTCCTTGTCCTATTTGTGTCCTAAATTCATAAAAAATATTATATTACCGCGTTTGTGACGTGTTGTATCCATGTCTTGAATTTGTATCCATGCTTCTTAGGAAAATACTCTTACTCTGTATGACTGTTTTTATTGATGTACCTGGTGGCCTCTCTCGCTCTTCATTCTCCTTAAACTCCTAGTGCCTTTTGTCTAATAGAGAGGAGGTTAACGTGGTGAGTCTACTTGATCTTTTTCGCGATTAGTGTGTGACCCTTGCGAGGAGGGATAGTAGAATCTGGACGCATCCTTCTAGGGGCTGCTCGTGCCATTTGTTTTTCATGTATTATCTAATTTTTCTCCTTCGTTTGCTACCTCAGTTTCTTCTGTTTATCCTTGTTCTTGAAAGTTATAGTTTCAAAAAAGGTTAAGGTTTTTGCTTGCCCAGTATTACATGGAGAGTTATTGCCATGGATAGTGTCCAAAAGGCATTCTTCCTATGTGTTGCATTTGCATGGTGCATTCTTTGCAGGAAGTTCGAGGAGAGTCTTGATCATTTTTTGTGGGAATGTCAGTTTGCTTTTCTTTCGGGTCGTTGGAGGAATTTGTTTCAGGTTTGTGGAGCACGCTATTGATGAGGTGCTTCTAAATCCTCCTTTTAGGGAGAAGGCCAAAGTGGTCGTGGCAAGCTAATTTCTTTCTAGTTTGTGGGGGTATTTGGATTGAGTGTAGCAATTGAAACTTTGGAGAGGTTGAGAGATTGAGGAAGACTGGAAGGTAGCTATGTTTAATGTCTCTTTGTTGTTGTTGTTGTAACTTTGGTATTGTTCTTTTGGATTAGAGTTCTGGTAGGGTCGACTCTCTCTGTGAGATCCCATATCGATTGGAGTGTGGAACGAAACACTCCTTGTAAGGGTGAAAATCTCTCTCTATTAAATGTGTTTTAAAATCGTGGGGTTGACGGCGATTGGTAATGGGCCAAAACGGACAATATCTACTAACGGTGGGTTTGTTGGGGTGTTACGAATGGTATCAGAGCTAGACACCGGGTTGTGTGCCAGTGAGGACGCTGGGCCACAAGAGGGGTGGACTGTGAGATCCTGTATGGATTGAAGAGTGGAATGAAACACTCCTTATAAGGGTGTGAAAATCTCTCTTTAGTAGACGCGTTTTAAAACCGTGAGGCTGATGGCGATACGTAATAGGCCAAAGCGACAATATCTGCTAACAATGGGCATGGGGTGTTATAAATGGTATCAGGGCCAGACATCGGGCGGTGTCCAGCGAGGATGCTAGGCCCCTAAGGGAGGTAGATTGTGAGATCCCACAACAATTGGAGAGTGAAACGAAACGTTCCTTATAAGGGTGTAAAAATCTCTCTCTAGTAGACGCGTTTTAAAACCGTGATACTTACGGCGATACTTAATGAGCTTGGGCTTGGGTGTTACACTCTCTTTTTCTTGTAGAATCTGTTGTGTTTGCCCTTGCTTTCATTCAATTTTCTCACATTCGTACCTAAAAAAAAAGCTATTTACTACAACATATAACTTTTAAGATCTCGATCCCATGTTTACAGGATATCTACAGTCTCTCTATGGAGTTTACTCTCTTAGGATAGAGAATGCTGGCCTGAGAAGACCACCTGGTGATGACGTTCAAATTCAAGGAGTTACAGACCCAATTGCATTTAAAAAGGTACTTTTTGGTATCAATGGATAGGTTTCCAATGATCTTAGAGGTCACCCTCGTTCTGCATTTCTCAGGCTGTTCTAATGCGTCTCTCTGATATGAGGAATGATGGCAATGAAGAAGTTCCAAATACAAGGGTAGGTCATTGCATAATCCTACCTGTCAAATGATGACATTGACTAAAAATACATATATTTTATCTAAATCATAGGCGGCATCTCCATCGAAATCTCTAAAGTACGACCCGTACTTCTATTCGGGGGAACGAGTACTTCAGAAAGTAGATGAGGTTGGAAGCTCTGTGAAGGTATCAACTAATTATCGTTATCCGTTTTTATATAAACGCCATTGTTTTAACTTCTGTATTACTGATTGGGTTGGTTGTGTCTGCTACAGAGAATTCAAGCTTTGATTGAAGAACAACGGTCTCAAGCATCTAACCCTTTAGAATGAAGTAAGTTGATTATAAACATCTGGGAAACTTTAAACACTGAGCTCAGTTAAGAACTTTATGCTCGGCTTACCCATCTTTTGTCATGAGTGTGAGTTTACTTTGCTCGAGCAAACAAAGCTTTCTGTGATGTCCCACATTGGTTGGGGAGGAGAACAAACCACCATTTATGAGGGTGCGGAAACCTTCCCCTAGCAGACGCGTTTTAAAGCCTTGAGGGGAAGCTGAAAAGGAAAGCTCAAAGAGGACAATATCTGCTAGCGGTGGATCTGGGCCGTTACACTTTCACTGGCTTACTAATTTATTTTCGAGGTGGCTCGAACAATATGAGATCCCACGTCGGTTGGAGAGGAGAACGAAGCATTCCTTATAAGGGTGTGGAAACCTCTCCTTAGCATACTCGTTTTAAAAACCTTTAGTGGAAACCCAAAAAGCAAAGTCCAAATAAGACAATATCTGCTAGCGGTGAGCTTGGCTATGATTCTGGGTCTTATACAACACCTCTATTAACATTTGCTATTTGATTAGATCAACCAAAAAGTACTCTAGTGAGTGGATTAGTTCTAACGTCTCCCTGCATATCGTTCTTCCACGTCTAGATGTTTCGTTTAGATGCTGCTATCCGAGCACCGAAACGGTAGAAGACCAGTCCCAGTTTTACGAGGATTGGAGCCGAATAAGCTGAAGAAAATGTACTTCTAATGACTTAAGGTTTGTTCTAAACTCTCTTCTATGGCTGATGAGTTGATGAGTATCAATTACCATTAATGAACTGATTGAGGCTGAAGTTTTCTGCAAGAAAGGTTCAAGTTTTTATTCTTGCTTGTATAGATAGATGTATTTTTACCCTTGAAAACCACCCTTAAAAAGTATATATGATATACATATGGTTTTGGTTTTTTATAGCTTAAATTAAACGTTTAGTTCTTAAATTTCAAGATCGTGTTCATCGAGCTTCTAACCTTTAACGAATATCTTATAAGTTCTTGACATTCCAAATGTGCTGATAAATCCCGTAAACTTTCGATGTTATGCTTAATAGAGTAGATTTTTTTGCTTTTCATGTTCGTGTTATTGTTTTGGTTTCTATTTCGAATAATCAAACAACTTTTTCATTTATTGCATTCCATGTGATTTTACATTATTGGGAGTGGTTGGATATACTCCTAATGACATAGGAGGCATTAAAATGATTATTATAGTTTTTCTTTTAGAACCATCAAAATTTAACTCGTATGGTATGGTATAGCTAATTAATGAACTTTATCGTACTCTTTTGCGTTCGGTTTGAAATTAATAGGCTCGTTCTTAGGGGTGCACATGGGTGGATTGGAATTTTTTTTGGACCAGCCCGAGATTTTGGGTTGGTCAGATCAGTGACCCAAATAGGGTTCACAACCCAACCCTCTATTCTTGGGTTGAACTAGGTTGTTCGGTTTTTTTTGTTTTATAATAATATTAAATTAATAACTATAATTTCTTGAAAAGCCACAACACATCACTAACATCGGTTATAAATGTCAAATATTTTAAATCTTCATAACAATCTTAAAAGTAGGGATTGAGTTATGAACTTTAGTTTTAAGTTAGTCGGGTTGACCTGATCGAAAAAATTTCAACCCGTGAAGTAAATTTTTGAATTTCCAAAAAATCAACCAAATCCGAACTATATATATAATTCAACTAACTCTTATAATTTGAGTTGGGTGGTTAAAGTTGTTCGTCACTGGATCATATAAACACTCCTCGTTCTTTCTTACTAGGAACAAAATTTACCGTTAAATTATTAATTCATCATTTTGTTAAATCGTGTATAGCTATCAAATAATAGGTAAAAACTAAACATATGCGATAACAAAATAACTCAATATAATTCTGGTCGTATAATCGACACGATTTTGTCAAACTATCATACGAAAATTGACTGTTTAAATTAGTACTCAACCCCAACCTAGCATCATTGATGAAAATAAATGGTATTAATTATTTATGGTCAAAGCTAAATTAACATTATCAATTTAAAATTAAAAATTAGTGATCCCATCTAATTATTAAATTAAAAAAAATGAAAATAAATATTAAAAAAATCTAACGGTTCGAAGTAATTAGGTAAACCACCGCCGGTTGGAAGTTGGTGGACCACCGGCCGAACCGAGGGTCCCAATTAGATAGGAATTGCTTGGCTAATAATTTCCTGATATATATATTTTTTTTCCATTTTTTAATATATAATATACTTTTTAAATAAATTTAATCGAAAATTAAAATTTATGATTATCTAGACTTATTTTTTTAAAAATTATTTATTACTTTCTTGAATTTTTAATATAATTTTTTTTTTAAATTTAGGACGTATTAAAAAATTTAAATATAATATAAAACTTAGCTCGCTCCACGCTGCAACATGCCTATGTGTCAATAGGGTGTTCGCTTAGGTCACGGGATTTAGAGTAGGATGGTCGAAAGCTAGTATCCACTGTGTCATTAATTTATAGAATTTAAAATTTATAATATTTATTTAATGAAGTATTACGGTTAATAATTAAATTCGTTTGTTTTGACTTTATCACTTACTCATTTTGGATGTGTATTTATATTATTGAAATTATTCATAAAATATATTTTTTTTAATTAATAATTAAAACACAAAATAAGAGATTTACTGGTCTCTAAACCATGCTATTTACGTCAACCAAACACAACTCATACAGAATCTAAGCCTGTTCGGTCACTAGGGTCATAGACAGTTGAGCGTGCACACACGTTGCCCGTGTGTGTGCATGTTCAATTGTCTGCAACCCTAGCTGACTTGCCCATACTCTAGATCAAGCTCTCACATGCAATGTCGCTCTCGTATTGTAATCTTAGTCTACAACAACACGACCCTCGTATCGTAGTGCCATCCCGGCTAATTATCATTCAACTTTATAGGGTTAAAAAAGTCAACATTTAATTATTAAATAAAATTTTATATTATAGTAATTAAGTTAGTTTCAAAAGATGGATAAATACAAATATACAAGCATCTCAATAGAATATTCATAATATTTAATTTTTTTAATTTTTTTAATTTTTTAATTTTTTAATTTTACAAATTAATAAAATTATCAGTAAAATATAAATAAAAAAAAAAGGAAAAATATTTATGGTCACAGATCCTCGTAATTTTTGTTGTAGCGCATCTTGTAAAGCTCAGACGCTTCTTCCTCTCCATTTCCACCAATTGTAGAGAGAGAAACTCCGAGACGGAAGAGAGAGAAAGAGTGTGTGCAGAGAAGAACAGTTGTCGTTCGCTTCCTCAGACGACTCAGATTGCTTGTTTCTTCTTCAACGCTTTCAACACTTGTTTGTGAACCATCAACGATTCAAATGCAACAATCAATCAATCTCTTACTCACGACGCCACAACCACCACCACCACCACCTCTGTAATTATCTCTGCTTCTTCTTGTTCTTGTTCTTGTTGTTCTTGTTGTTCTTGTTTACTTCCATGGCTTCCTTTTCTGTTGAATCTCCTTTCTGTACTTGGCTTGTTGCCGCTTGCATGTCCGCCACTTGCTTTAAGGACCATTCTGTTAATGCCTCCATCCGTCATTCTTCCAAAAGATTGACATCCATCTCAAGGAGGAAGCTGCAATCTAAATGTTGTAGTTTCACCTCCCAATTCAATACTGGATTGGTTTCTTCTTTCAGTGGATTCAATATTCATGGCCTCATGAACTCATGCCTCGCTTTTGAGCCCTGCGATGAGTACTGTAGCAGTAGTTATGCCCTTTCTTCTCTCGCCTCCGTAGGTAATAATGGCTTCTCCTTACTTTTTGGACCTAAGACTCTCCCCGCTAACCGTCGGCAGAGGCGTGCAAATCGGGCTTCACGTTCAGGTGATTGAGTTTTTTTTCTTTTCCCGTTCTCGGTTATTTTTTGCGATGTATTTTTCTTTTCACCTGTTCTGTGCTGGTTCTTTGGTGGTTTCTGGAATTTGTATTGCGGTTGGAATTAGTACCTTACATGTCTGTTTTGCTCTTACATGGACTGACTCGAATCTGCTTGTTTGGCTTGCTGCTTCCGGCTTTTCGCTACACTTGACTGGAACCTTTGGTTTTTGTTTACCTAATTTTTCTTGCTGATTTCTCAAATTGACCTGTTAAAGGAAGGAGCAATTAGATTAATATAGGCACTTCTTGGCAAGAATCTGGCGTTATCGAGTTCTTCATTTTTTTTTCCACTCGATTCAGATTCATCTCTTTTTCTTTTCTAAATTTCAACTTCATCGGGCAACAAGTGTATCGAATTAATATGTTTTTCCACCGCCGCTGAGTCCAGTATTTACGTTGCAACGCTGTAATCTTTGTTATTTGTCACTGACCCAACTCGTCATGCCCATACCGCTTCTTGTTTGTTATTTATTTATTATTTTTTGGAGTTCACGAAGTGTTGTTTTTTGCAGTGTTTCATTTCGCCCATTGTCATGTTTCTCTCTACCACTTACAATCGTAGTTTATGTCAAATGTCATTCGTCATTGCCTTTAATTGGCTCTCACCATTCTGGTCTGCACTTCCCAAACCTGAATAATATACTTCTAAGTTGCCTCAACCCAAAACCTATATTCTTGTGGGTTCTCTGACCAGTATACATTACTATCTGTCCGCAACATAAATAGTCTTGTCATGTATATTTCTTCAATGCACTGAAGCTGGTTGTTTCTTAGTCCTCCTGCAAGTATGAAGTTTCCATGATCCTAAAAAGTTGGTATTGAGTTCTGTATATAGTTTAGGTCTGTTCTGTTGGATTCTAATGTCACTGGACCTGAAAAACTTTATTTAGTAGAAACAGGGCAATGTGAAATATTCTGTGAAAAAATGAAAAGAATACTGAATCCGATTGTTGTATCGTCATTTTATTTAAACTTCAGGTGAGACTGTCGCTATAGCTGTTCAGCCAGCTGAAGATGTGGGAAGGAAAAAGAAACACCATACAAAACAAAGAAGAGTAGTTGTCACTGGAATGGGTGTGGTGACGCCTTTGGGGCATGATCTTGACATCTTCTACAAAAATTTGCTGGAGGGTGTCAGTGGAATTAGCGAGATTGAGGCATTTGATTGTTCCCAGTTCCCCACCGTAAATATACCTTCCTCTAAAATATTCCTGAAACCAGCGTTATCTGTTTGTCTGTTTGAATTCTGATTATTTTTTCAGAGAATTGCTGGAGAGATTAAAACTTTCTCCACTGATGGATGGGTTGCACCAAAATTCTCTAAGCGGATGGATAAATTCATGCTTTACATGCTTATTGCTGGCAAAAAAGCCCTAGAGGATGGTGGATTTACGAAAGAGCTTACAGAAGAGTTGGATAAAACTAAATGTGGAGTACTGATTGGTTCAGCAATGGGAGGCATGAAGGTAATCCCTAATTCTATGCTTGATGCAAGGGGAGTGAATTAGAGGGTAATATTACCAATCTGTGATTTTACCTACTTCCTTTGCATCTGAAAAAGACTACTTGTAAGACTGTTACCAGAAAGGTTTGTTATCTTAATCCATTCTACAGATTTTCTACTCAAAGATACTATAGGATAACCATTTGACTTTTACTAAGTTGGAACAAAAAATGCAGCTTTATTTTCTTTAATGTTAATTTATCGTTTTCTTAATTTCGAATGTGCTACTGTGGATTTTTTTTCCGTTTATTGTTATTCTTATTATTTATCAATACTTCTTCCTATTAACTTATATTGAATAGGTCTTTAATGATGCAATTGAAGCATTGCGAATTTCATACAAGAAGATGAATCCTTTCTGTGTTCCATTTGCAACTACAAACATGGGTTCTGCCATGCTAGCTATGGATCTGGTCAGTGAATCCTTTTCTGGATACAGTAAATTAAAAAGAAAAAAGAAAAAGAAACTCTTAAGGTATTGGAGCTATTGATTTCTTAACATTATTGTGAAATACTTATTTTGAAATTGTAGGGATGGATGGGCCCAAACTATTCAATTTCTACTGCTTGTGCTACGAGCAACTTTTGTATACTAAATGCTGCTAATCACATAATTAGAGGCGAAGCTGTAAGTTATCAATTGCTCAGGAACTAAAGAGCGGATTAATCTAGTTTCAAACCTTTTCTCTTTCTCTTGGTATGCGGCTTACTTGATTACTTGTGTGTTGGCCATAGTTTTTTCAATATCCCAACAAGGCTATTAACTGACTAAAGTACTTTTTCAATATATGCATTCTCTCGTGAAGTTTGACTACATGTCAGAAAGCATATTTGCAAATTTCAATAACAAGTGCCTTGGAGGAAGCTAGTTGATAGGCTCCGAAGAATATTTTGGAAAATATGGGTGGTTCAAGTACTGCGCGCTTGAGAGGCTTAGCAACTCTACAAGATTCTAGAGTAGAGACATTCTAGTTCCATCAAGTTCACAGCACACACTTTTCCTCCCTTCCTTCTCTTTCTCTAGCAACATACTGAAAACCCCGTGTTTTTCCTTTTCTAACTGTCTCTACACATAGACTATCATTCCCTTGTATCCATTACAATCCATACGCACTTCTTCTTTGCTATTATTCGCTCTCCTCCATAAACAAAGCAAACAAGTGTTGGCATTCATAAGCAAACGAGCACTTAACTACTGTTTTTTTCACAGAAGTTCTTACTAGAGAAGTGTTTCATATAAGTATCATAACCAAATCCTATGTTTTCTTGACATCGATTCTCAAGTCAACTGAAATGTTTCCATGTGTTTTACTCTGTTCTTGTTGCATGTAAGAATAATATTGTGATAACTATGCTGTTAAATGAAGTTTAAATGGAGGCGCAAGCTTAGTTTTAGAAGAAAAAAAAAGTAACTTAGAAAAGCAACAATTTAAATGTCAGAATTGTTGCTATAGTTTCTGTTTTCTTATGTGCAGGATCTAATGCTCTGTGGAGGTTCAGATGCAGCAATCATACCAATTGGTATTTGTCTATTTATTATGTAAATAAAGTTTTTAACTCTTTTTGACTGAGATATTCGAAGTGAATCCATTTTATTTTACTGCTTCTAGGTTTGGGAGGGTTTGTTGCTTGCAATACACTTTCACAAAGAAACAGTGATCCTACCAAAGCTTCAAGGCCTTGGGATATTGTAATGTCAGCTTCATTTTTTGTTTCCTTTTGATTGTCTGAATCATAGTTTTTCAGTTAACAAAAACATTGCTCATGAATAAATAAAATATCAACAACCAAGAAGGTCTCTTAAACCTGGGTGAACTTTCTTATCCAATCTTAACTTGCAAAGAGGTGGAATAAGTTGTTGCAGGATTTAGTTTTTCTTGATAGGAAAATATAATAATTTTTGTTTGTTGTGGTTCTGTGTCGTTTCTCTGAACAAATAGGAAGTACAATGGTGAACATACTTTTAAGCAACACTGGAACTTTCTTACTTAAAAAAAATGCGGCAAAAGTCACCAATAGGTAATCTTTAAATCATAAACCTGATGTGCTTGTTATCTCCATTTTGATGCTTAGCATTTTTGTTTCATACAGAATCGTGATGGATTTGTTATGGGGGAGGGATCTGGAGTTTTGCTTTTAGAAGAATTAGAGCACGCGAAGGTATGGTCAGTGCAATTATTTTTAATGACCATTTCAAATGAATCTTTTCCCCTCATCCTCTAGTTCAATGAAGGACAACTTCACCTGTTTTGCTGGAGCGTCCTCCTGTCCAAAGCTTTACAGCATTTCTCATCCTTGCCTCATTATAGTTTTTCCAACGTCATCTTATTCACAATTTTTCATAATGTTGCTGAAGCCCGTGCATCTATTTGTTGTAAAGTATCTGAAATAATTTGCTATTTCCTGATTCCACAATTGCAGCAACGCGGTGCCCAAATCTATGCAGAATTTCTTGGTGGAAGTTTCACTTGTGATGCTTATCACATGACCGAACCACACCCTGACGGTAATCCTCTATCATTAACTGGGAAATTGATGGATTTTCTTCTGTTCCAAAACAAATTTTGGAATTTTTAATTATGATTATCATTTTATTTTATTAGTTCAATAACTTATGGGAGTGGGGATAAAAATATCTGACGGACTTTAACTAGTTGAGTTATGTGGTAAGATTAATTGGATTATTTTTACAATTTTAAATTATGGAATTCCACCAGTTAAAGGGTCTTATTATTTTCTCCAAGTGGTTCACTTTTCTATGGTAGGGTATGCTTTTTACTGGGCTTCATGAACTTCTAAAAAGGAGTCTTTAATGATTTCTAATTGGAGGTAACTTTCAAATCGATTATTAATTTAGGTGGAAAAAATAGTCAATCAATCATTAAGGATTTAATTTTAAAGTAGATTTCTTAACTCCATCTTTAATCATTGAGAGTCCATCTTTTTCATTGGATTTGTATCACTTTTTTTTGTCAAGTAATTTATCCATTCAAATACCAAATATAACTGGATTTGAGGTTTTTTTACTAATATGATCAAATTTCCTTAGAAAATTGCCTTACTTTCCCTCGAACGAAAATCAAATCATGGAAGGTTTTACTATGAGTGAGAATGTAAGTTTTTTTCTTTTTCTTTTTCATCCTATTTCCTCTCTCTGTCTCTCTCTCTTCTTCTTTTTCTAAATAAATTCTTAATTTTTATGTTACAATTAAATGAATTAATTTACTGTGTCATGAGCTTTTCCAGGAGATTTTTATTTTCCTTAAATTAAAGAATTACTCCAGCTATTCAGTGTGAAGAAATTTAACATTGAGATCAAAATACATGTGTAACACCATAAATCTTCACAACATATGCAAAACACATGGTACATAACTTGTAGCGTGCAAACAACTGTACTTAACTTTTAAGTTGGACAAAAAAATGATATATCTCAGTGTAAGATACTTTGACATGAAAGGAGAACGATCATACAAACATTGAAGTCAATTAGATCAGATTATTCCCCATTGGTCCTGTTTATTTGGAGGTTTAAACGTAAGAACGGTTATAGTTATGGGTAGGATGTTTCTTTCCTTCATTTTGGTTATGAGAAATTGTGACTTGATTTTAAAGGATGCTTAGAAATCCTTGATTCTCTGCTATTCTATTCCCCTTGAAATCATGGGTTTGGATAAATAAATTAATAAATCTCAACAATGGTAATTTCATAATTAAAATTTCAAAGTTCTATTCTTTTATGAAAATAATCTTATGAGAATGATATGCGAACGTTAGCATATAACTTAGTGGTTAAGGCATCCCTACTCAATCTTAGAGATTATTGTTTCAAATCCCCACCCCTACCTTTGTCGTAACCTTTCAAAAAATATTACTAGAATGATATGCGTTCATCAATTTAGGTCATTATACAACTTCAAATTAATACTGATATTACACTTTATTGTACAACTTTTTAACTGTGTAATGTTTAATTTTTTGTGACCGATTCCATTTCGACTCTCCTAGAGTACTCTCAGATTTTATATCTAAAACACAGCAAAATAAACTGTTCAAAGATCATTAGGGTTCGTAATACTTGCGCTCTGTAGTATGCAGTTTAAGGTTTTACTTGAAATAGCAATGCCATAGATCTTCCCAACACCATATCTCAACTGATGTATAATATGTTTTTCTCGATATTTCATAGTTATGAATGCATTCTTCTCTGTTAAGGAGCTACTGAGTTTAGATTGGGCAGAATTTTAACAGACTACTTATTCTAGTAGTACTGGTTACGGATTAATAGAGTCTGTAAATCATTAAAACCATTTAAGCTAGCATGCCAATTTCCTGAGATCAAATATTAAGATAATTTTGAAAGGAGAGAGCCTTCCTCGAGAGAGTGAGACTAAAGGGAGGGAATGGAGAGCGAAGTCTTAGGGTTCTGTCATTGTTGTGTGTGGCAAGAGATTGGAAATGAAGGAGGGTGAGTGGGAAGACGAAGTGGTCCAGTGACCAAATGGGATATTGTTTCCTTCTTTGAGACAAAGAGTTGGGGAGTCTTTTTCCCACCGATCTTCCGTCAGATTCAAGGCATTTTGTGATCTTGGGGTTGAAGATGTGGAATTTGTGATTGAGGCAAAAATGTGATGGTTGTTCTAAGGCAGAGGAGAGGTAGGTACAAAGGTGGAAGTAACAAGAGGAAGAGGTGGTGGAGGAGGAAAATGTGGTGATGGTGGACGATAAAGGTTTATTGCTGACCAAGGCGAGCACAGTAGTTATGGTGTTGGTAGTGGTGGTGTTTGCTTTAAGTGCAGGGTGACGGGCATATAGTCAAGGATTGCTACCTGCAAGGTGGTGCAGATAGGTATGCTTGCAGTAGTGGGTACTGCTACAGTTGCAAGCGAGTGTGGACACTTTGTCTGTGGGTCTAAAGGTTGGCTGTTTATCTCACAAATTATTGACTTGCGTTTACTTTTCTTGCTTCCTGGGGTGTCTTAATCAGTTTCCTTCTCCTTTGGTCTCAGTTTTGACTGGGTCTGTAAGATGATCTTTAAAAGGATTGGGTAGCTTCTCTATGGATTTATCTATAAGTTCTCTTCATTGCTCCATTGGTGTAGATTTTTTAAAGGGATATTTTTATCAGGGATCATTTACAAGGTGATGATTAATGGGGGAGGAGTCTTTCTTGATTCGTTGTCTCTTAATTGTCAGGTCCAAGAATTTTGTATACAATGCTGGGTTTGAATGGGAAAATGGGAGGGTATATGATTACTTTTGGTGTGGGATAAATGGATGTTTGTTTTTCTCTTTATTATAATTCTATTGGAGCTGGATCACTAGAGGATGGTAGCTAATAAGAAAATGGGATGTCTATTAGAGGCTCTGTTATTACAAAGAAGAATTTAGGTATATAAAACGTGCTGGAGGCGGAGTTGAGTCAATCGAGAGAGGAGATGCAACAATTCATGGGAAGAACATAGGGAGTGCAATGAAAAAAGTTAGAAGGATTAGGGGAGTGGCGGAGTTGATAAGTAACATTGTGTAGTTGTGTTGGACAAAGAGAGTGTGATGGGAGCCTACATCTTTGGATGTTTAGAGGGAGGGATGGATTAGAAGTTCAACTGTATCTTCAATGGGGAAAATCCAGACAGTTGGCTGCCCCCATGGTTGGTTAAGAGGGCACAAAATCTTCTTTACAATCCTTTTCTGGCCTAAGATACACTTCTTGAACGGAAATGAGATTGAAGGTAACCACACTCTAGATTGATCCCTTGGTGTGCACCATGACCTTCCCTAGAGAAAGTTCTACTTCTATTGTTTACTAGAGGGAGTGCTGGTCAGGTTTTGAAGAGAGACATTTTTAAGAGGATAACTTTCACTAGTGTTTTCCATTTTTGGAGATGTCTAGCTCATAGAATCCGTTTGTGTAGCCTAAGTTTGAGGTTTTGCTCCATAAATTTAAACCACCTTTTACATTAAATACAAACTCAAAATATAAATCCTCATTTCACATCAAATGAAAATTATACAAACCCAAGTTTTTATTACATATTCCTAAACATAATCCAACACCAAGCATTCCAATCCCAAATTTAATAAAATTTATTAAAATCACGATTCAGAGTGTTGACATCTTGTATTATGCTTTATATGACAACTTAAACAGGGGCTGGAGTTATTCTATGCATAGAGAAGGCATTAGCTCAGTCTGGAATATCTAAGGAAGATGTGAATTACGTAAACGCGCATGCAACATCTTCACTAGCTGCAGACGTCAAAGAATATCAAGCTCTTGTACATTGTTTTGGCAAGAACCGTGAGGTTAAACCATGCAAATACAATTTTTACTTCGGTCTAAAATATAAGTTTCTGCATGCTTAACATTGCTATGATTTTGCAGTTAAGAGTGAACTCAACAAAGTCTATGGTTGGCCATCTACTAGGGGCCGCTGGTGCTGTTGAGGCTGTTGCTACCATACAGGTGAGATTTATCAAACGTGATGATTAGAATTGAATAATGGAAGCTTCTCAAATTTCTTTTCAACTGTCTGATGATTCATATCGTGAACAAGGCTGCTGAAAAGCTTATCCATCATACATTTCTGATTTTATATACGATTTTACCTTTTGTCATCATGATTATTAAATATGTAGTTTCCAATTACATTTAGACTACTTCCTGGTACAGGCCATAAGAACAGGATGGATCCATCCAAATATTAACTTAGAAAACCCAGATAAAGGCGTGGTATGTTGCTTGTTATGAGGATCGCTTTTTCACATTTTCATGATTATGGACATTGTTTAATCTCTTTCGTAACATACTCCAATGCCAACAAATGACTAACTACAGGACACAAATATACTTGTGGGCCCAAAGAAAGAAAGATTGGAAATCAAGGTGGCTCTATCCAACTCCTTTGGCTTTGGCGGCCACAATTCATCCATCCTATTTGCCCCCTACAAGTGAAACTCTGAAAACTGAAATGGGAGTCGTCCAGCCTAATGTGTACAAGGTACGTGGTTTTTTTCTTTTTTTTTTTTTTCTTCACTCCCTATTTTCATCTCACTCTTTGGAGGTAAAAATTATGTGAGTGTTTTTTTTCTTAGGTTAAGCACGTGAGATTGAGAGATTTAAACCTCAAACCTCTTTGCTCAATTAGTTGAGCTAGGCTTATGTTTGCAAAAGAATATAGGAATGTTATTGTGTTTGAAATTGACAGATTCAACGTTTTTTCTTTTTTGTTCTTTTCCTCTTCAATCGAAGTTCGTATAGACAGTCTAAATTCAGTTATGTCTTGCAGTTACTGACTAATGTGGGGATATTCGCAATGGTCTGTTATGATTGTTTCATAAGACATACAGCAATGCAAATCGGTTGGCCGTTCAATCGCTTGTGATCGAGCAGGATACAGGCCAATGATCGTCTGGTTAAACATTAGAACATTATCCAAACAGTTGTGTAGTACTATGTTGATTTTGACGAATTAAGTTAGCTTCTACACCGTTGATAAACAATACCCAAAAAAACAAAACAAAACAAAACCAGGCCCTTTTACTCTGCTGCAATATTTTCCATGTAGATGGAACCCCTAATTGAAGAGGTATTTTCATTATCCATATCATATGCTTTTATATAGC
This sequence comes from Cucurbita moschata, assembly GCF_002738365.1. Classification (NCBI taxonomy): domain Eukaryota; kingdom Viridiplantae; phylum Streptophyta; class Magnoliopsida; order Cucurbitales; family Cucurbitaceae; genus Cucurbita; species Cucurbita moschata. The sequence continues at coordinate 1,380,925 of NW_019268541.1, forward strand.
AATATTTTTCCTCATTGATTTCTTGTACTAAAAGAGGTGCATATTTTGTATGTGGGTTCAACTGGGTGTTCATCAAACTAAAGAATTTTGGAGATTAAAGTGTCCATATATTGTTCGTAACAATGCATGGTGCTAGATTGCACAACACTTCTCGTGTCGATGTGAAGATCCCTATACTTTAAATCTCGTATTTTTTTGACGGGTTGCTAATACTAGCAAAATGTTATATATCTTTACTTTCAAGATTTAGGTCATTTCAATAAAAATAAAAAAAAAATAAAAAAATCTTCGAACTTAGAATATCCCATAAACATTTTGAATCAATCCATAGAACTGCCATTTAAGGACTTAAAAAGTAGATGTTTAATAAACATAAAACGAAAATTTAGATCTATCACAATGTTCTAAATCATGGCCACAACATTAGATCTCAATTTTCATCTCAAAAATGTATATTCCAAAGATAATTAAATGCTATTATATAGAATTTATACCCCAAAGATAATGCGTACCTGTTGAAGAATGAGCTAACGACTCATAGGCAGTGACTTGGTTAAGGGAACCCACCGTAACCGTAGCAAAAGCGAGTCTTCATGGGGCAATTGTCACTGCTTATGAACCCACCCCGAAATATTATTACAGCAAAGGATAGAATTTATACCCCAAAGATAATTAAATATAATTAAATACTATTGCAACCATTAAAACTTAAAATCTATAACTAAATATTCGAATGTCACATTGAATAAATAAATTATTCCACAATATATCATTAAGTACACAAGCTCCAAACAAAACTGTGACAAAACAATGGAACCCTTCTTCAAGCAAAACTGAAACGGGGGAAAAATATACAGCAACTCATTTGAGACTTTTCTGAAGGAAAAAAAATTATATGTAACCTTAACCTAAACTCATTTGAGGTTTTAGGGTTTTCTTTCTACTTCTTGCCCTTCTTCTTGCCACCTTTGTTGTGACTCTTCCTAATCTTGGAACCTTTACTTGACAGAATACTTGAGGCACTCTTGCCTTCCAGTTTCTTTGTCATATTTACCACACTAACCATTCCTTTCCGAGCAGCGGCTCGATGCTCCGGTCTACGGCTCATCATCTTCCGATCAAGAGGCCAATATGCATAAGGTTCAAGCTTGTCCTTCCTCTTAACATCCCCTCCAGCCTTCTTGCTAGCATACTCGGTACCAGTGTAAGCCCACCCAGAGTCTGATGTTCTTCTGCGCTTTTGAATTTTCTTGGAGGAAACATTTGAAAAGTGACTCCCAACTTCACTCCTTTCATCTAAATCGCGGTTGGAAGCTTTTCTCTTGTTCTTTGTTTCCTCATCATCATCGGCAATTATTAAACGTCCCTCGTCGTCGATCTTCATCTCACCATCTGACAAATCTGTCTTCCGCTTTAGATGCGCTGATGATTGAAGAGCATATCTTGTTCTTTGTTGATCAAGCAAGTCAAGAGGCTCATCTTCCAATTGGTCGGGCAAGCGTTCAAGTAAATTCATGGTTGACCGATTCTTGGGACTGAAGTGTTTAAAAATCAAGATTGCAATCACCAATCTAGGCAAATGGGAATGCATTACTCTAAATTAAACTTGGAATGAAAATGCAAACGTACCGTTTAGATGTCTTGGATTTGAGGTGTGAGGAAGCCTTTGATGGTCGACTTTTTCTAGCATCCCCATATTCTGAATCACTTTCCCCCAAGTATTCAGCACCACTGTCTTCAGTCTCATCATCACCGACTTCCGAAAAAATTCTTGAGTGATTCCATCTACTCATCCTGAAAGTAAACCAATAGTCACAAGATGAGAAGTTGTAAGATGCAGAAATTTAGAGTGCTTAAAAACAGTGAGTATTGGCGCAGAAATTCCAAACGAAATGCAGCACTTAAAAGCCATCAATCATATCTTGTAACGCTCAGAAGGTTCTTTCCTCCGCTCGTTCATCTCCCTACCCACCAACACCGCCACCAAAAAAATAAAAGTTAAAAGAAATTATTGGTTATAGGAGGAAAAAGATCTGATCTGATAAAGTCCGCTGGTCCACTGGTTACGAGTATGGCTAGTAATTTCTAGTGACAACTGATATCTTTCTTGATTGCCCCCAATGGGCAGAAACTTTGGCAATGACTTGGGTCCTCTTGGTCATACTAACTTAAAAAGTTCCAGGTTCTAACATTTGGTTGAGCTTAATACCAAAACCCATTGATTCTCCTAAATCCAGCCTTGTGTGGGTGTGGTTGACCGACCCATGGTATAGAGCAGGAAGGCTCCAACTCCCGGTTATCGAAGAAAAGAACAAATATATTTCATGTTAAGTGCATAGACTAGAGTCCCAACAAACCTTTTCATTAGTGAAAACTATTCATTTATCAACAAGCACTATGCACAAAATAGCTATGCACGCATTGAAGTATGTAAACATTAGATGAACTGTGGGAGATACCTGGATGTTGCTTTCGACACCATCGACCTAGCACCCTCAGATTTAACCTTCTTTTCTTTCCGTTCTCTGATCTGCATGCCAAAACCATCCCGTAGCAAGAATAAGCCCATACGCAATCTTTTTATTCCGTGATTCTACATAAACCTCTATGTTTATCAATCCAGTACTAAGTTTACAACTAACCTTCCTAATGTTGGTAAGAAGTTTCATGTGTTCTTCAGGCATCACAACCTTGACCGCATCCAAGCCACATTTTCTGACAAGCATTTCAAGTAACTGCTTAACCTGCAAAATTAACAGATGAAAAATGTAAATTCGGACCATCAGAATGCAAAAGAACGATTCCAGAATGAACTTATAAAAATACCAACTTTAGCTTTGAAGTGATTTTTTGGGCCATCTTGCCACTTAAGCAAGCCTTCCACCAAACTCGATAAGTGCATCTGCAACACTTCACCGTTTGATTTGGCCACCAAAACCTTTAAAAATCCCAAATTGGCCTGCAGAAAATGAGAGTATAAATAAAACTAAAGAGATAATCAAAACAGATACAAACAAAAGGGAGGAAGGAATGCTGACTTTGATTATTTCTCTGTTCTTTCTTTGGAGAAGCAAAAAGGTAGATGGCAGCAAATTGCAAGCTGCTGAAACTAGATCAGAGAATTCATAAGCCAAGCGAGCTAATCCTTTTATTGCAGCACTGATCATATGTGGAGTTTCACCAGCAAGACCTCCAGCTACCTGAGATATTAATATTTATTCTTGCTGGCATTATATCAATTGATATTGAGTCAATTTAGCTAGATGGACAGGGGGAGGGGTTGTGGTGGGGAGGATTAAACCATTAATGTTGTTCACATGAGAAGTAACTAAAAAAAAGACTTGGAAACAATTTACCATATTGAAAAGCTGATACAGATAGTCTATCTTTCCCCCTTTGTTATCGTCCATACATGCATGACCAATCTGAACAAGAATATCATAAGCTCTGTTTCTTGTTTTCTTATTGGCCTGAAAGATAAATGCACGAGACAATTAGCACTTATAACAAGACGTTCATGAAACAACAATACACGAGTTAAGAACAACACAAGTAACATGTTGAAACAAGCTGAATGTCATTATGTAGAAAACGTACAATTCAGTAAGAGAAATCCCAAAAGCTCATAGTGGTTTCAACTTATATGAGGTCAGTCACAAGCTGTACTAAAAACATTAACTAATTTCAAACACCATATAAGTTCCACTCCTTTTCGTGGCCTTTTGATTTCCCATGTAATCTTTCACTTTATTCTCAACGAAAGTCAAGTTTTCTTGTAAAAAAAAAAAAAAAATCAGACACCATATAACCCTCTAGATTGAACTTATATGGTACAATATAACAATCTGAAGGCAAGCAAACCTTCCATGGTAATCTGTGCCACCGAGAAATTAATAAAAAAGTATTACATGCAAGTTTTGTTTATCACATTAGTAAATAGAAATCTTCTGATCACAACATAGATAATACAGAATTTACCCCAAGCACAAAAATCATGAATCTTATTTCCTGCTGGAAAAGAAACTGAGTAGAGATGAAAATTAAAAAAAACAGGTAAACAATTGGAAATAAGAATAAAAATGCATTGAACATTTTTTATTTTTTAGTTTGTTATGACGACAAATGAAACGTCCTACAACCTTATGACGATCATTTCAAGAAAAGAACTACAATTCTTCAATAAAAAGGTTATTTGCAAATTTTATGATAGGGCGGGAATAAGCCTTTCAAAGTAAAAATGAAAATGAAAATTTTCTTAATACAAGTATGAATTTTGTCGAATTAAATCTTTTTTGAAAAAAAGGTCTAAAATAATCGTCTTCATTCTCTTTCAAAAAGATGGCTCTTGCCACAAATGCCTTAATATAAGTATTGCCAAATTTCACGATTAACAAACTATTACTTCTCTAGCTTCTACCAATGCCCCTACAAAATCCCTACGTAAGTAAATTTTAGAAGAGGTTGCCCTCATTAACATCGAAACATTATAAATCTGCTCCAGAAGTAAGCAAAACAATGAAGAAAACATGAGAAGACAAGCAGTATCATTATTAATGACTCCACAACTAAAACATCCATAACAGAATCAAACAATTTAGAAGATCTTCTCTGCAGCATATCATTCAAGTTAATTTTCTATCTGCAACACTCCACAAACATTCAACAAATTTTAGACTTAGATCATCATACAATCAAAAGCAGTCTAAAGGAAAATAAATAGTTACAAAAATTATTTTTTAAAGATAACTGAGAAGTATTTGCAAAAAAAAAAAAAAAAAAAAAAAAAAAAAAAGAAAACTGAAGTGCACCACATATACAAATTTCCTCTTCACGTGGCAAATGCACGTACTTAAATAATTTAGAAAATCTTAGACATGATAAAGTACCAACTGAAATTATTCCGTCATCATCAAATAGTAAAAATCCTAGAAGAAGGTAGACTGACACATAAAAAGCCATATAATTCAATTAGAAGAAGGAAATATTATAACATGGAAAAAAAAAAATAGAATACCTCTTTGAGCGCAAGTATTATTTCAGTCAAAAATGAACTAATGATGTCATGCCGTCTCAACCCTGAATCCTCCTGAGGTAATCAAAAGTACCAATTTTGAAATCACAACGGGTTGGGAAATATTTTAGCAGGCTAGCAGAATGCACGCACTTCTCCAAAAATAAAATGTCAACCATACTTACCTTTGTAACTTGGACAATCAGAAAGTATAGACAATCGAGTCTGTGACGTTTGGCAGAAAAATGGCATAAAGGCAACACTTCAATCATAAGTGTAAGCAATTCATCGAACTTTGAGGAAAGGAACTCATCAGAATTCTGATAATACAAATTAAAACAATAGAAGTACATCAATTACCAATCCTAAAATATACAGTAAGAGCACATACATTAAAAAATCATTGAATGTTACATGAGACACCACATTCGGTAACCAAAACCTTATCCAGGTAGGTTAAACTAACCAAACAAATTCCAATAAAATGCTAAGCTTTTTATGACAATCTAGTATAAAAACTGTGAAAATGATTCTTAATTCAAATAATTACTGAGAACATTACGATAGTAGGCATTGTGAACACAAGAAATACCTTGAGAATAGCTGAGAGAACCTTATATGCCTTCTTCTGTATCAAACCTTCACAATCCTACAATTCAGGGATGCGTAACTATGTATGAAACTAAATAATATCAAAGAGTTCTATGAGACTTTTGACAAGATGTTCGATTTTTCCATAGAAATATACTCTCTCATCAAAAACATATTGAAACAGTACAGAGCCAATACCTGTTCTTTTAATGCAGATTTTACTGCAACGAATAAAACATCAATCTCTTTGGAATTCAGTCCAGGCAAAAAAGATACAGCGAAGTCATACATTTGGGCCCTGCAGTCAAGGTGCAAGACTTGTTAGGAAGTTAAGGGCTACAAACCTCCAATATATAGGGCATACAAAATAAGTAACTGAATCTACACGCTCATCTAGCGAAGACAAGGAGCTAGCCAATGCAAATATTGAAGGAAGCATACCTCATGAGAGACGGTGAACTTGCATTTGTGGGATCATCAATCTGCATGGAATTGGAAACTTCTGGCTCTACTTTTTTAGCTTCCTGGGTCAGCTTCAAAAGCTTCCTCATTGTCCTTCCGAAGAGATTTGACACAACACCTTTATCTGATATTGAAGAAATTTCTCCAATTGTGGACTGCACATATTTCAAACAGAAGTGGTATTGAAATAATAGAATAAAAACAATATCCTGGCCATTAGGAAACAATAGAACTCCAAGACAAGAAGAAATGAAAGTCACTAAAAGACATGGCAAATACAAAATAATTATCAGCAACTATCTCAAATATGATGCAACTGAAGTAAGCCTATATACATCACCCAGACAAGCCATCACAAATCACAAGTTATTTTCATTTTTCAAACAACAGAAGGATACCTGCAAATAACCACCATCTTTTGAAGATGTTAGAAAGATGTCTGACAAAGCAGACAGTAACTCAGGCGAAGAGGACTTGAGTACAGATAGGTTACTTTCCGCCACCTTTCGGGTATAATGAGACATAGCAAGCTTGCTGGCCATACCCACTTCAATATCAGACTCATCATTCTTTCCTTCCAGCACTCTCTTATTCTGTTGGATGAGAATCTGCAGACTTGAACATATTATACCCCGAACATCAGGTTCCTCTTTAAGAGCAATGCATAAAGCTTTTTGAAGATCCTTAAAGCTTTCAGCAGTATCCAAAGGATAATTGCAAAATGAAGGCAGCAAGGACCAGAAAGAGTAAACAAGCGAATCCATACTCCTCAATGAAAAGACCATGCCCTGTTGCTCAAGCTGCAAGAGATGAAAAAGATGATTCTACATTTCAAAAAAAAAAACTAAAAGGCTCATGCCTTAGACAAGGAAATTTCATACCCTTTGTGACTTCCGCTTGATTTCTCCAATCATACCCAAAATGGTCTTCGTGAAATAGCTCAAATGAGCACCAACAGTGTATTGCTTCAATATTGGAAGGAGCCAAATATTAATCTCTGATAGGTTTTCTGTGTCCAAATTAAAAGGTACAAGATCCAAGAAACTTTGAGGTCCCATCGCACCAAGAGCTGATCCAAGGCATTCATGCAACTGAGTTGTGGAACAAGCATTGGTTAAGAGTAACACAAGAGAATGAATAGATAATCAAATGCACAAAAGAAATCCATTCCCAAGGAGGCCGAAACCAACAGCTAGACACCCAGTAAGTTACATTCCAACAAAAGCCGCGGACAACATAATCCCATTCCCAACTTTTTACCTCTGATTGCTTTGAAAACTCTATGAAAGATATGAGATAATCACCAGAAAGATCCCATTGACAAAACTAGAATTACAGAATAAATGGCACACAGTGTCTGAACTACATCATTGTCATACCAACTGGTATATCCTTTTTAAGCTTACTTGTTCTTTTTAAGCTTACTTGTTCTTCTATGCAAGTTTCTTGTTTTCCATATTTGGCTCGGCCTCTTTTTATGAAAGTACATTGAACTTTCATCTTCCCAATGAAAGTTGGATCTCATTACAAAGATAAAATAAATAACATACGTGAATATTTGTTTATTAGTCTCAGAGAAAGAGAAAAACACATCTAGGACATAATTCTCAAACGCTCCATCATCACCCAATAATAAATTTTAAATATTTCTTGGACATGATGTAGCAAACAATGAACTTACAAGATTGAGCCAATTAGTGATAACCAGTGTAGAATGTAGCAAATAAAAGCAGAAAAAAAGAGATACGTTCCCCTTTTTCAACACAAGTGACACACAGATTGAGGAAGAAAGCATGTATTAAAACAATACGAGAGAAGTAAATCCTTGTGGCCATCAAACCCATACCCACACCAAAAGGACCAGAAAATAATATGGGAAACAAAATGAAAAGACCGGGCAAATACTTCCCATTTGGATTCTGAACTACGGATGCTAAACAATAAAACCTATGAGAATCTGTGACAAAAATTAATAAGCAATGTATAAATTATTTGGCGTCCTTAACTCAGGGAAGAATACCTCTTTCCGGAAGGGGAAGTCTTCATCTGGCAATTTCTGCATGTTTGCCAGGCTATTAAGGGCTCCTTTCAGGAAGTAAGAAGAATATTTCCCTGCACAATAATGAACCAAGACCTTTTCACATTGAAAAATGGACGACAAACCATACAAAGGAAATGATAATTTTAGTAACATGTCCAAATGATGAGTGAAGAGGAAATTCAATAAGATCAAGTAGTTCAAAAATACCTAATTTACCAAACATGGCTGAAACAACTTGAAAAGCCAAGTCGAAAACAGCAGTGTAATGATAATCAAGTAAACTTTCTATAATAGCACATAGTTTTTCTACTACGGTCGGCCCAGACCTCCTTGCCTCCACATTTTCAGTCGTCCTAATCTGATCCACACCCTTTCTGATCAAGTCTTCATCAATGCAAGAACTTATCAGATTTTTCATAGCATCCTGGGCAGCTCGAATTGCCTCCTCGTGATCAGATAGCATAATATCTGTCAATCCAACATGAACGTTACAAATTAATTGCATCTTTTTCCACAAGCAATGAAGAAACGAGTGTGAACTTAACTAGAAGTTTTAAAGCAAGCATTAAACCTTTGAGTGCATTGAAAGCAACAGGGAGCTTAACTACACATATCTGCCTATTAACATTATAAACTTTTTGCATCCCAACATTAAGCAGGCGAGCTGTGAAAGCCAGGCCATCTGCAGATGTTTCACTCGTAGAAAAAGATAATGCCATAGAACATAAAAGATCAAGCAGTACTTCCGCAGAAACATCAACAGTTGGGTGGAGACAAAGTGAGTTCAAACTATCCGTAATGCGCTTAGTAACAACAGGTTGGTGCAGCTCCAAAAGAGTTTTGTAGTATTTAAGTATGTTAGTAATATACTTCATTGACATGAGAGGTAGACACTCCCGCAAAGCCTCCAAAATAAATAGAACCTCCTGAGCTCCTTTAGGTCTTTCAGTAGCCGTCGGGTTTGAGCCACCCGCGAGTAAAAGAGATTTTTCAAGAACATTGGTGATCCCTTCGCTAGCAGAGGGGAGGAGTGACGTTCCCTGAACTTTTAACAAGACATCCCGAAGACAAATGTGCGATTGCCTTCTAACCTGTTCAGCCACAATCAGTACTTCATTCAGATAGCAAACATTCAAAAACCATTCAAATTGCCCAATACACAAAGAGATCAAAACACCAGGATTTCAAGTACACGCATTTTTAAAAAAAAAAATCCAAATGATCGTAAGCAATGAATCGGATAAGAGTTGTAAGAAATCACCTTAGGGCGCGAATCAATAGCGAACCCAAGAATAAACCCGAACAAATTAGACACATCCGACCAGTTGACAGCATTCCTAACAACCACCAAATGCGAAACACAATTAAGTCCGAATGTAACCGCACCGGGAGTCAACGACGGTATACGAAGAACGCGAATAAGAAGGCCCGACAAAAACTCCTTCTTCTTATTCAAAATCGGAGGGGAAATTCGCGGGAGAAGCAGAGACAGAATGGTAAGAAGCGCGTCAAGAAGATGAGGCGGCGGGTCAGGCTCAGAGGAGATACGGTCTAAAGACGAACAGGAGGCGCCGAAGTAGGCAACTGGAGTGGAAGGAAGACTCTGGTCTCTGAGCTCCTGAGCCATGGCGCCAATGACGGCGCAAACATGCTGATGATTTTCATTGCTGGAATTGCTGAAACGTGAGAGAATCAAGTCACAGAAGTCATCGTTGGATTCAAATTCGAACGATGCCTCCATCTCAAGGCCTTCCATGGCCATAATCGGTGGTCTGAAAGTGAAGAATAAACCCTAGGCAGCGCGCAAGGAAACCAAGCAGTGCCAGGGTTTTACTCTGATACCGTTGGTTTCGTGTTTCAGAGCTTATAAGCAATTACGAAAGCAAAAGAACCGACGAACCGAATCGAATTTCTCAACCGAACCGGAGTTTGTGGGTTTTCTTCCGGTTTTTTTGATTGAAAACCGAAAAAACTCAATGCGGTCTAGGTCTATTACTTGGATATAGTCTTTTGACCCATGGGCTCGTTGGCCCATTAGCCCAATTCCTATTTATTAAATAAAAAATAAAATAATATTAAAATAAATAGAACCGATTTAATTTTTATTCATTAAAATATTATATAATATGCTTAAAATTTAAGTTTCTTAGTTTATTCAATAATCCATATTAATAATTATATTTAAATGTATTTAATAAAACTTGTACATAATCAAACTGAAAAATTAATTATACATATTATATTTTAAAAAATCAAATATAATTTATTTGTCCAAAATAAAATACATTCATTTCGATTTATTATCATTTCAATGATTTAACAACTCATTTATAAATCATTTTAGATAAAAATATATTTATAAACTAAAATAAAAATAAATAATGAAAATGGGCTAACGTGGACACTGGCCCCGAATGGAGTTGGAATTTGATATCCCACATTGGTTGGGGAGGAGAACAAACCACCATTTATAAAGTATGTGGAAACCTTCCCTTAGCAGACGCGTTTTAAAGCCTTGAAGGGAAGTCCGAAAGGGAAAGCTCAAAGAGACAATATCTGATAACAATGGATCTAGGTCGTTATAAATGGTATCAGAGACAGACACCTCGAGCAAGCCCAAAGAGGACAATATCGGCTAGCGATTTTAAACTAAAAAATAATAATAATAATAAACAAAAAAAAAGAGAGAAATATAGGAAATTTCAAATGTCATTATAAATTCACTCTTAATAAATTTGAGATTATTGACTAATTTATTTTGTTTAATCTACATGGAAGTAGACATGTGGATATTTTAGTTGAAAATATATAAATATTTAAACTATGTTTGGGTATATTTTATTTTATTTTTACTATTGATAAATAAATAAATATTAAATATATTATTGTCTATTTTATTTTTTATTTAAAATTTTGCCAATAATTTATTTATGAAAATAAAAAAGAAACGACAAAGAAATTGTGAAAATAGGAACATAATAAAATAAAAAATAATTAAAAAAAAAACTAAATGGTTATTGAGTTTTATTTTTATTTGGTTATTATGTTTTAAAATTTATATTATTATCTTTAATTGTGCTCTAAATGCTTGTTATTTGTAATAATTAGTTTTAAATTATCATAATTAAAGCGGTTTACTAATTTTAATTTATTAAAACTAAACTCCGAAATTAATACTAAAAACATGGCATTTTGAAACTAATGATAAAAATGGACAATTTAAAAAATTAAGGTAAAAGTATATTTTTAATAATTTTTTAATTCATTATGTGCTGGGAACACATAAGAGTAATTCTTATAATAGAATGACTAAAAAATATTTAAAATAAGTGAAAGTCACTGCTTATATCAACTAGGCATATCTTACTTTTTTTTAGTGACTTCACCATAGTTAAGCGTGTCTTATAACAATTCTATGTTGGGTGACATGAGTGAGAACAGAACATGCTGAAGGAATCTGTAACAATCTAAATCCACTGCTAGCCGATATTATCCTTTTTAGCTCCCACATTATTGGTGGAGAACAAACCACCATTTATAAGAGTGTTGAAATATTCTCCTAGCAGATGCGTTTTAAAGCCTTGAGAGAAAACTCGAAATGGAAAGTTTAAAGCAGACAATATCTGCTAACGGTGGACTTGGATTATTGCAGAATTAATGACTCGACCCTCGAGTACCGAATCTGAATTCTAAATCGTGATTCGAATCCATGGCAATTATTGTGATTTTTGTGTCATATGCTCACCAAAAATTACAGCTCACATTAGCTATCTCTTTTGTAGTGGAGGACTAAAAGACAAAATTTGACATAATTGAGGGACTAAAACATAAAATTTGGGGACTAAATAGTTATTTTATTTGATGTTGGAGGGACTGAAAGTTAAATAGATATATTTTAAAGCCTCGATGAAGAAAAAAACAGAGCATTACCTCTCAAGAACGATTTTGTATATTTAGCCAATAATACATTAACAAGAAAAAACAGAGCAACAAACTCTACTCCACCGGAATCCGCCATCGCCGCCGCGATCAAGCTCAAGGAGCGGTCAATTTCTTCCTCCCGGCGGGGGTTCCGACGTCGAGGCGATTAATCATATACAGAGCATTACTAGTAGCTTTAGCGACCTTAGAAATCCTCTTCTTAACATCAAATTTCACCTCCCCATCCACTTCCTTAAACCCATCGAGACACGTGTCTTCATTGGTCAAGGCGGCGCTGACCCACGTCTGGGCATTGCTCATTTGCAATCGGAAAGACCGGCGGTCGCCGTAGGGGAGGTGGCGGAGGAGACCCAGAGTGTTGCTCAGCTCCTCGACAGAGTCTCCAATCTGTTCCACGCAGTCGTCAACCGCCGCGCGTTGCCGCTTCGAGGCCTGCCGGAGGTTGGCGGATGAATTGGAGAGATACCGGGAGAGGTCGCGGGCGAGGGAGAGGCTGACGGAGAGGGTGGCTTGGGCGAGATCTTGTGGGGTGTTGACGGCGCCAGAGTAGGAGGAGAGGGTTCTGATGCAGAGACTTGGGTAGCTGGCTTGAAGGCAGGAGGAGTGGATCAGATCTTGGGACGGCGGAGGGCCGTCGTGGGCTGCGGCGGAGAGGGAGAGAGAGAGGAGGAGAACGAGGAGGAGAGAAAGGGAAGTCATGGCGGAGGAAGAAAAGTGGGAGCGTGGGAACAATGGGGAATGGGGAGGATTTCTAGGACAATGGTTATGGAAACATTAATGAATTAGTTGCTTCCAATAATCATTTGAAATTTTTATATTATTATTATTTAATGAATAATAAATAACATATAGTTTAATATTATATTTAATTTTTAACCTATGATATTAATATTTGATGAGTTTTGTCTTATTTTTTATATTTTTATTGAATTTTTGCTCAAAATTTTATTAATTTATAAATTATGCTAAAATTGACCCATGTCTAATAAAATATTCGTAATTTTAGCTATTAATGCATGTGAAATCGTAAATCGGTTGGAAAGGTAAACGAAACATTCTCTACAAATGTGTGAATATCTCTTCCTAACAAACGTGTTTTAAAACCCTTGACGAGAAGCCCAGAGAGAAAAACACAAAGAGTATCTGCTAACGGTAGCTTAGGACTGTAACAACTGTACAATCCAATTCGAAAGTCGAGTTGGATTATAAATTTGATTCAAATGACTTGAGTCATGGATCAAATCTAGCTCACGTACACGTCTCGAGACGTTTATAGTATGAAAGAAAGAAGGAAAAGGACAGGGAGGCGGCAATCTCTGACGGACCCATAACTCCCTCGCTCCCACCACATTAAATTACTGCATATGCTTCCATATGCAATATGCCCCATCCTCTTCACTTTATTCTCTTTTTTTTTTTTCCAAATATGTGATTCGGGTTCGGGTTTTAACCTCGAGTCTTTTGATCAAAAGTATATATCTATATTCGATTAACTTTTTATTATTATTCTTCGTATCGATTACAAGATTACATTTTGTTTTCATTTTATTGGGTAATTACATTTTTAGCCTTTAATTTACCATTTAAAATATACATAAACAAAAATAAAATAAATATACATTAGACTAAACTGTGTAGATTAAAAAACTTTATAATAAAAAATAAAAAAATTATTTAGGGTTAAATTTGTCAAATTGTATCAATTTTTACGTTCTTTAATAATTATTGCAATTTTAATCCTTCCATTAATAACGACATTACAGTAAAATCTAATTAAAATTTATGAATTTTTTAATAAAATTATTTCAATTAATTACGATTGAATTTAATTAGCGAATTTACGAAGAGTTTTTCATTATATTCGTGTAATTATAATTATTAAACGAAAAAAATAGAAAAAACACTTAATAATGAAATTGAAATTAATTATATTTTTTTTAAATAAAAATTACAAATATGGATGAATGATAATTAAGTACAAAAGATTCCTCACAAATATGGTGTAAATCCCATGTGGTCAATTATTGCATCCTTTACTAATATTGTGAGCTCTACAAAAATATATTTTTTTAATTTTTAATTCATATGGACCCAAAATACATGTGAACCAATAGTTCGAAGCACTCATTTTAAGCCTTTTACTTGTTTGAATGGTCAAAAGTTTAAAAAAAAAAAAAAAACCTTCCATTTTTGGTCATTTTGTCGAGGGATAAGAAGAGATGGGCTTCTTTCTCGGCTTTCGAGACATAATTTAAACCTAATTTTCACTCGAGAATGTAACAGATTGAAAATTTTAGGTCAAGTTTGATAATTATTTGATTTTTTTAATCAAGGGTTCTGAGAAATATTTAAATCTAATTTTTACATAAAAAACGTGAAAAATTGTAAATTTTAGGTCCAATTTGATAATTATTTAATTTTTTTAAATTGAGAGTGTTGTGAGATACTTAAAGCTAATTTTCAAGTAAAAACGTGAAAAATTGTAAATTTTAAGTACTGTTTGATAATTATTTAATTTTTTAAAATCGAGGGTTTTACGAGATACTTAAAGCTAATTTTTACTCAAAAACGTGAAAAATTGTAAATTTTAGGTCCAATTTGTTAATTATTTAATTTTTTTAAATCGAGGGTTTTGTGTGAGTTAATTTTCACCAAAAAACATGAACTAGTTGGATAATTATTTAATTTTTTTAAATCGAGGGTTTTTGTGAGACACATAAAGCTAATTTTCACTCCAAAACGTGAAAAATGGTAAATTTTAGGTTCAGTTTGATAATTATTTAATTATTTAAAAAAATGGAGGGTTTTGAGAGACTAAGCTAGTTTTTTGTTTTTTCTAATCATTAAAAAAAGCCCGTGTCTAATATATATTACATTAATAACTAAAATCTCATAAAACTCAAATATTTAACACTCATAAGTCATAACGTATCACTAATATCGGTTATAAATGTTAAATATTTTTAACCTTCATAATAATCTTTAAAACAGGGTAGGGTTAGGTTGAATTATAACCCCATTTTCGGGTTAATCTGGTTGGCTCCATAAAAAGAAAAAAATTCAACCCACAAACCGACCCAATTTTTTATTTATTTATTTATTTTAAATTCAACCTAACCCAAATTAAAAAACTTATAACATAACCCGACTTTTATGGTTTAGATGAGATAGTCTGTATTCGTCACGTTTTAAAAGGGTAAATATAATTTACTCGATCTAATTTTAGAAATAAGCACATTATTATATATTCTTAATATTTAATGGGTTCAATTAAAATAATAAAGAAAATAATAAATAAAAAAAAATTATTGAATTTGTTTAAAATAAAATATCTAAAAAAAGTAAATTGGGCGGGAGTGAGAGGGCCCACATGGGTTAGTTAATGGGTTGTTGTTGCAATGTTTGAGATTTCAACGTAATCCTAACTGCTACAAACGGTTGGTGTCCTTTTTTTTTTCAAAGAATAAAATTAAATAAATGGAAATTTATTTAAAAGTTTTAATTTAATCAATTATCTTTAAAAAAAAAATTAAAATAAGTCGTTATAAAATCCATAAATTACTTCAATTTTATTTCAATTATTATGCTATTAACGATATATATTATTGTATAAATGGTCGATAATTTTATTATATGATTACGTAATAATGGATGAAATAGTACCATCCATAAAATTATCATTTATTTGAATTCAGGTTAAACTTAACTTAAATAAGTTCATAACCCAATTCATGATAGGTTAACTGGTTATTCAGTTGATCGGGTTTTTTTCCAAATGTCCTAATTAAGTTGAGTTGATCGTGTTTTTCCAACTGTCCTGATTAGGATGAGCTGATCGAGTTTTTCAAATTGTCTGTGTTAGAATGAGTTGAACTCAAATTGTCCGGGTTATGATAAGTTATAAGTTGACTGGTTATTCAAACGGTTCTGATTAAGATAAGTTGATCGGATTTTTTCAACTGTCATAGTTAGGTTGAGTTGATCGAGTTTTTCCAACTATCTTAGTTAGGATGAGTTGATCGATTTTTTTCAAATTGTCTGGGTTAGAATGAGTTGATCGGGTTTTTCAAACTGTCTTGATTAGAATGAGTTGATCGGGTTTTTCAAACTGTCTTGATTAGAATGAGTTGATCGGGTTTTTCAAACTGTCTTGATTAGAATGAGTTGATCAGGTTTTTCGGACCATTGAAGTTTTCGAACGCTAATTGTATTTTGTATAATTTAGCTGTTGAATTATTTATTTATTAATTAATTTATTATTTTTTTTACCAATTTCCTCCAAACATTCCCACTCCCCAAAAAAAGAACTACCCATCCTATAAAAACACCAATATTACCAAACACGTAATGACTTTGAATAATAATCCAAATTTCCCATTTTACCCCTCGCGTTTATAAATATCTACCACCACAGCCTCCCACCTCGAATTCATTCAAGGCCAAAAACCACCCCCACAAGGAGAGTTTCGGGAGAAATGTCTCGGCCAGCCGTTGCTTCATCTTTTCCGGCGACGGTGGCGCTCGTACTGGCGGTGGTCCAACTCATTACCATACTTATTCCTGCAGCCATTGTCGTCGAAGCTCGCACGAAGACGATTCCGGCAGAGCCATCGCAGCTCGACGAATGGATCGCACACAACATGAGAGAGTACCGTCAACGGAAGGCGAACGAGACAGGAGCCAAGACGCTGGATCCGCGACTTGCTAAGGCGGAGGATTGCGCTCGACTGATCACCGTTAAACAAGACGGACAAGGAAATTTCTCAACGATCACTCAAGCGATTGAGAGCATTCCGTCCGGAAATCGTGAGCGAGTGGTGGTGTGGATCGGCGGTGGGACTTACCGCGAGAAGATCACGATCGATTCTTCGAAGCCGTTCGTGACGCTGTACGGTCAGACAGGAAAAATGCCGGTCATATCGTACGACGGAACGGCGTCGGAATTTGGTACAGCCGAGAGCGCGACGGTGGCTGTGGAATCGGATTATTTCGTCGCCGTCAATGTTGCGTTTGTGGTGAGTTTCTCTTCTTCTTCTCCTCATTTTTGTGGGGCAAGTTTTGTAAATAGTGAAAGTTATGGGGCGCAAAAAATTTTTAGTAGCGTATTATTGCGTGACTACGAATTAATTATTTATTTATTTATATTTTTTTCCGGAAAAAATTCATGCATTTATTCGCCATCAAAATTAAGCATGAGTTTTCACGTTAAAATCTTGACATTTTCTTGCACAATTGGTTATTTCTGTTAGAAAAGTTCCCTTTTGAGATGACTATAACTTGTTGGATAAAAAATTTGTAGGTTTTTAATTACTCGGTGTAGATTTGAAAAATCCGAAAATTTGTAGTTTCATTTTAGATATCAATCCGTCGTGATTTAATTTGTAGTTTCATTTTAGATATCAATCCGTCGTGATTTAATTTGTAGTTTCATTTTAGATATCAATCCGTCGTGATTTAATTTGTAGTTTCATTTTAGATATCAATCCGTCGTGATTTGGTTGTCATGATTAGCATAGTTCAATTGCGTATCAACGACTAAGATGTCAAAAGTTTGAATCTCTTTGAATCTCGTATACTGTAATACAAAAAATGCATGATTGGTAAGAAATTTAATACTTATTATCGTGCAATTACAACCACATGGGTTGGAGGGGAGAAGGAAACACTCCTCGCAAGGGTGTGGAAACCTCTTCCTAATAGATGTGTCATTTCTTACAAAGGTGTGGAAATCTCTTTTGTGTCATATTCCTTATAACATGTGGAAACCTCTTCCTAGTAGATGCGGCATATCGGTTGGAGAGGAGAACGAAACATTTCTTACAAGAGTGTGGAAACCTCTCCCTAGTAGACACCGTTTTAAAGACCTTGAGTCCCTAGTAGACACCGTTTTAAAGACCTTGAGGGGAACTCCGACAGGGAAAGCCCAAAGAGTCATTATCTGCTAGCGGTGGGCTTGGCCGTTACAAATGGTATCGGAGCTAGACACCATGCTGTGTGCTAGCGAGGATTGTGCGCCCCCGAAGAAAATGGATTGTGAGGTTCCACATTAGTTCGATTCCACGTTAGTTCGATTCCACGTTAGTTTGATTCCTCACTAACCAACCTTTCTAGTTCAAAATTGTACAATCTCCTAACGTGTTTTGAATGAATGAAGATGAAATTGTAGTGATTAACAAGAAATGAAGATTGGGTATGATGAATTTGTTGCTGCAGAATTCAGCTCCAATGCCGGATGCAGGAAGAACAGGAGGACAAGCAGTGGCAATGAGGATATCAGGGGATAAGGCAGCATTCCACCACTGCCAATTCATAGGATTTCAGGACACTCTTTGCGATGACAGAGGCAGACATTTTTTCAAGGATTGTTACATCGAAGGCACGGTCGACTTCATCTTTGGAAATGGCAAATCCCTCTACTTGGTACCTACGCCCTTCTTATACTTTCATATCAAAATCTCCTCAAATCTTCCTACACTTACAAATTAATTAACCCAACTTTAACACAAAAAATAACCAATACTTTCTCTTACATTACATTAACACGAATTACTATCATCGATTTGGTAAATGGGTATCTACTTTTACTATCATCGATGTGGTTAGTGGGTAGCTACTTTTACTATCATCGATCTGGTTAGTGGGTAGCTACTTTTACTATCATCGATCTGGTTAGTGGGTAGCTACTTTTACTATCATCGATCCGGGTAAGTGGGTAGCTATTTTTACTATCATCCCTAGTAAGTGGGTAGCTATTTTTACTGTCATCAAGCTAGTAAGTGGGTATCTACTTTTACTGTCATCGATCTGGTAGTAAGTGGGTATCTACTTTTACTGTCATCGATCTGGTAAGTGGGTATCTACTTTTACTGTCATCGATCTGGTGGTAAGTGGGTATCTACTTTTACTGTCATCGATCTGGTAGTAAGTGGGTATCTACTTTTACTGTCATCGATCTGGTAGTAAGTGGGTATCTACTTTTACTGTCATCGATCTGGTAGTAAGTGGGTAGCTACTTTTACTGTCATCGATTTGGTAGTAAGTGGGTAGCTATTTTTACTCTCATCAAGCTAGTAAGTAGATACTATCATCGATTTGGTAAGCAGGTATTCATTTTTACCATAATCGAGCTAGTAAGTAGATACTATCATCTATTTTTACTCACGAACAAATTATTCAATGAGTCTGTTACAATGTGGTCGACAATTGTTCACCGGTTAGATGTGGTTAAAGGTACTATGCAAAAATATTCAAAATTTATATCCATTTGTTGTCATCAACCCTTTCATCCATATATGTGTGTGTGTTTGTGACAGAAAACAGTAATAAACTCAGTGGCGGAAGGGACAGGAGTGATCACAGCTCAAGCAAGGGAAAATTCCACAGACGACAGCGGCTTCACATTTGCATATTGCAACATCACTGGAACTGGAAACACCTATTTGGGAAGAGCATGGAAGGAGAGAACTCGTGTGGTTTTTGCTTACACTTACATGGGAACACTCATTAACACCCAAGGATGGTCCGATAAAATGCAGGGAACTGAACCTCGAAAGTGAGCAAAATCACGCACATAATAATATCATCATCATCATTGTCGTCGTATTATTGCTAGTTGATTGATTCATTTTGATTATCGACCGTGTTGACAGGAGTATGTACTACGGTGAGTACAAATGCAAAGGACCCGGGGCGGACAGCACAGGCCGAGCACACTACACGAGAATACTCACGGACGACGAAGCGAAGGCGTTTTTGAGTATGACTTATATCCATGGAAACAAATGGGTTCTACCACCTCCAAGGCTGTCCCTTCTCCCGGTGTCATCGCAATGCCATGGCTGATCATGTTGTCTCATGTTTCTTTTTGGATAGAGTTTTGGTTGATTCTTGTTGTTGTACCAAACCGATCAATTTCTTGAGCTTTTCAGGAAGCCTCTCCTCTCTCTCCGTTGATCTCTTCTATTAATCATTTATATGTTCTTACATTCACAAACGATGCTGCGCGCAGTTTTGCAAGTCTAGGCAAAAATATGATCATGAATGGGCCTTTGCCGACGCATTTGTGTACCATTTTTTTCTTCTTCCATCACTAACAACCGTGTACGGACAAGTGTTTAACTGGTAGCGTGATGAACGATTCTAACATGAACATAACTTGTAACGATCCAAGTTCAATCAGTAGCGTGATGAACGATTCTAACTTGAACATAACTTGTAACGATCCAAGTTCAATCAGTAGTGTGATGAACGATTCTAACTTGAACATAACTTGTAACGATCCAAGTTCACTACAGACATATATTATTTTTTTTTTGGGCTTTTCCTTTTTAGGCTTCCCCTCACCACGGGTAAATATTATTGTCCTCTTTAGTTTTTCATTGATATTGTATCTTTGGGTTTCTCGTTTTTAAGAAAACTTGTTTGATTTCCCTCACCCCTAAATATTGTCTTCTTTAGGCTTTCTCTCAAGGTTTTTAATAGAACGTGTTTGCTATCCCTCACCGTTAGCCCGTCTTTTGAATTTCTCCTTTTGAGTTTACACTCAAGGTTTTTAAAACACTTCGGTTGCTAATTCATGGGTAGAGCCAAAGAGGGCTGACAAGTTAATAATAACATTGATGAAATAAAAGGAGCTCCGGTGTAAAGAGAGGACCTTACTGTTTAAGAAGTAAAAGGAACCCACTATTTCTTTATCCATTTTGATTAATTTCTATCTACTCGTTTTTTTTTTTATAATATATATATATATACCAAGTATCAATACAATTTCGTATGTTGGGGTGACTAGAACAAAAAAGAAATCGTCAGGAAGGTTATAGTAGAGAGAGGATTCTACATCCTTATAAGAAACACTTATTTTTTTTCTTCGAATAATTATTATAAGTCTCTGGTCAAACGATTAGATCATTGGAGTTATCGTATTATTAGTCTAGGGTTTATCTATTTAAGCATAGGTATTCTTTCAGGGCCGTATGGGAGTTATCGTATTATTAACCTAGGATTTATCTTTTTAAGTAAAGGTATTCTTTCAGGGGCTGTATGGGCTAATGAGACATGGGGATCGTATTGGAATTGGGATCCAAAAGAAACTCGGACATTTATTACTTGAACCATATTCACAATTTATTTACAGACGTGAACAATTTTTTTTTTAAAGATGTAAATTCTGAAATTGTGATCTCAATTGATTTTCTTATATTCTTCTCTCCAACCAATATGCGATCTCAGGTAAGTTTTTAAAGAAGATGGTTAATTTTTTCAATAATTTGGTATATATTATATTGTGCCGTATGACTACATTAAAATAAATATATATGTTTTAGTATATATATATATTTTTAATTAAGTCCCTTATATTATAACATTCTTTTGTTTTATATCCTTTTCAGATGGCGACTATTTAAGTTAGTTCATAATAAACTTATCAATCACGGTAGAATTGACATAAAAAAATAAAAAAATAAAAATAAATGAAGAAACCGTCACGTAAAGAAGAAAAGGTGAAATCTCATTTCCTCACTTGACCTTATGTCAATCGGTCAAGTTTGGATTATACGACGTAAATTTATATAACATCAACCAATTTTTATATTCAACTACAAAAAGGGTACGATAAAAAGACATTAAAACACACAAAAACGTTACGAAATAAAAAGACCTTAAAACACACGACCCGACACGAAAGCTTTATGGAATAACATATTTAGTGTAAATAATGTGTATGTATGTGTGTGTGTGTATATATATATATAGAGAGAGAGAGAGGATGGTTGAATTTATTTGGTGGTGGTTTTGTTGTAGTCTTGACTGCCATAAGGAGAGAAAGCTTCAGAGAACCAAGTGTTCTTCCTCCAAGGGTTCCATCCCATTTCCTCGCACATTTGGTCACTGTGATTGATACTATAAGTTGAAATGCAATGCCTTTTGTAGAACCTCGTCGTCCTCTTCATCACCTCCATTTCTTCGTTTATTTGCTCCACCATTTTTCGGGTCTCGGGCAGCTTGAACTTCTCGTCCACTAGTCTGGCTAGCCATATGCTCCGTATCTCCGCCGTGTGCAGGTTGGCCACGCTCTCCAAATATCCCACGAACGCCATGTTTGGTATCATTGGATTGATCGTACCCCTAAATAATAGATATTTTATTCATTAAACTGTGTTCTTAAAGTTAAATTTATAAAACTTTAGGGTTTCTAGGGTTTCAGGTTAAATTATAAATTTATGTTATGACTTATTAGTTTTATTTAAATCAAAGTGACATTATTTTAATTATTTATTAACGAAAATTTAAAGCAAAATCACCGAGAAAACCAAATTAAAATTGAAGTATATAAATTAAATTAAAATTAAAATTTAAGTTAAATTAAATTAAAATTAAAATTTAAGTTAAATTAAATTAAAATTAAAATTTAAGCTCTTACGGTTGTTGGTAAATAAAACATTTTTAGAGTTAGAGATTTAAATTTAATGATAATTATTTGAAATAAATTAATTATGATTATTAACAAGGTATTTAGGGTTTAGGGTATCATAAAATGGTAATAAAAAATAAAAAAATAAAAAATAAAAAATTCATGATAATTGGGTTTTTGATTTTATGATATTTATAACAATTCCATAATTTTTTTTTTTAAAAAAAAATATTAAAATGGTTACTTTTAATTTCACTAATAATTAGAATTAAAAATAAAAATAAAAATAAAAGTGACCCACCGGTATAAGGGCATCATGCCGGAAGGATAGTGAAGAAAGGTTCGAAACTGCGGCGGAAAAATGTCGTGAAGCTTTTTGTTGCCGTCGAAGCCGGTGGCCATAATGACGACGTCGAACTCCGACCTAGAGCCGTCGTCAAACTCGATACCGCCGTTCCAGAACCACCATTTGGAGGTTTTTTTAATGACGATTCTACCCTCGTCGGCGTGGCGGAAAAAGGTTTCCGGCATGATTGCCATCTGGCAGGAGGCGTAGTCCTCCAGAAATGGATGCTCCGGCTTCAACCCGTACTTCACCAGTGGCATCTTCCACGTCAGATATGATTCTATGAACTTCGAAACTCCCTGCTTCTGTTCCATACAAATTTACCCACTTACCCCCATCACTCTAATTTTCTTTTTCTTCTAAAAATAATCAATATTTTAAAAATAGTTCTATTTATTATACATAAAACTGAATTTTAAATTTAATAACATCCTAAAATTCTAATTTCTTTTTTATCCTAAACTTTTAAAAATATTTAATAAGTTTCTTAATTTTCAATTTTTATATTTAATACTTTTAAAAATCAATTAAATTATTATGCACTAAAATTTATTTAAAAATAAAGTTAAAAATAATTTATATTTAATCTCGAGGTCCTAGAAGTTAAAAGATAATCATTCGGGTGTCATTATATTATTTTTTTAATAAATAGATAATATAATTTCGTGTATTAACACATAGATAACATAATTAGTTCGAGAGTTTTGCAAGTTAGGGTTGGAGTAGTTAGTGTAATTGACACGCACTAGTTTATCAATCGCACTAGTTTATCAATCGATCGAAGGTAAAAAGGTAATATTATAACTAAGAGTTAAGAGAGAGAGTTAAAATTACGATGGGAGACAAGAGGAGGCAGATGAGAGTCTTGAGGAAGGTCTGGTTAGGTCTTTCATGGAGGAACTGAGAAGATCTGGTGGAGAAGAAGAAGAAGAATGGCAAACCCCAAACCCAATAATGTGGCACTGTCCAGTGTAACCCTCGCACCACCATCGTACACGCTTGTCCTTCTTCTTCGCCTTCATTTAATAATAAATTAAGTAATTGATTAATTAATAATAATAATATGATATTAATTCATTAATTACCTTCATTTGTTTGGGCGCATTCAACAGCCAAATCAATGGCCGATTTCTTGTAGCCAATGACTGCAACTCTCTTGCCCTTCACCAACTCCCTTGCTTCTTCCTTTCCAAGCTTGCAATAATCCAGAGAGTGCATCACCTTCCCGGCGAATTTCTCTGGTCCTCTGCCGCTCGTAAACTCCGGAAGCCTTGCGATATCGCCATACTTTCCGATGCACATCACAACCATCTCTACCTTATACAACTGCGTTGGATTTGAAGATTAAATTAAAAGAAGAGTAGTCGAAGAAGAACTAATTTCTACAATCAAAACTTCGAAAAAAAGCCCTAACGAAATTAGCAGAGTGAATCAAGAAATCAAGCTATTCGCAACCTGAATAGTTCCAGATTCAGTATCCATAACAGAAATCTCCCAAACAGGACGACCAGGGAGCAATACTCCGTACTCGCCGGAGTCTCCATTAGCGGAAACATCTCTAATGAATCGAACGGCGACGACTTTCGAATTGAATCGAATGAAGCGGCGGAGATCGAAATGACTAGCGTAGGAATCTAAATACTCCAAAATCTCGAGATGAGAAGGAAAATCGGCGTTTTCTCTGTTCGGCCAGGGGAAATCAGCGAACTCGTAATCGCAGCGAGGCGACTGAAGCTTCGTGGAGTGATAAGAACAATGCTTCCAAACTCCGCCGATGCAATCAGTAGCCTCGAAGACGACCGGCTGGTGGTGAGCTAGCTGCTTGGCGGCGGCGATGCCGCTTACGCCGGCGCCGACGATGGCGATTTTGGAGAGAATAGGAGCCATTAGGGATTTGAATTCTGTATGAAATTTGATGTGACTTGGGAAATGGAAAGAACGAAGGGGCGTTTATATAGGCAGTTGGAGGCACGTGACGGGCACGTGATATGTCCTTTATATATAATTTAAATAAGATTCAACCTTGAAGAATTTTCCTTAAATTTTATTCAATCTATAGTCTATGTATGATTTCATGTCTCTATTGAATTCCTTTCCATATTCACACACCAATATTTTTCAATATATATATATATATATATATACACGCGTGTGTGTACACGTGTGAACGCATACTAATTCATAGTTCGGGAATTAATTGCAGTTTTATATTCAATCATACACTGTATCTATACGTACCCATCGGTAGTCGAGTTAATGTAACAACTCAAACGGTAAAATCCCACGAAACATTTCTTATAAGGGTGTGGAAACATCTCCCTAACCGTGAGGCTAACGACGATACATAATGAGTCAAAGTGGACAATATCTACTAGCAATGAGCATGAGCTATTACAGTTAAACTACGAGTTTAGTCTTTAAAATTTTAAAATTAGGTCAAATAAATCCCTCCCGAACTCGTCCTCGTCTCTGAATAGCCTTCTATCAAAAGACCCGTGCTTTTGTTCAATATTTGAATAGTCGTGGGAAGATGCTATCGTCTTGTTTGCTACCTCGTCTACGAAATCTAATTGTTATATGAATTATGACTCTTCCCGTAACTAGAAGCTCGAAAACGTGATAGAAACATTATAATTTAATAGCAAGAATCTTTTGTTCTATCATTCCCTTGTTTAAAATTAATTACTATATTAACCAAATTTTGTTTCTAAAAATGGCTCTTTAAAGTTGATTAAAGCAACCTATTTAATATTTATTAACATTTTGGAAATAGTTTGGAGTATACTTAACAAATGGGTATATAAATAAATAAATATATATATATATATATATACATAAATGAATGAGAATTAGTCAAAATTGCATTCAAGAGGGAATTTTTTTATTTATAAGTATATGAATTATTTTAATTGAAGGGAAAATAAATGACAAAATAAAATATTATTATTTTAATTAATTGAACTATACCTTAAGTCGATGATAATTTAAATATTTCGTAAATTAAATTTTTTATTTTTTGTTTAGAAAATAATTAATAAAAAGAAATTTGAATTTTTCAATTTTTTTTACTTCTATATAGACTTGACTTTTGACTTAGACTTAATTTCATTAAATTAAAGGGAGTTTGTATAGTTAGTACTTTTTCAAAACTGAATTTAAAAATGTTTATGGGAGAATTAATTAATGAATAAATCACAAATTCAGCTTAAAAAATGCATAATCAAATTTAAGTAGGTGAAAAAAGACTCGATATCAAAACCGAACTAAAAAAGTCAAACATTACCTAAATTATGGAACCGTCTTAGATTATGGTTTAATACGGTAACATTGCATGTTTTCCCCGTCTCAACTCTTGTTTAGTTGGTGAATAAAATTTTCTCCTCGTTCCCTCTCGATTCTCCGTCTAATCAAAGTACACAAACTTTTAATTTGACCAACTCGGATTATCTAGTTTGGGTTAGTTTTTTTTTCTCTCGATCTAGGTTAAGTTGAACGTTAAGAAAATTAAAAATTCGGGTTGATTCATGAGTTGACATTTTTTAAGTCAACCCGACCAACCCCAACTTGTGGATAAGATTTTTTATTAAAAAAAAAAAAAAGCCGGACAACCTAATCCAATCCAACTTGAAAATAGAGGGTTGAGTTGTGAACTCTATTCAGATTGCTGAAGTCACCAACCCGAAAATATACACGTGCTTCTAACTTATTGGTCGAGAATAAGTTGCCATTAAAAAATATATTATTATTATTATTATTAATTTTGGGCGGAAGTTTTAATATTAAAAAGTGGATTTTTTATATTAAAAAATAGCATTGAATCAACGGTTAATTACGTTGTAAGCTCGTACGGTCGTGGAATTTATGAGTTGATTTAATTTTTTTAATAAAATTTTGACAATTTCCAATTTCCCAAACTAAAATTCACGAAATGGTTAATGAATTATTCAAACTCCATTTGACTTAATTAATTAATTATTATTATTATTATTATTATTATATGAATAAATAATTTCATATTATAATACCCATAATCTATGATTATTTTTAAATTATTTGTTAAGCTTCTATAATTTATTAACGCGTAAATTATTCCAATTTTTTTAATTTTGTAAAACTTCGGGTTTGGTATCGAGAGTTATTTTTTAAATTTAAATATCATATACTAAATATTAGAATAATATTTGATGCGACAAGCTGACATATAATACAAATAATAACTTAGGCTAACAACATTATTATTATTCCAAGTTCATGAATATAATTTTATGTTAAGAATCTTTTAGGATAACAATTTTGTGTTTATATTGACGTTTTCAAAATTTATAAAAATATTAATATGTTATGTCTCGTGGAAAACTTCGAAAATACGAAGCTTATAAGAAATTAAAGTAAAAATTTTCATGGGTTAAGTTGGATCGAGTTGTAAATT
This sequence comes from Cucurbita moschata, assembly GCF_002738365.1. NCBI lineage: Eukaryota > Viridiplantae > Streptophyta > Magnoliopsida > Cucurbitales > Cucurbitaceae > Cucurbita > Cucurbita moschata. The sequence goes on from NW_019268541.1 coordinate 1,408,158, forward strand.
TTTTCAGCTCAAACGACTTTTATTAAATAATGAAAAACCTAGTCCCACCATGAATTTTTTTGGGTTGATACCCAATCCTAATAAGTTCATAATCCAACCTCGAACCGTACAGATTAGGGTTTTTGGGTCATTGAATATTTTGTTCTATTTTGAACCTTAAGAGTAAAATTTGAATTTGAGTTAGATTGGACGTTTAGTCTCTCAAGTTTTGGATTTTGACTTTATTTGGTCGGTTTGAACATTTTTTGAATTTTGATTATTTCAAGGCGGGGATTTAAAAATAGAAATGATTTTAAAATTTGATAAAATAATAAAATGTGAAAATGGGGTAAGGTTGAAGAATATATAAGGATTTAATTTTCTAAATAAGGACTTTTTCTTGAAGAATTAGAGACTTTCTAAGTAATTCATACTTGTTATGTATAATTTGTAAGCTCCACATTTAAGCAAACTTATAAATTAGTTGGAATTTTTGTTTAACTTAGTCAAATATGACATTAAATAAAGGGAGACGTGAAATTACCAAAAAACACAATCACAAAAATAAATAATAACAATAATTATTATTTTCTTTATTATTTTAAAAATTTTCCAAAAAAGAATTAAGCCAATTTCCAAAAAGGGTGATCAAACCACAAATTTATCTGTTGAATCCTTTTCTTCTTGTGTTTTTTTTTTAATTTTTTAATTTTTTTTTATTTTCTAAATTAATAAAAGTTCCTTTCACTCTTAAAAAAACAAATTGAATAATACTTTTTAAGAAATTCTAAAAAAAATAAATTAAAAAATATTTTTCCGACTTTTTTAAAAGCGAAAAAAACTAATCTTGCACTTTTAAGAGTTTTTATTTATTTATTAATTTAGCTTGTTATTAATGTAAAAGTTGTGATACTCTTTATTGTTTTATTTTATTTATATATATGTTTTTGTGAAAGATGCAATATATATATATATATATATTATAATATTAAATACATCAACGTTTCATATTTTCACAAAAATAAATAACACATGGTGTGACTTTTCTAGCTAAATTAAAAGAAATTTGTGACGGCTAATTTTCTTTTTATATTTTCAAAATAAAAGTATGATAGATATGAGTCTTGGTGGGTCGATGATGTCAACTATATTGAAATTATTAATTGTCGGTTGTATATATGACTCATGCTAAAGTGAAATATACAACTCAAGGGTAATTATCATGTACTTCGTTCTTTACGGTTGGAGATTAAAATATCCATTACCTTATTTACTGTATTAAAAGAATCGATCAAACCTCAAATAAAATTGAAATGAGAAATATTGATGATAGTATGAAAAAGAGTGCATGCTCTAGAAAAGATTTTGATGGAGGATTTATTTGAATTTTAGTTGATAGGGTTTTTGAATTCAATTCATGGCGGCACCTACATTTTATTGAACTCTAGATCACACGTGTTTTGAATTCACTTCCTATTCTCAATAATTCTTTTTTTTTTTAAATTTATATATAAAAAAAAAAATAATCTGAACCTAAAATGGTCTGGCACTCCTGGTTGCTTTCGTTTTTGGGACTTTATCCTTAAGGTTTTTAAAATGAGTTGGCTAGATACACGTTTCTGCACACTTAATGCTTCTTTCTCCTCTTTGGGCTTTCCGTCTTGGGCTTCCCCCAAGGTTTTTAAAACGCATTGCTATTCTCCAACCAAGGTGGGATCTCACAATCCTTCAACCGAAAGAGTTGATTGTGAGATCCTGCATCAATTGGAGAGAGGGACGAGTGCCAACAAGGACGTTGAACTCCAAAGGGGGGTGGATTATGAGATTCTACATCAATTGGAGGGAGAAACAACGTGTTTTTTGTTAGGAGGAGCACGAAAGAAAAAGCCCAAATAAGACAATATTTGTTAGTAGTAGATTTTAGTTGTTACAACAGTAATCTATAACAAAAATTTGAATTGACATATCACTTCGGGTCTGAGCCTTACCATTTCAAGTCCTGAATTGTATTTTAAACTTTCTAAGGATCTCATTTTGAAACGTTTATAAAGGATCAAGAGCTAAGTTTAGAGCGGAAGCAACACGAGGAGGAGGAGGAGAGGCAACTTGAAATTAGGTTTACCAATAATCATTACAAGAACACTCTCCATCAGCAAAATGATGGAAACGATTTCTATCTCTCACAATGATCTTCCGTTGAAACACCTTAGAAACAAGCTTAAGAGCTTGGTGACAGTCCTTACAGACCCGCAGATTCTTAGTGATTCGAAGCGTTTCCCCTGCTCGAGTCTTGAGCAATCCATAAGCAACTGCCAGTTTCTCACTATGGTAGTAAACAGGGTTGTCCTTCTCCACCTCCTCCTCCTCCTCGGTTACATATCCTACACATCTTATACATTCTACCATCTCCTTAACTTTGCCATATATTTCATTGGCTTCTGGGTGACCCCTTCCTCCTGCAATGAATTCATGCACCACGCCCTCCAATTCAATCATGGAAAACCCAGCAGCCTTCTTCACTTCTCTATCATTCATTAGCTTTCGTACTTCTGCTACACCGTCCCATCTACCGGCCTCGGCGTACAGATTTCCGAGTAGAACGTAGCGCCCGCTATTGCTTGGATCTAGTTCTATTACTCTCTTGCCTATTTCCTCCCCCATGTCTACGTTCCCATGGATTTTACATGCTCCAACGAAGGCACCTAACACTCCGGCGTCGGGACTCATTGGCATCTCACGTATGAGGTTCATCGCTTCGTCTAGCATCCCGGCTCGTCCATATAAATCAACCATGCATCCATAATGTTCTGTTCTGGGTTTAATATCGTAAACTTGAGTGAAATGATTGAAATAGTAGCGTCCCTTTTCAACTAACCCGGAGTGAGCACAAGCATTGAGAACATTAAGGAAAGTTATGTTGTCTGGTGTCACCATTTTGGTCTCCATGTCTTTGAAAAGCTCAATGGCTGCCTCTCCTTTCCCGTGCATAGCCATCCCTCCAATCATGCAATTCCATGAAGAAATGCCCTTTTCTGGCAACTGAGTGAACACTTCAAAAGCACGATCCAGGCAACCGCATTTACAATACATGTCGATGAGCGTCGTTGCAAGTTTCGAGTCTAATTTGATCTCACTTTTCTTGATGTATCTGTGTATCCACATTCCTTGTTCAAGTGCTCCCAATCCTGTGCAAGCTGATAACATGCTAGCAGCCATGTATTTGTCCAACACAATCTTCTCCGACCTCATCCGATTAAACAAAGCAAATGCTTCATGAAATCGATTGTTTTGGACAAAAGAAGAAATCATGGCATTCCAAGAAGCAGAGCTGCGCTCGGGCATCGACTCGAAAACTTGTAAGGCTTCATCTAGAAATCCACACTGAGCATACCCAGTAAGCAGAGTGGTCCATGACACAACATCGGGTAGCTCAATACCATCGAAGACCCTTCTGGCTTCTTCCAAGGATTGAAAATTAGCATACATATGAATCAAATTGTTCTGAGAAAATCTATCTGTTCTGAAGCCAAATTTAAGAACATGTCCATGAATTTGCTTCCCTTCCTCGATAGCATTATCGATGCAGCAAGCACGAATTAGAGAAGGAAATGTAAATTTATTGGGAAGGACACACTTATGCAGCATTTCCAAATACAACAGTAAGCAAGCTCTAGGGAATTGGAGTTGTAAGTAGCCTCTTATTAAGGTATTGTAGATGTATGCATCTGGGTTGGGGATTGTCTTAAACAAAAGAAGTGCATAATCAAGGTCTCCATTCTTGGATACAGCACAGAATTTGACAAGACGACCCATGGCATCATTGTCAGTAGAAAGACCAAGACGGATGATCTGGGAGTGATATTGCTTGAGCTCAGACATGGATGAGCATGACTTAAGGCCATGGATAGGTGATGTGTGAACTTTTGGGGAGTTGATCGGGGATGCACTGGGCTGAAGGGCAAGAAGCGATGACATTTTCACAAATTCCCTTAAACTCTTGAGGATTTAAACTAATTGTTTAACACCTCGTTGATCTAGATATACTTTAGTAATCCGAGTGATGTGGAGCAGTGAATCACTATCTTTCTTTCATCGGTACGGCGATCATTCCTGCTAAGATCCTAAGATCTTGAGTCTTTAAATGAATTAGCAGCGACAACCTTTACCCAGTCCAAATGATTGTCGACCACTTCTCTCTTTAGTGGAGCGAAATGCCACTTGAATCTCTCGAGTCGAGCTGGAGCATCATTTCATTTGTGAACAGTATTGTCTATTTCAGTATAAAGGCTGTAGAATATGCATACATACATACTTTTGATAGGATTCTGTAAACCTTGAGATGCAATTGAAAACAAAAACAGGAGGAATGCAATTTATGAAAGCCTTCAACCAGATGAAATGAAAATCAATTTCCTCATGTTTTCTTTGATCATGAAAAACTAGATTTCCAGCAAGAACACAAACGATCTCCAGCCCAATAGAGTATTTCAGCCCACCAAAACCAGTCATATCAAATCGAAGTCGTAATTAGTTTGAGTTAGAAACCTAAAGACTTGTAAATCCCCTAAACCAACAGATTTGATAATCGAATATGACAATATCTACTACGAATTGGTTGTGAGTTTTACACGAAGCAAAAGCAGCTATAGATAAGAAAAACGGAAAGCACAAGCACAGGTAATAATAACAAAAATCAAGAGTAAGGCGAGGAAAACATACCAGAGCGCACGAAAATTGGCGCGAATTTCACCATGGAACTGCTCTGACTGAGGACTCGTCGGCCATTTCGCTGGAAGTTGATTGCAACGAAATGGAGAATGCGAAGTAGAGGAATAGAGGAATACTTGGAGAGGGAAAATCCGAAGGAACCCTAATGAGAGTGGGAAGATAGAATCGAAGAAGAAGAAGAAGAAGAAGAAGAAGCAGAAGAAGCAGAGAGCAATTCAAAAGAAAAATTGAAGGCGGAAATTAGCGGATGAGAGAATTTCAGAAACAGCCACTGAGAACAGAGGGCCCTTTTATAGTGGATTGGACTAAACTTACCCGCCACCCTTTTTTTTTTTTTTTTTTTTTTTTTAATATCTGAAACAGTAAAAGCGAGCGAGAGAAAAGAAAGCTACGTGATCTTCTTCTACAATGTCGATCATTTTCTGTTCTTGACTCCGGCCGGTGATGCATCTCCAGACCACGAATCGGAAGCCGGTTGGAAATATCGCCTCAAAACTTGCACACGACATGCATCCTGTTCGATTAAATTCGAGTCTCAGAGATCGAACTGTCGATCGCCAGAGACTTTTTTGTTTTTCTTGGATAAAAATATGCTCTGATTGATTGTCTTTTAGGGTTTATGCGCTGATCTGTTCATGGATTCTGTTTGATTATTGCAGAGATGTTGAATGGAGGAAAACAACTCGAAAAGACAATAATACTCGAATTGATGACTGGTTCAGAACAACGAATTAGTACAAGAAACAAGAAGAAATCAATGACAGAAACAAGAAACTCTTCGTTGAATTATTCACATTTGCAGGAAGCATCCACATAGCTCTTTTATTAACGATTCTTGTGTAAAGCAGAAGCAACTCTTTTCTCTACTACGATGCTCCCCTTCCTTACAAGATCTTCACTCATCCACAGCCAGTGGCACAGAATCAGCCTGCAAAATTTCCACGAATCAGTACACATCTGCTAATACTACATTTTAGCTAAAGATCTTGTTGCGTGTGATTTCTTACCAGCTTGCGGTACTTGAGGGCGTAAAACATTTCCAAATAACGGCGGCTCTCGAGGCGGTCGAGGTTGGATACGTGCTTCCAGAATCCATAAACTCCGGTCAGTGTTAGAAGCCTCTCCGAGTAGATCTGCCATGTGTACCTGATGAACATTGCAAGGATTCATGAGCTCGAGTAGCTGAAGAACAGTTCGAGTGAAGTTTGAAGTGATTACTTACTTTTCGTAGATGCGTTGGAGGCCTGCTTGGGAGATTTTGTCCCAGTGTGTTGGATCTTCCTTGCTCTTTTGGAAGAAGTTCACAAGGATTTCAGCAGCCTGATCACCGTGGTATGGATCGATATGGAAGCCAGATTTACCATTGACAATGATCTCAGCAGGGCCTCCATTGCAGGTAGCAAATGTAGGTAATCCACAGGTCATGGCCTCCACAACTGTCAAACCGAAAGCTTCGTACACGGCAGGCTGCACGAAAGCTCCCTTCGTGTCTGCAATGCATCGATAGAGCTCGCCATTTCGTACTCGGTTCATCTGTGCAGAAATCCATCTAAATTGGCCGTTCAAGTTGTAGGTCTCTATTAAGCTATACATCTTCTTCATTTCAGCCTTCTCTTCATTGTCCTTAGATTCCTTCCTCCGGTCACCAGCCACAACCACAAGGTTAACCAGCTCCCTAAGGCGCTTGTTCTTGCCATACCACTCGACGAGTCCGGTTATGTTCTTGACACGATCCAATCTCGCCATTGTGAATATGATCGGCTTGGAACGATCTTTCAATACACACAAGTGTTCTTCATTCTCAACTTGACTATAAAGAAGCTCTTCAATTTCAGGCTGGAAGGAAGTCAGCCTCTTCTCTGTCTCTGTGTAAGGGAAGTAGATGCTCATATCTGCTCCAGGTGAAACTATGTTGAACTTGGGATCGAACACGTCGATTCCGTGGACGACCCGGTAGAGCCCCGGAAGAGTGAAGGCAGTGTGACTCTCATATTGTCCAACAGTATCTTTGCTGAGATCCAAAAGAATTCATGTGTAAGATCAAACACATATAACCAGAGACCATCAACAAGAATTAAACTCTTACCTGCCAGCAATCTCTTGGAACGTACTCGTGATGATGAAATCGGTATGGTTCATGGCAATAAGATCAGCTGTGAATTGGCATGAGAAGTGATACTTGTCCTCAAATTTCTTCCAATAGATATCTGAATCAGGGTATTTGGTTTTCTCCAAGGCGTGAGCAATAGTACACTGCAGAAGAAACAAGAACAGAAAATGCAAGCTCATGAGCATTTGCCAACAACAAGAAGAAACAAGAACAGTTTTTGGATATATCACAAACCTGTGTAACTCCAAGTTTATGTGCCAGCAACGACGCAACGATATTGCCATCGCTGTAGTTTCCGATGATCAGATCGGGCTTTCCCTGCAACTCTTTGGCAAGTTCCTGTGCAACATCCTGACAAACAACACAAGGATGGTTTGGTTCAGTATATAATCAAAGAAGCAGGCACAAAGGACAGGAGCGACGGAATCATCACGATAGGGGCGATAGAATCACCTCGGTGTAAGTCTCTAGGTAAGGCCAGACTTCGAATCTTGAGATCCACTTTCGGACGATGCCTTTCTCATTTCTGAATGGGACTCGAAGAATGTGGGCGTAATCAGTTCCGTATACTTTTTCGAGACGTTGTGTGCAGGTCGTTCCTACTGCATCTGGGAGGAGTCTGGTGATCTGATATCAACAAAAACAAGAACAGGACATCAAACATCAAACCAAGTGTGGAGAAGGTTAGCATGAGCATCTAAATTTGAAGGAGAAGTGACCAAGATCTTGACATTACAATGAGAATACGAGGAGTTATGTCCAATCCTTGGTGCTTTATACGTTGAAGCATTTCATGCTCCAAAGCACGAACTTGGTCCAAGATGTAAACCACCTGCATCAAAGAAATCAATGAACATGTCAGTTTAGAAGAACAAAAGAACACACAATGTTTGTTCTTTGTCTTGACAAAACTAACCTGGCCACCGGTGTCGGGGTAACCCAAGACGTTATCTTGTGCAAAGTAACCGTGGGGCGAAAGGATGACAACGTTAAAGACCATGGGGATTCTACCAAGGAACTTCTCGAGGGTGCAAGGATCAGGGGCCTCGAGGAGATCCAAAAGAAGTTGGATCATTTCAAGTACACGCTCGGCGGTGTCTCCCCACCCTCTCTCGAGGCCAATCTCCTGGAACTTCAGCGCAAACTCGGAGTAGGGTGTTGCAGGTGCAAGTGTGACTAGATACTCCTCTGCCTTCCTCAGCACATGTTGGAAGGCATTCAAGGTCTGAATTCTATCATTCAACATCATTGTCTGCAATAAAAACAAGTACCAATTCAATGCTGAATCAAGAGATAAAGAATGTGATGTGAATGAATTACCTTTCCCTTGTGGCAGTGAACTCTGAGGAAGTCCAGCAATGGCTGCAAGCTCTCTTTACCATGGAAGAGCTTTGCAGAGAGGTGACGGTTGAGGAACTCGACGCCATTGCCGATGGACTTGGAGAGCGTGGGGCGAGGGAAGGAAGCAGTAAATGGCTCAAAATCGAGCTCGAGAACGAAGTTTCCGTTCAGACTGGAAATACAATGGCCAAAAGGTATTAAAACTTCACAACCCAACCAGCTTTATTTCAACTTGAAGGATCAGAAACTTTTAAAAGCTTTACCTTTCATCTACAAGTTCTTCTTTGAAGTGCAGATATTCAGCAACTTGAAGCTGTTCAACGACCAGAGCGTGGACGTTAACTCGAATATATTCCCACACACCGGGCCTAGGACGAACAGCAAGAGCCACCCATGGTGGCAAAACTATGGATTCCTGCACCATGAAAGTAACTTCAAATTTGAGAAACTGCATATCACAACGCTACAGGTTTCAAAAGAGATCAAATTTACAAACCTGAGTGGATCTCAGAACTTCGCCAAATGCCCCATCAGCAAGTTTCTTTCGATTCTCTTCAGGAATTGTTTCAAACTCAGCAATCAGTTGATGATGTTGCAGGATGCCTTTTCCCTTGGCTTCAATCCTACAAACAAGTCAAAGTTTGATTTAGCTGCCATTTTAACGCTTGGAAGATCATGATCCAGCAAAAATGCAAGATGATCTAAACAAAGTACTTCGAGAGGAGGCTTAGGATTTCATTTCGTTGAGCGACTAGAGTTTCATCCAAGCGCTCGCGGAGGCTATGAACACGGTTGAGGACTCGTTCAGCCATGGCTATGTTCTTGGAGGATGAACAGATATCTCAGAAAAACCTTGGTTTGTTTCAGCTGCAAAAAGAAAACATCAAAGTAAGTGAATATTCCATTTTATCCCAAATCAAACTGTTTTGATTTCCAGCGATGAAGAAGATCAAGATTTCAAGCTATTTGACCATTATGAACTCTCTTCTCCAGTGAAGAAACTCAAAAGTCTTAGAACAGAGCAGAGAAACCTCAGTAGGACACAAAGAAGAACATGGAAGAACAAGAGAAACACAGAGAGATTACAAGATACAGAAAATCAAAAGAAATCAAAACTGGGTTCGTCCACAAAAAAGCCCTCAGATCAGAACAACAATGAGCAATGAACGAAGAACAAAGAAAACAGAGAGAAACAGAGCAAAGGGAATGAGAATCAACGAACCTCGGGAAATAAAGAGGGGGAATGTGAAATGGAATGGTGTGAAGATTGGAAGAGGCGAAAGGGTTTTTATATACGGAATGGATAGCAGTTCTTATCCAGCAGCTCGATTGCCATTATTACCGCCATTACCATTTCTGTGGTTTTCTTCTTCCTTCCACAAAACCGCTTCTTCTTCTTCTTCTTCTTCCTCGCTGGGCCCATTTTTTTCTTCCCTTTTCGATTTTGTTGCCATTAAAATCATGGGTTTGACTGTTCTTGCTCAACTTGATCTGGGTTTTGCTTAAATTACAAATTTTATTAATCCTTTTTTGAATTGAATATTTGAAAATGGGCGTTGTTCGAGCTCGGTGGGTCTCGGCGTCCAAGTGTAGTGGGTGGTTTTTAGCGCGGTTTTCGTCAACCACGAAACCTGTTAGCGCCCGCCACGTTGCCTTCGTAAAACCGCCTTTGGCTGTCACTTCACTCGTGACTTGCTCCACTTTTCTCTGTTCTTCCTTTTTATAATGATTTCTAATTAAACTTTAGCATCTGTGGTATTATCAAGAAGATTAATTTTCTTTTTGAGTTTTTTGTATTTTAATTACACGTAGATTTCAAAATATTGCATTTAATTTTTGGGTTTTTTTTCTTTTTCCTTTCTATTATTGAATTTAAATTAGTAAATTTTCGTTGATTTTGGCTTCTCGTGTCAAAATTTACCTTTCTCGAGCACTATATTGGTTTCTTTTCATCTTCTTTGTAGGTGACTTCTTAACTGGATCGTAAAAAGAGGGATTCTAGTTGTAAAATATCGGATGAAATCGTCGTTGGGACTGAGATCTCAAGCCGTTCCCAACTTGACTCGCTCTCAGGTTAACCCTTCTACTTGACTAAGTAGAATTCTACTCTTGTAGTGGGTGGATGATCTCGTCACGTCACGCCACCGGTGGAAGCAAGCTAGCCACCTATGTTAGTTGCCCTTTTTTCCTTTCACTAGTAAAAAGCTAGCTCCCTAGGTTTGTTGCTTTATTATCGAGATTTTATATACATATATATATATATTAATCGTAAGTAGATTTGAAAATATTACATTTTTACTTTTTAATTCTCGAGTTTATTTTCTATCGTTTAATTAAAATTAATAAATTTTTCTTAATTTTGAATTATCTCCCTGAATAGTACCCTTTCTCCGAGCTGTCTTTCTTTTACTCGTCCTCTTATATGAGCATGACATCACATTCATTGTAGGAGAATGTACAACCCTTTGTTGTATTCAAGTGGGGATTATTGGAGAGTCCGAAATTTTTGCTTTTGAAGTCTTTTTCTCATTACCGAAAATAGGTAGCGTGCCAATTATACTACACAAGACTCATCAAGACGAATCATATATTCGTCTATGGGGAACCTAGTACACAAAAAACGATATTTTTCATATGTTACAACAAGTATTAAACATTTGTTTCTAAAGTTCAATATGCAATGACATTACTAGTGCAAATGACTATTATGACGTATGGATTTTTTTGACGAATTTCTTGAGTTAAGCCAGGACTCGAGAACACTTAGAGCCACTGAGGAAGTCGTTGCTTATTCAAACACCGTCTTGGAGATCTTGGATGGGCAAGAGTGTGGATTAATCTCGAATTATGATCGAGTTATTAAAACACCACTATATTTTTTAACTTTTAAATATCAACTACAATATTAATTTTCACTCTCTCTTTAATATATATATATAAACAAATTTGAAAATTTAAATGGTAAAAATGAAAATCTTTTTCTTTTTACTTTTACCGAAGTTAAAATGTGAAAAAGAATGCCGGAATTATCGCACCGTCCGTCACGGTCATTTGACGGGACACTAAGCCAATCAAACTGCTCGATTTTCTGGTTAATGACGTGGCGTCCTACATTTAGAAAACTAATGAAATTGATGAATCATGCTCCCCCGTTTTGTTTGCACACTCAGCATCTGTGGGCCCCAAATATTTATTTTATTTTCTTTTCTTTTCATAAATATGCCCATTCAATAAATTATTCCGATTTTTCCTCGAATTTATATATATATATATATATATATATATATTCATATTATCCAAACAATTATCATTTCCGTGATTGATTACACGTGTCACCATTATTAATAGTTCTTTAAATAGATAACCACGTAATTAATGTCCAAGCAAAATAAATAAATAAATAAATAAAAACGCCCGAGTTGAGACGCAGGGACCAGAGAAAAAAATAAATCCTTTAATAAATAAACAAATATCTATATTTTTTTTATTAAATTATAACTAAATTAATTTAAATGAGGTTAAAAGTTCAATAATTTTAAATTTGTAAACAATAAATAAATAAATATTAAAAATGATCGAGTAAATTCAATAGTTTAAAGGGTTTTTTTTTTTTTTTTAAACTTTTTCTTCTAAATTTATAATTTAAATTATTTTATTTTATTAGTGAGGTAATGATTAAAGAAATGAAAATAGTTTGAGACAAGTAGATCTAAGATTGATGACGTGTATTTTAATTAAAAATAATAATAATTAAAGTCAACAATATTAACTAATTAAAAAATAATAATAATAATAATAATAACTTTTCTTGTGCAACACGTTTGATTTTTTCTTGAATGCCACCTGTCCAAATGCTGTGGGCTGCATTTTATCCACTTCCTTGGCGGCGCTTGGACCATTCTACCCTTTCTTGTTAGTGAGGGGTTGGAATTTTATTTTATTATAATTTTAGGTTTATTAGTGTTACACGTAAGAAAAACACCTGCTCACGTGGCCTCTATTAATAGATATGTTTCAACCGGCTACTGACACGTGGCGGGAGAAATGAATGAGTCGAGTATGCCAACAAAGCAGAAAACGACGCCACGAGCCAATTATTAATAAATATTCTAACGTGTACTGGTGACGTGGCTAATACAACTCGATAAATAAAATATAATTTTTATTATTGTTAAAATAAATTAAAAAATATCGGATTTATTTATTTTTAATGAATGAAATGGAAATTAACGTAAACGACCGAACAAATTAAGGGGTAAAAATATCAAATATTGAAAATTTTAGATAAATTATAATTAAAAATATTTTTAAATTAATTTATTACTATTTTTTTTAATAGAGTTTTTTTAAACAATATTGCTATTTTATTTAATATATATTAAAAATAACAACTTAAAATAAAATTACGTCACTCAAAAATAATCTTCTGTGGAGATTGGCTAATTTGTATTTGTTCTTGTACAAATATTTTATTGCAACCAAATAATTAATAAATTGTTTTTTATTAAATTAAATGTTTTTTAAAATGATAAAATGTTAAATAAATAAATATATTTTTTTATAATTAAAATAAAAGTGGGTAGAAAGACAAGTGAAAACGAAAGGATAGGGATAGAAAGTAATTAATAAAAAGGGTAGTTGACCTAATTTTTATTTTGTAGAGTAAATTTCTCTTATTTATATTAAATTAATAAAAATATTTCAAAATTTAACATCTTTTACCGTTATAAAAATAAGTTTGAAAAATTTATTACTGTTAAAATACGGACGAAAACCGTCTATGAATATCTCATAAATTATCTATAAACATTTTAATGTTATCCAGTAAATTTTATAAATATATTTTTTTTAAGTGAGTACTTGAGTAAATGTTTTTTTTTTAATATTTATAGGAGTTTTTTAATAATTTTAAAAGTATTTTTGAATTTTTTATTTATTTAAGAGTATGTTTTTATATTATAAATAAATAAATATATAATATTAATAAATTTTCTATGATGTGATGTTATCCGGCATCAATAATTTTATTATTATTATATTTAATTCCAATGAATGACGATAATATAATAATAATAATAATAATAATAATTATCTATTAAACCAACTACAGTAACTAGTCAAATTTTGGACCTCAAAACTTGGTAAAAGTTTGGTAGATAAAAATTTATCGGTCCAACTAAAATTTAACTTATTGTGCAAGCAAAGGCAATAAAATAATTACTTGATTTTCTAACTCTAGTTAAAGTTGGGTAAATATAGACTAGGTTAAAATTTGGTCGGTAAAATTTATCTGTCCTTTAGTTTGGAAGTAATTACCAATAGTAAATTTATTTTAAAACAAATAATTCAATTCCTCATTAATAATTAATATTTTATTTATTTAATACATTAATTTAAAAAAAAAAAAAAACCTCATTAATAAGTTTGTAGTCACAGGTTTAAAAAATGTGTATTAAAATTTAAAATAGATAAATATTATATATTGAAGATATTTAAATTTATATCTAAAAATAAATATTATATAGGTTTTTTAAAATTATTTATGTCTTTTAAATTTAATTAATAATTCAAATATTTTTAAAAATCAATTAAAAAAATTAAAAGGTTAAAATCATGATTTTTTGGTATAAAGTAAAGATTTACCTAATTAATTCAGACAAACCTAAATATTGACTTTAATGAAAAGAATTAACTAGGCACGTGATCAAACGTGGCGGATTTGGGACGAGGAGGAGTTGTTGGGCTGTCTGCCAGGTGGCATGCAACTGACACGTGTCAGCTTATAATAATTTTGTTCCTACCAAGAAACTAATGTTCCCATCAAATATTCAAATATTCAATGTCGTTGAAATATTGATTTCTTTTATTTATTATGAGATTTTAACTTGCATTTTTATTTAACATTTTGTTAAATAAATCCTTTAAATATTATAGTATATCTTAAAGAATAAATAAATAAAATAAAAATAATTGGGCCCAATGTTCAGTTAATGGGCCTGGGCTTTCGTCTTTCTTTGAACTATTAAACCTATATATATATATATAGATATAATTTTGGAGATAAATAAACCTATAAACTTTAAAATTAAAAGCTTATTGACTTTTAAAAACTTTAAAATATATATATATTTTTCAAATTTAAATTTTTTTTTGTCTAATAAGTAATTTACTTTTTTTTTTATTCCGATATAAGTAAAATTTCATATATTAATTCACGTAATAAAATGTTAAATATGTAAGTTAGACATGTAATTAAAAGTTCATGAACTATTTAAGTTGGAGATTTTTTTTTTTTGGACTAATTCAAAATTTTGTGACATGAATAATTCCAATAATGTTTACGATCCAACCTGATTGGTTGGTTTGTCCGGTTGTTCTTCATTTTTTTAATTATTTAAAAATTATGCTTATTCACAGTATACAATCTCATGAATCTTAAATATTAAATATTCATAAGTGCACGGGTCACAAACATAAAATAATTTTAATATTCATAACAAAATAAGGTAGAACAATTTTTTGTCATGACAAAAAAGATCGATAAATTTTTCGGTGTTTTGAGTTTCTCAAAATTCAACCAAATCCAAAGAATAACTCAACACGTGATATTCCATATCGGTTGGATATGGAAAGAAATATTTTTTTTATGAGGGTGTGGAAATCTTTCATTAGTAGATTGCGTTTACAACCATGACGTTGAGAGATATTTGTTAGTGGAGGTCTCAGATCGTTACAAACTGTAACGCCCCAGATCCACAGCTTGTAGATATTATCTTATTTGGGTTTTTCCTTTTGAGTGGTGGCAGTGTCCTCGCTGGCACTCGTTCCTTCCCACAATCGATGTGGGACCACCACTGAATCCACCATCCTTTGGAGCCCAACGTCCTTTCTTCTCCTTTCCAACCAATGTAGGACATCACACAAACAGTCTCTAAATCAGACATCGAGTGGTGTGCCAGCAGCAAGTACGCTGACGTCTAACGCCCAGTAACGTGTCATCGAGAATACTGACGCGGGGAGTGAATGATGAGATTCTACTTCAATTGGAATCGGAAGAGAAGTACCCATTTAGCCTAATATGAATATCAAATTTGAAACCACTTGGTTTAATGAAGAAATAGAGCGGACGGAAACCCTAAAACAGAGGATTCATCGTCATCCCTAATTGAGGGTTTTGAGTTCAGGTACCTTATCGGCGGTGGAATCCGGTGGCATGGGGAGAGAATTGCAGAAGCAGCCGCAGCAAGAGATGGCGTCCGCGGTGGAGCAGTTGCTCGCTGTGAATCCTTACAATCCCGACATCCTTCCCGATCTCGAAAACTACGTAAACGAGCAGGTTTCTTTCCATCTGTATCATATGTTGTCAGTTCAATTTGTGTAAAATGCAATAATCTCCTCGATTGTGTTTACATCTGTAATCGTACGTCAGAACTGAGAGAACTCTGATCTTATTTTAGTTAGATAGATTGAACGTTTGTGTTACAGGTCTCGTCAGAAACGTACAGCTTAGATGCTAATCTATGCCTTCTTCGCCTCTACCAGGTAACTACACTACTAATCTACTAGCTGCTAATGGATTTACTTCTTTTACTACTTATATTGTTCGTCTTGTTTGAAAGTGTCATCTGAGAAACTTGTATTAGTCAAATTTTCAGAAAAAAAGTTAGGCTCTAAATTGATCGTGGTTCTTGTTTAGGGATAGGTTTGCCATTTAATCCTTAAGTTTCCATTGATGTTTTATTTATTTATTTTTGGTTCACTGTCATTTACTTTAAGAAAAATTAGAATGCATTCTGGTGCTGATGGCCTTGTAACTTAAACTTTTGATTGTATAGCCTCTGTGTTTTCCTATCGATTCATATGGTTTATATTCTAGCAAATTAATTGTTGCTTGATTTACAGTTTGAGCCAGAGAGAATGAGTACCCAGATTGTGGCTCGCATCCTGGTCAAGGTGTGTTTTCCTTCTAAATTTCTTTGATCTCACATATTGTGAAGAATTAAATTCAATACGTTCTTCATTCAGCTTAATTTTGAAGTTTCTGTGTGATTTGTGAATAGGCTTTGATGGCAATGCCAGCTCCAGATTTCAGCCTTTGTCTCTTTTTAATTCCAGAACGTGTGGTATGCGTTAACTCTTTCGTATTTCACTGCTTTATTTTAAGATGCTTATGTCATTTTAATTCCAGAACAAATGGTATGTGTTTACCCTATTGTAGTTCACCATCCCTTAAGTTTCATTACTAATTTTATTTAGAGATCTCTATGTCCTAGTAAATTTGATTGATCTGTAGAGCAAACAATTGGGGTGTCATTTCTTGTTTAGAGATCCCTTAAGTTTGATTACTAACATTGCTGCTGAGTATTTTCACATTATTTGCTGTCATTTCTTGTGCTAAATCTTGTTTAGAGATCCCTTAATGACACATTTTATACATATTATTATCAGCAAATGGAGGATCAATTCAAGACTTTGATTATACTTTCCCACTATTTGGAGGTATGCAAGTTTCTTTACGTTTTTCTTCTTTGAATCCCTTAATTTTAATCTTTAGAAGCATGCTCATGCAAAAGTTCTGACTATTTTGATCTTATTTACGTGTAGACTGGAAAGTTTCGTCAATTCTGGGATGAAGCTTCCAAGAACCGTCACATAGTTGAAGCCGTGCCAGGTACGTAGGAACTATAAGGCAGAAATTTGTTTGTTTGAGCGACTCTAGAGAATGCATTTGACTGACCTGAAGAAGAATTGAGATGGGTTTTCAACTTGCTTGCTTTGTTTCTAGACCAAGCCCTGTTTAGCTGTTCCTGATATGAAAATACGATACAGGTTTTGAGAAAGCAATTCAAGCTTATGCAGTCCATGTTCTTTCCTTAACTTATCATAAGGCTCCTAGATCTGTGCTTGCGGAGGTATGGTTTATAAAATGTCTGCCATTTTAGTAATCTTGGAGTTGGTACTTCAACCATCATTGTTGTCTTTTTTTCATTTGAGTTTCGGTGTATATGCGACTTGACAATGATATCCTGCTAATGTTCTGGTTGATAATTTACGTTGTGATTTATCTTTTCTGCCGTCGTTAGTGATGACGTAAATCCTACTCCAAACAACCTTGTTTATTTTCTGTCTGACAATCAAGGATACGAACCCGTCAACCCGAATTCATGTCATTTTGGAGTTCTTTGCTTCGATCAATACTTTTTAATGCTCTATGTTTAACACTCTGTGTGTGTCTACTCCAAACAACCTTGTTTATTTTCCGTCTGACATGTTATCAAGGATGTGAACCCGTCATCCCAACTTCATGTCATCTTGGAGTTCTTTGCTTCAATCAATACTTTTTAATGCTTATGTTTAATACTCTGTGTGTATCTACTCCAAACAACCTTGTTTATTTTCTGTCTGACATGCTATCAAGGATACAAACCCGTCAACCCGAATTCATGTCGTCTTGGAGTTCTTTGCTTCGATCAATACTTTTTAATGCTCTATGTTTAATACTCTGTGTGTATCTACTCCAAACAACCTTGTTTATTTTCTGTCTGACATGTTATCAAGGATGCGAACCTGTCAACCCGAATTCATGTCGTGTTGGAGTTCTTTGCTTCGATCAATACTTTTCTTAATTTTCTATGTTTAATACTCTGTGTGTATTTAAATCTAATGTGGCATGTCACAGGCAATCAACATTGAGGGACTGTCATTGGACAAATTTCTTGAGCACCAAGTTGCAAACTCTGGTTGGATTCTTGAGAAAGGTCATGGAAAGGGCCAACTTATTGTTATACCACCCAACGAATTCAACCATCCTGAACTGAAGAAGAAATCGTCCGACAGCATTCCCTTGGAACACATCACTCGCATCTTCCCAATTCTTGGCTAACTAGCCCGCTCGCCTCACCGGTAACTAATGTCGTTACTTCTATTCAGTTCGTATCTGTTCTCGACGTTTTATTTTTTGGGACTACTGTGAACATTGTCCAATTTTCCAACTATGCCGTAGGAACAAGAGATTACCCTTCGAGGCAGTTAAGAGTCTGATGTTTATATTTGTACACTTCAATCATGCCATTTCATAATGGCCATAAGGTCATGATAAGTGTTTTGCTTGAAATTATTGTTGATTTTTTTTTTTTAAATTTTTGTTTAAATTTTCATCCATTTGAATGGTTTCTATCACAACCTGATCTTTGTCAACACAAGACTCGAGCCCCCTGCTTAAACAAAAACGTCTGGAGAATTGAAAATGCCTTTTGGATTTCTTCTCGTGGAGGGGAAAAGACTCATTTCTCATTCGAGATAAGGGGAGCTATTGTGAAGCCATCAGAGGCCGAAGTGGCAAATAGCTTCTACATCTATTAACTCAAACCACTTAGAGAGTATCTTGAAATATTGTAAATCTAAGGACTAATGTTAAATAATAAACGATACTTGTTATAAATAAACACTAAAATGACATAATACAAAATATGATGAATTGTATTGTATTCTGTTTTTATTTATTTGAAGACTAAACTTAAAAAAATAAAAAATAATAAAAAAATAATATATATATAACGTATTATTTTTAAACTTTTTCTCTTTCTCTCGGTTTATTTTTGGCATCATATCCATAGTTAGTGGTGCATTTATCATAGTTAGAAGCTCCAGCTCCGTATCAAGGTTACGGTCGATATCGTCACTATCATCAATATCGCCACTATCATCTATATCGTCACTATCATCAATAAGAAAACCCTTACTTGTTTAGAAATAGAAAGGAAGATACGAGGTATTTGACCAAATAGGAATCGTCCAGTTCCTATAGAACTAAAATACCTCTACAGGGGATAGGGCTAAGCGGAGCGAAAAGGGTTTTCCATGGGATGAGAAATTTAAATTATTAGCCGCACATGAGGTTTGTGAATAAGTGATGGTTTGATAATGAGCCAGGAATGTCCGTCTTCCTGGTAAACAGGAAGTTTAGAAATATTTTTAGATAATTTATAAAATTAAAAATATTTTTATTAAGATTAAATTAATAAAAATATCTTCTGTCCAAAGATACTCTTAAACTTTCAAAAAAATTTGTAAGAGAAAAGGATGAAAATGATTACTATGGTGCGTTCTCTAGTAATATATGGAAAGATACCTATGGTAGGAAGTCAAATATCTAGGACTCTAGTAATATATGGAAAGATACCTATGGTAGGAAGTCAAATATCTAGATATTTATCCTATAATAAAATATATATGATAAACTATAATTTAGTATTAAATATCTTCAACCCTTAACCCATTTTTATTTTTTTTTTAAAAGTTTTAAATTAAAAAAAAAATTAAAGAAATACAATGTATTTTTTTATCAATTAAAAATATTTTAAAACAAATTATAAGATTAAAGTATTTTTATTAATTTAATCTGGATAAATAAATAAATAAAAGGACGGATAAATATAAAAAAGGAGCCGAGAAAAGGAAAATAAAAAATAAAAGATTTGTTGAATTCTCGAGAGAAGTTCATCTGGTCGGTTCTTTCCCATTTCATCCGCCATCGTCGTTCTCATCGGTTTCCCCAGCTCAGACCCTACGCACCAAATCATTTCGTTCAGCCGAAATCTTCTTATGATCAAGGTAGGGAAATTCGGTTTGCTTTCCGTTTCGATTTCCTCCCAATTTAACTTTGTATGCCGTTTCTTGGTCAATCATATACAGACGAGGAAAAACCTAGATTTTGAATTATTTAGCCTACACAGACCCCTTGTATGTATATGGTTTTTGAAATTCTAATGCAGCGATTCCTTGTTAAGTTGAATTGATCTTGTAATTTGTATACTGACAGTTGATGGTCGTCTTTCTGTGCAGTGCGCTAAATCTCCTTGGTTTTAGTTATTGAACGCAACTATTGTGTAGTTCATGGCTACCTTAAACGGGAAAGTTACATATTCTTCCCTTTCTAATGTTGGAAAGGTGAACAGAGGCCACAATGATGATGACGAATGTGATTCTCTATGGGCCATGCCTAATGATAGTGCGCCCTTCCATTCGAACTCTAAGTTTTCTTGTGAATCTGAAGACTTCATTGAGGAAGGATACGATTCAAGTGATGAATTCGATATTCCAAAGCAAAATAGTATGCGTCCAGAGGTGAATTTAAAAAATGTTTTAAATGGGATGTTTGCTATATTGACTGGTGTGAATAAATCTTCAGATGTTTCCTCCGATCAACAAGTTCCCAGTTCAAATATTTCATTCCTTGGTTCTGAAAAGAATGGAGATACTTATTTGCATTCCTCGGTCTACATTCCCAGTGCCCCACCTCTTTTCGAGCCAAATACGATTAATTATAATGCTTATAAAGATGTTTTGGAGGCTGAGCCTCCAGAGTGGCTTCCAGATAGTTCTTCTTCGATTTGTATGCAGTGTACTGCCCCTTTTACTGCAATCACTCGTGGTAGGCATCATTGTCGATTTTGTGGAGGGATTTTTTGCCGAGCCTGTACAAATGGGAGGTGTTTGATGCCTATTAAGTTTAGAGAGAGAAATCCACAGAGGGTATGTGATGCTTGTTATGACAGGCTTGATCCTTTACAGGGTGTGCTTATTAACAGCATTAGCAATGCTGTGCAAAGGGCGAAACATGATGTGATGGACTGGACGTGTTCAAGAGGGTGGTTGAATCTCCCTATTGGTCTATCCATGGAACATGAGATATACAAAGCATCCAAAACGCTAAGAGGATACTTCCAGGTGTGCTTACCAAGCAACTTAGTAATCAAAGGAAGTCAGTATAACTTGAATTGACATAGATATCATCGTACTCTGACATCTATAATTCGTGATATATGAAACGAAGTTGTGAATGTTCTTTTGTGACATTCTATTTCTTGGCTGTTGAATTGTACAGGTCTCTAGGCTAAATCCTGAAAAGTCTATACCCTCGGCTGTACTAAAGAGGGCCAGAGGTCTTGCCATTTTGACAGTTGCCAAAGGTGGAGTGTTGGTTGCTTACAAATTTGGCACTGGTTTGGTAATTGCCCGAAGGTCAGATGGTTCGTGGTCTGCCCCTTCAGCTATATTATCTGTTGGATTAGGATGGGGTGCCCAGGTAAAAAGTCTTGTAGTTCAAAGATCTTGTACATCTATAATATCTGGATGAGTTTTCAATCTTTAGAAATGGTTAAGCTTGATTGTAGAATAGTTTGCCGGTGTACTTTTTGGTTTCTCGTCTCTTCTATGAGACGTGGAACTAGGACTTTTGGCACAAATCACAAGATTCTTGTATGCTTTGAGTTCTGAATTACTTGTATCCTTGTTTGCCTTAGATTGGTGGCGAGCTCATGGATTTCATAATCGTGCTTCATGATTCAAAAGCTGTTAAAACATTCTGTAGCCGAATGCACTTCTCACTTGGTGCTGGGTGTAGTGTTGCTGCTGGTCCTGTTGGTAGAGTCTTGGAGGCAGATATCCGTGCTGGAGATCGGGGTTCTGGCATGTGCTATACGTACAGTTGTAGCAAAGGTATCCCTGGTCAGATTGTCCATTGTCTGTTTACTTGAATCATATGTAATTTTTGTTCAAACTCTGAGGTTTTTGAGAGTTATGCCAGAGAGCCTAAATAGACTTTCATTAAGATAGCGTATTAGATCATTGAAATAGCTGCAGATTGAACATTTAACTTTTTCCAGCCTTCAGCAGTTTTGTGAATCATGCAGGAAGATAGCTTTATTAAATTTTTTCTTTTACGGCATTTCATACGGCTATTGATTTTGGACACGGTAGTCGACTTCATTAGAGTAGGCCTTACTTGAACTGGATCTGTTCTATCGGTTGTACAATCGGTTCCTTAAGTTCCAAAGAACAGAGATACGTTCGCTTTTAGTAGTTATTTTGCACCAATATATGCTTAAGTTTTCCATATTTAAGAAGTCAAATTCTGTCTGGCTTACAGTATTTCATAAGCTAGAGATGGTAACTGATGCATTAGTTTACTTCTTGACAGGCGCATTTGTTGGAGTATCATTGGAAGGAAACGTTGTAGCAACAAGGATGGACACAAATCTATGCTTTTATGGTGATCCCTATCTAACGACCTCTGATATTCTGTTGGGGACGGTAGAGAGGCCGAGAGCTGCCGAACCGTTGTACTCTGCGCTTGATGACTTCTACTCCATTCTACAATGACCAACTCTCCTCGTTGTATAGCAGACGTCTCCATGGCTGTGCTGTGCTATGAACTGCCGTGTAAGCTCTGATCCAAAGTTTATATTTCCTAGATTGTAAATATACATGCATCCACAACTAGAAGCATATAGTTATTGCCTTGTCTCAAAGTTTGGCTGGTTTATTCTTGTGTAAATATACATTTAATTGTATCCCACCCCATAAGCATTGTAATGTTTAGAATTGGATGTTTATTCATTGTATAAATATATATTTATTAGCATACTCAGTTAAAGGGCACGTTTGAAAGGTTAAAATTATTTTTGTGGTGGTTTTGAATAGGACAATAATGATTTAAACCATTTTAGAATCACTCTCTAACATGCTATAAGAATAGTATGTTGCGTTAGGGCAGTTATAAATGATATCAAAGTTGTATGTTTCGTTTCTCTCTTTAATTGACGTGCGAATTCACAATCTACTACCCGTCTTAAGGAGTGAGCATCCTCGTTGGTACACCGTCTAGTATCTATCTGATATCATTTATAATAGCCAAAATTCACCACTAGTTGATATTGTCCACTTTGGCCCATTACAAAATCATCATCAACTTCATAGTTTTAAAAAGCATCTTATAAGAAATGCTTATACTCTATTTTATTTTTTCATTGAAGTCGAATTTAAATCTTTGCACTAGAGGTTCATTCACATATGGTTAAAATCACTCAATTTTAAAGCATTCTCGATGATGTTATGTTATATTTTGTGCTATAGTTACTACATGAGCTTGGTGATAATGCATTTAAGCATACATGCCTACATTTTATATTTGCCAATTCTTATACCATATAATATATAATTTGGAAAGATGATAAAACTATAGGTTTAAGAATATTATGACATAAATAACAAGCTAAATTTTAAACACCTGAGCCAACGATTTATCAAGAGATTTGCCTTCGCCAGCATACATTGCAATGAACACAATGGTGTGACGAGAAAGGGAAACAAAAGCCATCTCGTGCAAGCAAGCAATATTAATTGCTTGAGGAAAACATGATTGCAATGAACAAAGCCCCCAATGAGCTCGCTTATACACATGGAAGCTATGTTTGTAGGGAATTACTCGTCAATCTTTGACGTCCGTAACCCCTTCAGCTGAAATTTGAAACCGTGCTTCGGCCTCGGCTAAACACGGTGAACTTATCACCTTACAAATGCGTTCCTCCCCTCTTCCTTTCCGTAGAGCAAGCCTGTAGTATAAAATATAATTGGATTCATTTATGGACGTGAGGAATTGAACCTCTAACCTTTAGGTCAAAGGTACAATGTTTTAACCAGTTGAGTTGTAACCGTGACAAACCTTGTCGTAGAAGCATGAGCCATAATGTTTCCACCAATTGGCTTAATTTGAGGACCTGCAAAGATTGCTGAACCATCTACCTGTGCAACCACTTGATTTGTGATGACCACAGCCACACCAAACTACAACCAGATCATCAAAAGATATTGCTCTTTGTCAATGGTAAGAAAAATGCAAACTAAACCCTTTAGGGGATGAGTGCCTTTTACCTCATCTGCCATTTTCTGGAGACTCCTCAAGAACTTTGCTAGATGCATTTGCCGAGCCGAAAGTTCTCCCCTTCCTGAGAAATCTGTTCTGTAGAGGGCAGTAGCGCTATCGACTATCATGAGAGCAAACCTACATATAATGTGAATGGATCTCAATAATTTATTTCAATCAAGATGATCAATGAAACTTCTATCATTCCAGATGTCATCGGATGCATCATATTAGTGACAATGTAATGAAAACTGAAATGTGTAAAAAACACCGTGATAGTATTAAGTGATATTAGTATACATGCCGCTCACGTCCACTGCTAGCAGATATTGTTTCTTTGGGCTCTCTTTTGGGCTTCCCCTTAAAGTTTTTAAAACGTGTCTGCTAGGGAGAGGTTTCTACACCCTTACAAAGAATGTTTTATTCTCCTCCCCAACCGATGTGGGATCTTATGATCAACCCTTCTTCAAGACCCAGCATCCTCACTCGCATTCGTTCCCTTCTCCAATCGATGTGCAACCCTCCAATCCTTTCCTTCTGGGCTTAGCGTCCTTACTTGCACACCACCTCGTGTCCACCCCCTTCGAGGCTCAGCCTCCTCGCAGGCAAATCGCCCGGTGTCTAGTTCTAATACCATTTGTAATAGCCCAAGCCCACTGCTAGCAGATATTGTCCTCTTTGGGTTTCCCCTCAAGGTTTTTACAACACATCTGCTAGTAAAAGGTTTCCACACCCTTATAAAGAATACTTCATTCTCCACGGGTCGATACGCACAGAGCCTAGTATCCCCTCAAGGTTTTTACAACACATCTGCTAGTAAAAGGTTTCCACACCCTTATAAAGAATACTTCATTCTCCTCTCCAACCAATAGTGAGTCCTCTTTGGGTTTCCCGTCAAGGTTTTTACAACACATCTGCTAGTAAAAGGTTTCCACACCCTTATAAAGAATACTTCATTCTCCTCTCCAACCAATAGTGATCTCACAATACATGTCTAGCACATACAAACTATGATTAGTACCTTGTTTCCACCATCATTGAAGCAGCTTCCAGCAAAAGCCTTGACTGATGATCAGTGTTATACGCTCTAGCATAGGCCACATTCTCCAACACATCAGCACCATTGAGTCCAAATCTGCAACAATCAATATCAACCATTAAGCTATTTCATTACACACACACACAGATAACCATGCCTTATCATCAAACCTGTCTGCAATCTGTAGTAGCCTCTGGGGTCTAAACGTGCCCTCGGCATCAATGTACATCGCCTTCCCCTCTCCACCGCCTTGATCCAGTGGGAGCTGATCAATAATTCAAAACCCTCAGATGATTGAAATGAATGAACAGATTCCATAGCCAAAAACAGTCCTAATAATACAATTTTAAGCTGAACTCACTTGGCAGGTAACACAGAGTGTGTGACAAAGCTGAGTTTTCCCAGAACGAAACTCCCCATAGATTTCAGTAATGGATCCTGTCTCAATTCCCCCTGAAAGGAGGGTGTAAAATCTAAAGTAAGCAAACGAAAGTTGATAATAAAAATGAAAAAAACAGGACAATTGAACTTGAAAGCTCTTCAAGAAAGCAACCTTCAAGAATCTTGTCAAGTTCCCTTGACCCAGATGTTAATTGAATGATCTCCAGCCTCTGAGCATGGAGTTGGCCAGCACTTGTGAAACCCAATGGCACAATCTTGGAAGCTATTGACAGTGAAGCGACTCAGACAGAGAGACAAACATAACAAGCAAATGGGAAATGGAAAATCGTAATCAAATTGCATGCCTGCTTCAATAATTTTATCAACTTTAGCCTCGCTTATGCCCTTGATTTGAAGCAGTTCTTTCCTGGGAGAGTAAGCAACAGACTCTACCGTGCACAAACCAGCATCTTTAAGCTTCTTTATGTCAATTGCAGCAATTCCCGATGCCTTAAGTACAACATTCATGAATGAAAATAACAACATTACTAAAAATCGTCACTCGGAAATGATAATTCCGCAACCTAAAACCCATCGCGATTCCGATAAAGCAATGAAGGCAAATAACTTAATCCCACGATTAGAGACGAAGTGGAAAATAATAAGTTTAATCTCGAATTCGAGATTCGTCAGGCATTTAGTAATCGATCGATCAACAAAAAGAGGTTTAAAAACCCTAATTCTTGGTGATACCTGGAGCTGTTCTACGGGAAACGGGCCGTGCTGTATCTCCTCGGCCTCTTCGTGTTCTTCAGAGGGCTTCTGGTTTCTTTGCCGCTCCATTGTCAAATACTAAACCACCGACACGCAAATGGAAGAATCGCTCGATGCAATTGCCAGCCACTACCCAGAACCAGAAGAGCCCTGCGGATTGCACAGAGCAAGCGATTGGAAGCGAGAATGGTGGAGGGAATCTGTGAATTTCAAGAAGATTTGAGGGGCGCCAAAAAGAGTGGAGAGTACGGAAGTAGCTTACCCGGGAAGTCTATGATCAAATTTGGGCCGAGATTTGGACCATAATCCAATGAACTATTGCTATTTGGATCTCTTATAACATTGAAAAGCCCAATGGAGCAAATCTTAGAGAGCCGGGATGTTCACGTTATAGAGATAGAGAACGTTTCTTCGTTAGTGGGAGCTCAGGTCAGGACGACCAGTGAACAGGACGTTCAGACAAATATCACTATACCTATACGTAGAGTACCTTATGTTGAACCAGATGAGCTAGAGGAGAGCACGATGATGAGCCCTCCCGTGGAAGATGTTCAGGAGCCAGAGCCTCTTAGGATTAGGAGGTCTACTCGAGTCATCCTGGGACCCCACTATTTGACTTATATAGCACATGGAGTTGCACCAGATGAGACTCCGTGGAGTAAGCATGGGCTTTGCTTAATGCTATGTAATACATGGCATGGAGCCGTAGATGAGGAGATCTATTATCTAATTCGTAATAAAGGGGGGTTTTCACCTATCGTCTTTACCTAAGGAAGGTTGCAAATGGATCACTGTAGCGGTGCTCGACTTCTAGCCCTTCCTTACGGTTCATTTTAATCAATTAAGTTATGCTCAAATTGATATTATTTTTAATAGTGCAACGCTCCATGTCCAATATTTTAATCAAAATTCGAATTTGGCACATGAGGATCCTATCCAGTCCTACAACATGGTCACGTTCTCTTGTGTCGTGTCCCTGCTTTTTCCACCGCCATCTTTGTGAACCTCTCCCTAACAAACGCATTTTTAAAACCTTAAGGAAAGCTCAAAAGGAAAAATTCAAATAGGACAATATCTGCTGATAGTGAGCTTTGAATTATTACAAATGTATCAGATCCAGACATTGGGCGATGTGCTAGCGAGGAGACTGGACTCTGAAGGGGTGGATTGTGAGATCCCACATTGTTTGAGGAGGAGAATGAAAGCATTCTTTATAAAGGTCTGGAAACCTCTCCCTAATAGAGGCGTTTTAAAAACATCGAGGGAAACCCAGAAGGGAAAGTTTAAAAATGACAATATCTGCTAGCGGTGAAATTGAGCTGGTACACTAAATCAGTAGAAAAACACACAACTCGATCAAAGTGCGTATACTCCCTTTGTTAAGGGAAACAGGTATACACTGAGCTATAAAACCTGGCTATTCACCTCTTTATAAAACTGAAACGTATATTTCAAGATTATTGTCCATTCATGCGAGTAATCCTTATTAATCAAGCTTTGACTCTCGAGCCAGAACTGGATCCATCCAAAAGGAAACATCCCGAACTAGAAGCTGTTACATTAAATCAGTAGAAAAACACACAACTCGATCAAAGATTAAGCTGTTATATTTCAAGATTATTGTCCATTCATGCGAGTAATCCTTATTAATCGAGCTTTGACTCCCGAACCAGAACTCGATCCATCCAAAAGGAAACATAATGTATATTGGTTCATTCAACCGGGTCCAGTTTTCTATTCCTCATCTTTTGGGATGGATAAATATTAAAAAAAAAAAATCAAATAGAAAATAGAATAATCCTTTTAGAAAATATGCTTATAAAAAAAAAAAAAAACTTAAAAATGATAATTTCCACATGGATTGGGATTATCACAATCCAACGAACAACTGTATAGGGAAATGAGCTGGACAAAACACGTGATACAATTGGTTACAAAACACGTCATTTATTATATTTATTATATTAAGATAGTTACGTGGTTAAATGGGTCACGCAAGCAACTAAATGACGTGTCAGCAAAATCCTAATCCAAAAAGAAAAAGAAAAAAAAGTACTTTTAATATTTTAATAATAGATTCAGTCCAATTACAACTTTTAATATTTTTAAAATTTTTTTATTAGAATTTAAAATAACTAAAAGTAAATTTTTTTTTATTAAATATCGAAAATCATTAATAAAGCTGGTGGGGTCCACCCACCAACTTCCACGTGTACAATGCTGATGAGTTTGATCCACTTGTCCTCATTCTAATTTTCGTCGTATTAATCTTCTTCTCCACTTTCTGTTAGCAGACGAAAAGAAAAACGAAGTCCCTGAGCTCATCCATGGCGGTTGCGATCATTTTCGAGCGATGAAATATCCGTGCACTGCAAGAAATCTTCTCGCAACGTATTTGTTTCGTCAAGAAGACGATCTCTCTTGTTGCTCTTAGGGAAGGTAATGGCGGTTTCTGCAATCGTCTCTTCGCTCGCGATTATTGAATGTTGAGTTCATTTCCTGTGGTTATCTCAATGCGAGTCTGATTATATTGCATTGTAGAGAATCGAACGCGGAACTTCTCTGGATTTGTTGATTTCGGTGGATTTCTCTGCGTTGTTTCGTGTTTTACGGTGAGGATACGATTGATTTGTTGGTAACGTGCGTTGTGTATGTGTGTGTTTCTCGCTTTCGTATTTTTGGACGTGCATTTGGTTTGATATGGAAGCTGGTTTTGCATAAGATAGAGTAGGAGGCAAAGCGTTTCTTAACTTTTCAGGAGGTGTTTTTTTTCGTTTGCTTGATTGTGGCAAAATGTGGCGCGATTTCTCTGCATTTGTGTGAGTTTAAAGGACGCGAATGCAAGTGGATTGAATGTTGCGTGTACATTTGAATCTGAACGAAATTTTATTTCAGTAACGTTCTGCATTGTTGGCGAAGAAAATTAAAACCTGCAATAGCATCAATTCTAACCTGCAATAGCATCAATTTTACGAGGTTTCTAATCAAGTGCTGTTTTATAGATTGTTATATTCTGTACGTGTAGAGTTTTGTAGCTATTCAGTGGCTTATGCCTTCGAAAGCGATGTTCATTGTTTGATTATGCCCACTGCAGTTGATACCATGCTCGGGAACGGAGTGGTTGGGATTCTGTCCGAGTCTTCTAACAAGTGGGAAAGAAGGGTGCCTCTAGCCCCAGCACACTGCGCTCGACTTCTGCACGGAGGAAGGCAGAAAACTGGAATATCTCGTATAATTATTCAGCCATCGACCAAACGTATTTATCATGATGCACAATACGAGGATGTAGGCTGTGAAATTTCTGATGATTTGTCAGAATGCGGTCTAATTCTGGGTATCAAACAACCCAAGGTGAGAAAAGTTCTTTGTAATTACCTTTGCCTAGTTTGTTTATTCATATTTGAAAAACAGATAATTAATTCAGTTTTTTTTTGTTTTTTTGCAGCTGGAGATGATTCTTCCCGATAGAGCTTATGCCTTCTTCTCCCACACGCACAAAGCGCAAAAGGAAAACATGCCTTTACTAGACAAAGTAACACAACTGTTGCATCTTTACTCCACAACTATAAATTCCTTTCGACAAATATTCTTCTAATCTTCTATTTGGAATTCAGATCTTATCAGTAAGGGCATCATTATATGATTACGAGCTTATAGTTGGAAATCACGGAAAAAGGCTACTTGCATTTGGAAACTATGCTGGCAGAGCTGGATTTATTGACATTTTGCATGGATTAGGACAGAGTATGCTCCATTCCTGGAATATACTTTTTAACCTTTTATTTATTATGTTTTCCCGTCTTGTCAATTATATCAAAATATGTTTAGAGCTGAAGATAGGAGGGGGTTAGTTTTTTAGTAGTTTGGGATAATGACTTGATCTTAATTTGTTTGGCTAGGCTTTGTTATCAGTGAAGTTTGTCTTCTAGAAACCAAAAGAATCTATCTATCCTCCAAATTCACTTTATTAATTTGGTTCTGCATTAGAGTGGTTATCAACTAAAATTCAACTTGTTTCTGCAGTTTCTGCCTTCTTATTGCCCTCTTCAAATCTTTTATATCTGACATTCAAAACATTCAGAATTCTTGAGCTCGATGTTTTTTTCCTTTTATACTCAAAACATGGAGACGGTTGGATGCTCTTGTATAATAAATAGTGATAATATTCCCACAAATGTTACTGTGCAGGATATTTGAGCCTTGGAATTTCCACTCCTTTCCTCTCGCTGGGTTTGTCATACATGTATCCATCCCTGGCTGCTGCTAAGGCTGCAGTAATATCTGTGGGTGAAGAGATTGCAACACAGGGCTTACCACCAGATATTTGTCCTTTGATCATTGTGTTTACTGGCTCGGGAAATGGTATTTCATCTTTTAATTGATTGTCCTTTTTATAATTCATAGTATTTAGAGCTACAAATCCACAAGCTCGCGATTGTTTTCTCCCTACAATCACGATCTAATCTTATATATGCATGATTAATCATATTTATTGAATTTTTTGTTATAGAAATTGAAATTGTATTAATTAAAAAATGCAAGGAAGAAATATTAGAAAAATCAAGCATCTAGAATACCGAGATGTAAGAATGGTTCCAAAATTTAAATGTTTACAGTTTGGATCAACAAAAAGTGATAAATAAAATTCGTTTCTAGATCATTTTCCATTATGAATTTGTTTCTAGATTCTTTTTGAAAAATTTATTTATATATATCAATGGTGGTCAGCTTGCATCCAAGAGGAAGATGCAATATTTTAAAGGCATTTACCCATGCTAGAACCAGTCAAAGAAGCTAATCTTGGTGAAATGTTAGAATCCAAGATTATTATTATTATTTTTTTGTATAGAATTTTTGTAATATTTTTTCTTTTTAAGAGTTAGATTGTTTGGTGGAGAATCAAATAATTGACCTTTAGAATGATAATTGGTATCTCATCCATTGAGCTATGCTTGATTGACTTGGTAAGAATAATCTTGTGACTTTACATGCCAAAATGATTAAGAGGAGCAACAGAACGAATAAAGACAGATCCCAAAAAGATATCCCGATACGGTCAAATTGAGCATAATTCAACTAGTTTAGGCATATACCATCGACCCAAGAGTTTAGAATTCGATTCTCCCTTACCCAATATGTTATTAAACTGAAAAAATAAAAAGAAATATATCCCGATATGCAAATGTATTTGTATTTGAACTATTGAATTACTGACAGATTAACTTTCAAGTTCCTCATGTAATTCTGTTAAAGAAAGTGAACGTTACATTGGCTGGGTTGCCTACATCCTCAACAAATTGGATATCCCTTTGATTTATTGTGCAGTTTCTCATGGAGCGCAAGAAATATTCAAGCTTCTTCCTCACACTTTTGTGGACCCAAGTAAACTTCAAGAAATATGTGGGAAGGTGGGTTCAAGGTACCCCTTCATATGTCCTATTCACAAATTATTACTTTGGCGCATAATTCACTCTTGGCCTCCAATACTAGAATCTGATTAACGTAGTTGCCCATTTCAATAATGAACCAATTGACTGTTGTCAAGCTAGTTCAAAGTTCAAAGTTGATGATGGGTATGCATCATTAAGTGATGGTGTTGGCAGTATTATGAATGTCTGATATTGGGAAAGGTGGACTCTCCTCCTCTGTCACGTTCATGTTAGAGACATTGGTTAACCAACATGTTGACTTTTCTTTAGTGGAATTGTGAAATGCTGTGATTGTCGATAAATTAAAAAAATTTCCTAAAACATTGATAGCTCACAATTCCTTCCTTTCTTTACTTGTCTTTGATATAACCTGTGCAACACCTTACGATAATGAGAAATGGATTTAATGAATAAATTCTCAAATAAAGTAGAGAATAGTTTTATTTATTGTAAAAATAACAATGATTTTATGGTCTTCTTGTTTGATACATATTTGTAAGTTTTAGAAACCACAAGCTACCTAAAATAGAAGTTAAAAAATCATTAGAAAAATGTGAATATGAATTTTCTTGGGACGATGCTACCTCATTTTTAGTGTCTTCAAGAATCAAACATCAAATAATTAAGAATGAATAGATTAATTGATTTTTTAGTTATTTAGCATTTTCTTGCATTGTATTCCATACGAGAGCTTTAGCATTTTCTTGTTCAGTCTGCAGGAGGATTTAGTTTTTTGAGCTACTTTTAGATGCTTTATTATGCTGAGCAGTTTTCCTCCAACTGTTTTTAGAATGTGGAACTTCGCCAACATGGAACAACAAGAAAGAGGGTCTTCCAAATATATGGTTGTGTTGTGGGTTGCCAACACATGGTTGAACACAAAGATTCAACAAAAAAATTTGATCGAGTAAGTTTTTATTCACCTTTTCTTTCCCTTGAGTCAAATTTTGATTGGGATTCTGGTTATGTATACAAAACTGCCAGTTGCTTTGCATGGCAATATCAATTGATTAGAGAGTGGATGAATTGATCAAGGAAGGGTTTCTTTTTTTGTAGTTTCCTGATAAAGTTGCAGCACGAAAATCATGTGCATAGACACCACTCGGATACATCCACATCATTATTTAAACATTAGAACATAAATGTGGTATTAATAAGGAAAACATAAAATAAGTTTATGTAAATCAGTCATGATATGATCCATATTTTTTTATGTGTGTTTGGTAGTCCCATGATATTTTTCCTCTTAAACAGCCTTTTGGAATGTCCTTTCGCCAGACGACTACATTGCTTTAATTTCCAACCTCATTTTATTCCTGTATCTAAGTTCATTTGTGAATGTTCAGATCTTCCATAAAGTTCTTCACTTTTCTTTATCTGCAATTAAGTGTTTCAATGTCTTTATATGCTTTTGGCTTGATATGTAATTTCTGGGAGAAAAAAAGAACCTAAATTACCAGTTCTTATCTTGTTTTGCAGGTTGATTACTATGCTCATCCAGACCAATATCAACCTATTTTCCATGAAAAGATAGCTCCATATGCTTCTGTTATTGGTATGCTTTCTTTTGCTTGGTTCCTTGTTAACTTTGTCTGGGACACATTTACTCACATTGTTTGTTTTAACTAGCATAGTGAATGTCAGATTTCTTTACGTTCTCATTTTCCACTTTCTTGATCTTATACGAATACATACCCCATTCACTATCAATCTTTGTTACAGAGACAATTGGTTCACCGTAGCTGCAAGCTTAATTGAAAGGGGCGCATTTTGCATTTGAATTTATGGACAAGATCTCCATTTATTTTGTTCTATAATATTTCTAGTCCTCATGTGGTGTGGCGTTTGTTTGGATATGTGTACATGCCCAGACATGTATGCGTCCATGTTTTTATTCCCATATTAAGTGTAGATCGTTCATTCACTGTGCAGCCCTAGGTAAGAAACTTGACGGCATATAAATGATGGAAATATTCTCACATATATTGATGAAAATAGACTTTCAGTCAACAATTATACCCAATTGAGGGTTAAAGAGCAAAAGCCAATAACGTTGTTTCGATGTTGATAATGTTTTGGAGAATACAGCTATCAGTGCATATATTCAATGCACTTCTAATATCTATACGAACATAATGCTAAAAAAATCATATTTTATATTCTTAGTACAAAGTTAAAAACCTTTATTTAGGATAGCACACCCAGAGCGTTTTCCATTTCAAAGAGAGTTTTTGGTCCAGGAAAAACAATAAATAGAAATCTAGTAACTACGACACATGCATTGTAATAGCTGTCTATGGTCTGGCTCTTAATGATTTCATTCTTCATAGCAAGGAATGCAATCTATATGAGTCAGTGCTTGACATCCAACTCTTTTTAGTACATATCTGTGAAAAATATTGTCATGTGTTTAATTAAAGATGAACGCATGTGCTACATCTTGGGCAGAGGTGCAATGGGATTTAATTGTTAGCTATTTAACTGGATACTCATTCAAGAATGGATACCCATTCAAGAATGAGACGGAGGATTATTTTGGTTGGATACAACAACTGGATACTTATCTGCTACATGTTGACAATTTCCTTGCTGTTTTGTAGTAAATTGCATGTATTGGGAGAGAAGATTTCCACGGTTGCTGAACACCATGCAGTTTCAAGATCTAATGAGAAGTGGATGCCCTCTTGTTGGTATTTCAGATATAACTTGTGATGTAGGGGGTTCAATAGAATTCATTAACCAGACAACGTCAATTGACTCTCCTTTCTTCCGGTACATAAGATTAATGTTCATGGGTGTAGAATCTGTTTACAGTCACTCCCTCTCTATCCCCTCTTACTATGATTGGTTTCGTGAGGGTCTTAGAAATTCCACACAAAACCAATCAACTTGCCTCATTTCTTGAGGGTCTTAGAAATTTGATTGGTTTTGTGTGGAATTGTCTGTGGATACTATCATTATTGATTAGAACTTTTTAAGTTATTGAATGAGTAAAGCAATGTGCACTTTTCAGGTATGATCCTTTTAATGATTCATACCACTGTGATTTGGAAGGCAGTGGAGTGATATGTTCCGCTGTGGACATTCTTCCAACAGAGTTTGCCAAAGAGGTGATTGGAATATTTCTCTTTTGCTGGGATTTCTGTTAACTAGGCGTGCTGTTCTGTTTCTCTGTCAAAAAGTAACCCCACCTTTTGTCCCCCTTTGTATTCGTTCCATTTTACTCCACCTTTAAAGTTTTGTCTATATGCATTTTACTCTTTTTAGATTTTTTTCAGTCTAGATGACATTTATTTTTATATACATTTTAGTCTCTCTGCTTAACATTATCCTTTTATTTTTTTAAAGGCCTCCCAGCATTTTGGAGACATCCTATCGACACTTGTTGGCAGTCTGGCCTCTGTAGTCGACATTTTAGAGTTACCCATGCATTTGAGGAGAGCCTGCATAGCCCATAGAGGGGCACTAACCTCTTTGTATGAATATATTCCACGTATGCGGAAGTCAGAAACTGAGTAAGCTTCTGTGTTCACCACCTTGGCATTTCATTTTGATTTAGTGTGTGCTCATCTTCAGTCCATTCTATGATTGTGTGGTTCTCAGATGAATGCAAGTGGAGTTTCTGGAAGTTGATGTCAAAACTCAAAATTTAATAAACTTGACCTTAAATTTATCCCAAAAACTTGTCTAAGAACCCGAGAATGCTTTTGATGTATAATAGTGCATCGTTGAGCACTTGTTTTTTTTTTGTTATTTTATAATCATATTTAAACATTATATTTTGCTATTAAAAGTAAAACTACTTTTTTCTTAAGTAATGTTTTAATGGCTTATGCTTTGCTTTATCTTAAACTATTATTCTTAACTTTCAGAGAATTATCTGTGGATATTGCTAATGGCCACACCAACAAAAAGTTCAATATACAGGTAGGTTGCTGAAGGCGTATGTTAGATATCGTTTCTTCAGTTTGCCCATAATCCACAAATTTTATGGTTGAAGTAGATCCTAACTATATTTCCTCTGCCAGGTGTCTCTGAGTGGCCA
The DNA here is from genome assembly GCF_002738365.1 of Cucurbita moschata. NCBI lineage: Eukaryota > Viridiplantae > Streptophyta > Magnoliopsida > Cucurbitales > Cucurbitaceae > Cucurbita > Cucurbita moschata. The sequence continues at coordinate 1,443,690 of NW_019268541.1, forward strand.
TTTGTTCGATCAATTTCTAATAAATGAGGCCTTAGATATTATTGAAGCAGCTGGTGGCTCATTTCACTTGGTTAACTGTCAAGTGGGCCAGAATGCAAATGCTATGTCACACTCAGACCTTGAAGTAAGCATGCTCCCAATCCAGTTTATATACAAGAGTTGATTGATGTATTGTAATAACTTATCTTATCTAATTACTTTCCTTCAGTATCTATTTGAGGTAATGCAGTACCGATGTCTGTATCTCTTTTCTTATAATTCTTAGATTGAATTGACTGGATGTTTTTTCCCCTATAGTTAGATAAAAAGATGCATATACTTACTGGAATCAAATTCTCGTAAAGAATGTATTGATTATAGATCCAACATATTCTACACATGCGAACTAATTGATGGTTCTTGTTAGATGTCTCATAAATAAAATTTTACTAGAATTCTAATGATTACTAGTTGCTGCTTACATTTTATTTAAATTGGTCTATCCGTTAGTAGTTTAAAAATAATTTTCTCAGGCCCAATGGGCAAAACACTGTTTTGAAAGTATGCTATTGCATTTCATCTACCAATTATGCTTGCTTGCTTTTAGAGCCCTCGTTTACCATTCAAATTCATTATTTTGTGTGATTCTTCCAGTCTGATAAACCATTTTTTTTTCCCTTTGATATTGTAATCAGTCAGACAAGTTTCCTCCATGCCTAAGCAGACATTAATTAGATTCATGTTTTCCTTAAGTGATTATCCTACTTTTGGCAGATTGGTGCTGATGATACAGTGATTTTGGATAAAATAATTTACTCTCTAAATCTGATGGCTAATCCAGAAGAAAATCTTGATCTCGTAAATAAGGAGACAAATAAGATTTTTCTTAAGGTTGGTAAGATTCAAGAGAGTAGCTCTAAAAGGGAAGATACAAAAAGGAATACTGCTGTTCTGCTTCTTGGAGCAGGTCGGGTTTGTTATCCAGCTGCTGACCTCCTAGCATCAAGCGGAGGGAGTTCACATCGTCAGTTCTGGAAAACTTTTCTTGAGAACTATGCTGAAGACTGGAATGATGTTGAAGTTATCGTTGCTTCACTCTACCTGAAGGATGCAGAAGAGGTAAAAACTTATATGATTGCATATGCCAAAAAAATGCTGCTAGAATATTATTGTTTGACACTGCATGGTAATAGCAAGAGGATAGGACTTGAATGCACTTCGTGAAAAGTGTGTACGTTCCCTACTTTGATAAGGTTGACAGTTTGTGCATATAGTACTGTTTAGCTTACGGGCATTTTTTTGTCTTTGTATGCCATTCTAGATAACTGAAGACATTGCTAATGCGACAGCTGTGCAGCTTGATATTACGGATTCTGAGAAACTTTTTATGTATATCTCACAGGTACATAATTTGACATTTTCTCTTAAAAGCCAGTTTACTGTGACTAAATAATATTTGCAACAAGAGAAGTTACATACACGTTGCTTTATGCTTTTGTACGGAATTGAGTTGCAGCAACGAGTCATTTATCAGTTCGTGTTGTCTTGTTTTCAGGTTGAAGTTGTTATAAGTCTGCTGCCACCTAGTTGCCATCTTACTGTAGCAAAAGCATGCATTGAGGTAATGTTTAGTGTTAAATAGTATACTTCCTTATCATCCAGGAACCTTTTTACCATTTAGTGTTAAACAATATAATTTTCACCTGATATCTTGGAATTTATTATATCTGATAGCATGGAAAGAAGTTTGAGTTCAACAATTTATTAAAACTGATAGCATGGGAAGAAGAAGTTTGAGTTCAACAATATCATGTGAGATGAGGGATTCGAACCTCTCACCTCTCACCTCTTGATCAAGAGTATGTGTTGCTACAGAAGTTAAAAGGAGTTATAGAGTTACATTATGTAAATGAACCTAGAAAAATTCTTTTTGAATATTTATCTTATTATTTTGGTTCCCAATTAATTCAAGAAACTTGTGGTAGAAGATGTTTCATCTATTTTTGTGGATAATAAGTTTAAATCTATGTACCTTTGAAGTTTGCACCAAGCGGATTAAGAAAAATAAAAACAAAAAGTTAGTTAAAGATGTATCTGCAAGACCTCAGTAAGGAAAGAATATATCCTTTATGAGGATCTGGCAGTAAGAAGTTGAACCCGAAGAAGGGAGAGTTTATGTGATAAGAAACTACCTGAAAGTGTAATGCATGCAACAACAATTTACTAAGGAGCGTCTGGTGAAAGAGAACAAGAAGTGGCCTCTAGAAGAGGAAGTTTTGTGGGCTTTGGTGGTTTCAGTGAGTTTTGTTTTGGTAATTATTCGTTAGCTTGTCTCCTTTTATAGGTCCTCTTTTATGTATGCCCTTGCATTTCATTTTTTCTCCATGAAAGTTCGGTTTTTAAATAGAAGAAAGAAAAAAGAAAAAAAGAGGAAGTTTTGATGAATGTGAGAGTGAGATGGTATGCGACCTCCTGGCAATCCTTTCCATTCCTAGCCTTGGGTGAGTATAGTTGAGAGCATGAGTGGATTCATTTGCATAGGGTAAAAGTTTTGAAAGAGGCATAATCATGTGGAATTTGGGTTTATTGGAATAAGTGTCATGAATTGATTGCTCTAGTTATAAGTGGGGAACATGGTTGAGGAATTGTCTAGGATTTGCAAACTTCTCCATTTTATTCAATGGGAAGCCTGAAATTTTTTACGATGAGTAGTGTTGGTCAGGCAAACAATCCCTCTCTTCAATCCGTTTAATTTTGTAATGATTGGTGTCTTTACTAGACTTATTTTTATGGAGATGGATATAGGTTTTTGGGCTTTAGGGTAAGGAAGGAGGGAGAGATTTCACACTAATCATAATTGGCAGTCTGTTGTTTTCTCGTGCTTTAGAATCAAAGGATCTAAATATGGGGTATTGCAGTCAAGAGAGTTTTATTTGAGAGGATAGTTGCTAGTTGTTGTTGTTGCCTTTTTTTTTTCTTATTTGAAAATTTTGATCTTGTCTTGTATGGAAGAATTGTGCTTTTTTTTTTTTTTTTTTTTTTAAATCCTTA